>NC_059433.1:1455256-1767756 GCF_021028975.2 Sphaerodactylus townsendi | reverse complement strand
GAAAACCCATAATCTTGTGTAAGAATTTGGAATGTACAGTATTTAGACTGGTGTTCTGAGCTAAGAAGAGGACTGGGGAACCATAGAGTCGCCGAGGAACTACTTTTGCATTGAATGCCGTAATTACTGCAGCCCTCTAGCATAAAAGAATTTTACTAAAGCATTTGCAGTTGATGTAGCTTTTACTGATGATGATTTAAAATGTGCTGACCATGAAAGATTGTGAGTAAACGAGATCCCTACATATTTATATTTTTTTCACTTGTTCGGTTTCTTTTGCCGCTACTTTCCAGGATTGTTTCTTCCATGTTTTGGCAAATAGCATAATTTTTTATTCATCTTCTTCCATAGTAAATCTCTTGAAAGTGAATCAAACGCTTTTTTAAAATCTAAAAAAGTGACATGCAATGTTGCCTGAACATTGTTTTGAGCCCAGATTACTGCATGGTCATAAGTAGATTTGAAAGTGTTCTCCATAACTTGCAGCATAAGTACACTGCTCTGTACTGAGAGGCTGGGCCACTCTTAATAGGCCCGGGGGCCCTTGCAAGGAAGGGTTGTTGTCCCAGGCAAGCCCATAGCAAGACAGGGGGAACTGCTTCTGGACAGCGCCCAACCAATCACCGCTGCTGGTGTCATAGACAGTTCATACTAAGTTGGATGTTGAATCTTAATTCTGGTCTTTGATACCAAGAGAGGGGCTTCACCTGAACATGCTTTTCCCACTTCCAATCAATATGTATCAGCTAGCAACACCTTTCCTGCAGCTTTCCTGAAGTTCATGCAGTGTGCCATCCCCAAAATCTGTTCCATCTCACCCTATATTTTATTCTGTGGTTATACCATCTGGACCACCTCATGGAACAACATGTTGTCTGCCATCTGTGTATTTTTTTATCATCTGAGTAACTGATAGTTTTATTGTATTTTTTGGATTTATGGTGCTGTTGTACACTGCCCAGGGCCCTCCGGGGGTTGGATGGTATATTAAGTAGAACAAATAAATGAATAAAATGAGTTTTGACCGTTGCCAGCCGGATAACAAAAGCTCAGCCTTGGAAAAGCCACTCCTGTTTTCTGTCTACAAAGATTATGGAAATGCCACCCAACCTTAACTTGGTCAGCTCTCCTGAATCCTTTGTTCTCTAGCTGATCCGGGCACTCCCTTCCTGTCCAGGGCACATCAAACCTTACTCTGAATTGGAATACCCTGAGTTGTAAATTCATAAGCTCTACCTAAAATCCAATCAAAATCTGGACTATCTTCAGCTCTGACTCATCTGAGCCATTGTCCCCTGTATTGTTCTCTCCCCAAAACAGAAGCTCCACCTTGTTCAGGAACATCGCATTGCTAGAGGGTTCAGTTTTGCTGAAATTCCCTAGCTGCCCAAACAAAGGCCCCCTGCCCAGTGTTTTCTGGACTGCCTTCAGTTCAGTTGCACTGTGTGCCTCTTTCTCTGCATCCAGCGCAGGTGCTGGATTCTGCATCCTTGGACCTTCCTCTTCTAGATCAGGTAATTATCATCCTTCCCATAATGACCTCTCCTATTCCAAACCCATCATTCACCTCTATCTAAATTCTAGGCTTCTTGAATCTCTGTATGCATGTGTGTTTTTACCAGACTACGTGTGTAATTTTGTTCTTCAATAACATTGTCAGATCTTCCCCAAACTCTGTTTCCCTGTGGGTTTCTAAAGAGAAAAATCCTGATATGAATCAGAAGAAGATCATGTAGCCTGTCCTCTCACAGTGCAAAGTCTGTCTCTCACTGATTCCTCCACCTAAAACAGGACTGACCCTGTTTGGATAACAAGAAGTGTCTGGGCAGCCACCTCCAGAAACACAAAAAGGCATCAATGTTTGATCTGCTTTAGCAGGGCTTCCCCCCGCCCCCTTCTGGACTATGATAACTTTGCAGCTGTGCCCCATCCATTCTTTGACGGATGTCAAAATGCAGCATAGAGGCCTGATCCAACCCCTTGAGAGGTCTTGCCAGTCCTGCTGCCAAGTTGAGGCAATCCCTCCCCACTTCCAAGTTGACTTGGTAAGTCTGCTGCTGGCTCACTAGTCCAGGCACACACACCCCCCCACACACACACCCCACTACTAGTCTGTCCACACACACACACACACACAAACACACATCCATGCCAATCTGGGCTGGCAAGCTTGCTGCAGGTTTGCCAGCTGTGGCTGCCATCGTTCCCTCCTACCACCAGTGTTGACAACCTCCCCCACCGGCTTTCTGGGCTGGCAAGCCTGCTGGGGGATTGCCAGTTGAAGCAGCCTCCCCCCAGTCTGTCATGACCAGCTCACATTCAGGTCATATCCAGCCCTTATAACAAATAAATAAATCCCTGCACTCATCCGTTGATTCTTTGTTAACTTCTTTTCAGGTGTTCTCTGGAATCTGTCCTCTTGCGATGCATTAAAGATGCCAATTATCCAAGATGCTCTTGCAGTGTTGACCAATGCAGTGATCATTCCTCATTCAGGATGGGAGAACTCCCCTCTCCAGGATGACCACAAAATTCAGCTTCATTCGTCACAGGTGCTGCGCAACGCCACTGGGTGCCTAAGGTGAGGTCATACATCCACTGCTCAAGGGGTTCAACTCTTGTTCAACTTTGCTTTCTGTGTCTAAGTTTCCAAGATGTTGAAATGAACAGTTCTTTGCAGAGCATCTTAAACACCACAGATGTGTGAAAAGTTTCTATATGTTGGAACCTGAGTTTCTCAAACTTTTAAAAGTACTCAACAAATGTTTATATCATCATCTATATATCTAATTCCCACCTGTACCTCCTATCTGTGGATACCTAAATCTTCAGACAGGGAGCATGGTGACCCCCAGCAGATGTGTATGTAGACTTAGGGGACCTCAAGGTCACAGAAAAATCTGATTTTTTAAATAGGGGGGCAATTTCTCCAATTTTTTTATAGAAATGTTTTCTACAGTTGCTCAGACAATACTCTTTACTCTTAAAATGACTGTGGCCACCACTGCAGAGAGCTGGGCCTAGCTGTTTTGGCCACTGGGCCAGGTCAGGCTGCTATGGTCGCAGATGCTGGGAGCAGCTCAACCCCTGTTCTATCCCCAATAGGTCCAGGAAACACTTCCAAAACTTAAATATGAACTGGGCTCCCCTGTCTGAAATTATCTTGCCTGGGATCGAATGCAATAGGTAAACATGGTTGGCAACTTCTGGGCTGTGGGCAGTTGTTTGTGTTTGATTTGAAAACATATCTACTACTACTCAGATGGCAGCATTTCCATGTCTGGGAGGAAGATCAGTAGTAAAGTCTATTGCACTCACTGCCCCAGGTGCATGCGGCAAGGGGGGGGATCTCCAGGGTTTTGAGCAAGCCTTGAGCCTTCCCCAGCACCCACTTTGCCATGGGACACACCGGGCAGCTCCAGATCTGCGTGTCAGATTCAAAGTTTTCACAAAGCCAAAGTGCCCAGTCACCTTTAGCTCACGTCATCAGACCCCGAGTCTTCATTTCTCTGGCAAAAATACTTTTGGCCCATTCCACAGAACCCAGTCTTTTCCCAGCAGTGTGTCTCTCAAAAGTTCTGCTTCCTTGTCCCCTTGCGATGCTTCCAATATTCATTGGTGCGAGGAATTACACACACACACACACACACACACACACACACACACACACACACACACACACACACACACACACACACACACACACACACACACACACACACACACACACACACACATGGCTTAGCTCTCAGGGATTGAGTGTGATCATTTGCCCTCTACAGGGAATGAGTGTCTCTGGGTGGCTTGTCTGCAGGTGGCCACCTCGAGAGTCAACTGTATCAGAGTAAACACCATGTCCGCTACCTTCACACATTTGCTGTCATGCTTTAGGAGGTGGAACAAGGCATCTATGAAAAAGTTCTTTTTCCCCAGGAGATATTTAATCTGGAACTCTGCCCATTGCAATTGTTCGACAGTCATTTTATGAAGGGTTTGCCAGGCTTCCAGGTTTCTGTGATCTGTCCAGACTTCAAAAGAGCCAGGGGCACTCTCCAGTCAATGTCTGCAAGTAACCAGCGCCAGCCATGTGGCTCCTGCTTCCTTCTCCCACGCTGCCCATTTCCATTCAGTCTCTGAAAACATCCAGGAAAGGTAAGCACAGAGGTCCCTCCTCCCCTTTCTGGGGGAGTCCCTCCCCGTTGCCACATCACTGCCACCTACTAGGACCACAAAAGGCATATCTGAATCAAAGCAACAGAGACCAATTCGTTCTGGCCCTGCGGGGGCACTTCAAAAATCTCTTCCAGGAAGAAAAGAGAAAGACACAGCTCCAAAGCTTATGGCAGGGGTCCTGCTCCATACCTGCATCTGCCACGGAGTTCTGGCACCTAGCTAGGTGAGTGCAGGTCTGGCCCAAGGCCACCATGGTGAACTTCCTCAAAGATGGACTGGAGACCAAAGTGTTGCAACCTGGACACAATCACGAGTTGGATATGACTGAAAGGAGTGGGGGAGGGCTGACTGTAGGCAGGGATGAGACCCAAGGAGTGGCAAGGTGCTAGCAGTCAGGTGGTGGCGAATGGCCAAGACAGTATACCAGAGTCCAAAGGTGAAAACTTGAGGCCAAAATGGAGAGCGGAGTCACTTGGAGCTGTGTCTATGGTGCGCAGGGGGAGGCTGCATGGTAGTGGCATATCCCCACTGTGTATCGTTGTCAGCCATGATTCATCATGCATGACCACCAGGTAGGGAAGAAAGAGAGTTCTGTAAAACTGTCATGGTCCTTATCTTGCCCAGTAAAGAGTCTTGGTTTGAAATAAATCTTTATTGAATGACAAGTATCAGAATGGAAACCGAGATTCGTTGGCAGAATTAGCAATCAGCACTAAACCAGGTACACTTATCCCTCTCAACCCCACCTGCTGCAATGCAATCAGCTCCCTACCCCCATTGGTCTCTCACAGTTTGCAAGCACTGCATTGGTTACCAAGCATGGTTGTCTCCCAGGCTGAGTCCCTGAGTTCATTTGGAGCACACGGGCAAGGCTAAACTGGCCTTCACAGCAACCAAAGCAATTACAGAGCAGTGCTGGGCAAAGAAGGAAGAAACTGTTAGATAAACAATCCAGTACAGAAAGAGGGGCTGGATGTCACATCCCACCCAGCAACGATGGCACAGACAAACCAGGAAGTGACATCTGCAGAACATAATTAATAATCATAGAATCATAGAGTTGGAAGAGACCACAAGGGTAATCAAGTCCAACCCCCTGCAGTGCAGGAACACAGAGCACTTCTGACATGTTCATTCAGCCTCTGTTTAAAAACCTCCAAAGGAGGAGACTCCACAACTCTCCAAGGCAGTGAATTCCACTGTCAAACAGCCCTGACAGTCTGGAAGTTCTTCCTAATGTTTAGGTTGAATCTGTTTTCTTGCACCTTGAATCCATTACTCCGTGTCCTAGTCTCTGAGGCAGCAGAAAACAAGCTTGCTCCCTCTTCGACATGACATCCCTTCAAATATTTAAAAATGGCTATCATGTCCCCCCTTAACCTACGCTTCTCCAGACTAAACATCCCCAGCTCCCTAAGCCTCTCTTCGTAGGGCGTGGACTCCAGACCTTTTACCATTTTGGTTGCCCTCCTCTGGACCCATTCCAGCTTGTCAATATCCTTCTTAAATTGCAGCCCAGAACTGTACACAATATTCCAGGTGAGGTCTAACCAATGCTGAATAGAGAGGTAACATCATATTAGCATTATGTACCAATACATTAAGTGTAACAAACAGACTGAGTCCAGGGCAAAGTAACTACAAACAGTTCTTTATTCACTGGCTTAGACAGATCCATAGGCAAGACAGGAGAACTCTGGGCTCCCAGAGTTCAATCAGTAGTAAAAAACCAGACCATTACCCCACCTGTGCAGAGATACCGTAAACAAATAGAGTTCACACAGAATGAATCATGCTTGAATATAGCACATATACAGGCATATCTCGGCCCGGCTCGAACTCCGTGCAATCACCAAAAGAAGATTAGGCGTGTGATCGGTTGGGAACCAAGGTCAGATACACATAGCACTTGATACTAAGACTATAACAGTACACTAACAATAGAGCTACACTATATGTGCAGGCTCCAGGGACTCGGCCCTCCCACCCGGACGTCCTGAGGCAGACTGGGGGGGCGGCCGACGCAGTTCCAATGCCCCAAATGGGGCCCGAGGCGGCCTGGGGTGGCACGGCACAGGCACCAGGGACCACCCCGCTGCAGCGGCCTCAGGAAGACCGAGAGACGGCACCTGGGCCACGCACGATGGGGGCAGAGCGGGGCCGCAGTGCACCCCACAGACGGCCCCTTTAACACAGCCTCTGGAAGGCCAGTGTAAGGAACCTCAATGTAAGGAACCTC
Organism: Sphaerodactylus townsendi; assembly: GCF_021028975.2. Classification (NCBI taxonomy): domain Eukaryota; kingdom Metazoa; phylum Chordata; class Lepidosauria; order Squamata; family Sphaerodactylidae; genus Sphaerodactylus; species Sphaerodactylus townsendi. Next base: position 1,761,344 of record NC_059433.1, on the reverse strand, counting down.
AAAGGACTCGAAATATAGCAACTGGTTTCAGTTCTTTTATTTCATAAACTTCAACGATCACAATACACGCAATGCGGATTCTGACTTTCCCGGGCTTGAGGTGTTGCTTATACGGACAATCCAGCCCCTCCCCGAACTCCCAAGCGCAGTTCCCACGGCAGAGCGAAAAACAAGCTTCAAACGCATAAGATAAGTGCAGCAAGGTTAAAGACAGCAACCATCCCGGGCACGCAGCCCAGAACGTGGAATTCGCCAAGGTCAGAAAAGCGGAGCAGAAACTAACCCCCAACCTTACAGCCAGGAGGCGGCACCCAGCCAGGCGAGAGTGGGGGCAGAGAGAAAGGAGCCAGCAGGGCTGGGAAGACAGGTGGGAGGGATGAAGAGGCAAGCAGGAGGAGGGCATTTAAGGAGGAGACAGAGGAAGCCGGGGGGGGGGGGGGTCTTGTTGTTTGGGATGGGGAAAAGGGGGAGGGAGAGAAAGGTGGGAGGAGGGAGTTCGGGACTGGAGCTACGCCGATGGAGGGGCTGCGGGCAGGGAACCAGCCACCCCCCAAACCCACATTAGGACCCTGAGGGGGTAGAAAGGGGCGGGGAACGGATGAGGGAATCCCCCCTTTGTTTTTTTGGGGGGGTTATTCGTTTAGGTTGCTACCACGGGGGTAGGAGGCTCAGGGAGGCCAGAAAAGGGGGAGGCTGAGGGCGGATGCCTTGCTCAGCCGTCCTGTGGGCACAACTACTTTTTGGCCCTCTGGGCCAAGTGGAAATGCCAGGGTCTGAGTTAGAAGACACCCAGGGCAGGGAAGGAGGGACGGAACTTACTTGTGAGAATATTATGGGGTACCTTGTCAAAAGCTTTACTAAAATCAAGTTACGCTACGTCCACAGCATTCCCTTCATCTACCAAGCTTGTCACTTCTCAAGCTGTCACATTTGGGAGGGGGGAATTCTCTGGGAGCACTTTTGCTTCTGCAGGAGCCTGATTGTCATCTGGTGCTGTCCTTGAGATTTGCAGCTGGGAAGAGCCTCCAGGCTGGACACTACGAACTCTGTTGTTCCTATGTGGAGGTGAGGAACATGCTATCCATATTATCAACTGTTCTGGCACGCTTTCGCCAGAACTGTCTTTCTTCTGTTCCTGACCTGCCTTCAATAAAATCCTTTGAGCCTCACAAGCATTTTATTGCCTGAGCAGAGGATTGACATTAAGACAGTTCTGCATTGTTAATGTTGCCAACTTCATGCACCCATCACCGGCTGAAGTTGCGCACATTTTATCGGCGATTATGGCTTTTTTCTAGGGAATCTCAGGCATTCCTCAACAGAGGACTGACAGCCCTACTTTTGAGGACTATGTTGAAAAATTTGTAGAGGAAGACCTGGACTTAGAGGCCTTGAAGTCTGAAATTGCTACAGCAGCCCCCACTGAACGACGATCTCTCAATGTGCGATGGAAAACACCCAGCATTGGAAGGGGGGTGACTCTGACCTCACGGCTGAATGAATCTTGCACTCCTGATCGGGGAGGATTAGATGATACCGCCATGAAGTGGACTGATCCTGGCAGGGGAACGCAGCCCTACAGTTCGTAGAGACATGCTCTGAGCACCAGAAAAGCGTGTCGTGGCTTACCCAACCGGTAGAAACTGCTTATGACTCTGGTTCAGACTCCAAACCCTCAAGTGACACCATGAGACAATCTGGGTGGTGGAACCAAGAGAGAAGAGAGTACGAGGCCAAGATTCGCAAATTGGGCCATGAAATAGAGCTGCTCCAGATCCCAGCGCAGCTGGCAGAAGCAGCTTGCGCTCCGAACACAGGTGGTATTCAGGTTGGACCCGCTACCGTCACCACTGGTACCCATGCCAGCACCCAGACAGAAGGTCAGGCCGGTACCCAGACAGGAGGGATAGTGCCTCCTCCACCCTTGGGGCAGCACCCCTTATTCCAACCAGGACAGCCGCACCATCCACCCCTGTACTGCCAGCACAGGCCCATGTGCTTAGTAGACAACTGAATGTGCAATTCGATGGCACCCCTAACCATCTGCCTTACTTCCTGGTGCAAGTGGATGCCCATATGCAAGACAATGGTAGGCAATATGCCAGTGAGGTTGAACGGGTTCATGATGTGGGAGCTTTACTGAAGGAGACTGCAGCGGACTGGTATGTGGGATTGTTTCATTGACAGGCTCCTGACCTCTGCTCACTCCAGCAGTTTGTGATGGCCTCACGTCAGTGCTTTGAAAGCCCTTTCTTGGGAGAGCAAGCTGAGCGAGACATTTTTATGTATGTGCCAGGGGAAAAAATGTTTGTGGAATTTTCCAAGAGCTTTCGGGCTTTAGCTAGCAAAATACCCAATTGGCTGGAACAGGTATTGGTGCATGCCTTCAAGGAGGCTTTACATCCTGAACTTCATTGCTGGTCATTGATGAGAAGTAACCCAGATACCCTTATGGAGTGGATAGTGATGGCCGGTGAAGCAGAGATGAGAATGACGGATGCTCAGAGTTAGGATACCAAGTCCTCTCTTGGCCACCATCCAGGGCAGGTGGTCCCAGCGGGACCTTGTAGAGTTGTCAGTCACCAACCTTCCTAGCCTGAAGAGACCCCATATGCCCTTAGTCGCCAGCTGGATTTCTGCCTTTCCTGTGGATAAAGTGGTCATTTAGCCTCCACTTGTCTGGCCAAACCAGCAGCTAAAGGCCCGCCCCAAATGCGATCATCCAAGCCTACAACTTCTAAACCAAGCCAACCTAAGAATGGGATTTCAAAGGTCATATCCATCTCCCACCCCCCCACCCCCGATTCCAATGACAAGGTGATGGGAGTTGGATTTGTTGCTGAAGTGGTCAACCTGGATCCACCTCCTGACGCTACCGGGGAGGGGGGTGAGTGCCGACAGGGGACCCCGATACTGTCCATGATTTTCACCAGCTCCCCAAAAGGAACCAGGATGATGGTTCAGGCACTGGTGGACTTGGGATGTTCACATTGTCTCATGCATCCCAGTATAGTTGAGGGGTTAGGTCTTACCCCAACCCTCCTTCGCAGACCCATCCAATTTACCCAGATGGACAACCGCCCAATGGAAGGGCTGGCGGTGACTTTCAAAACCAAAAAGTGCGCCCAACATTGGGAACATTCCGGTTTTATCATTGGCAACGTAGCTAAATACCATGTGATCCTGGGGATGCCCTGGGTGGAGGAACATGGGTGGATCGCATTAAATGGGCGGATCGCATAGCGAGGTTCACTAATCCTCCTTGCAGCAGTCATGTATGTTCTAGCCCCCCCATAAGCTTAAGTGAGAAAGAGGGGGTGGCCGCTTCTTTGGAGGGTCTGTCCGGAACAGCTACCAGTATCCCGCCACCTTACTGGGATTTGAGTTGGGTGTTCAAAGAAAAGGAATGTGATTCGTTGGCCCCACACCATAAAGCTGACTGTAAAATAGAATTGGTTCCTGGTGCAAATATGCCCAAGGGGCTCCTCTATCCCATGAGTCCGGTGGAGGATGCTGCACTTCGGGAATTTTTGAATAAAAACTTAGCTCGGAATTTTATTCGGAAGGCCACTAGCAGCTATGACACTCTGGTGCTATTTGTTAAGAAGGACGGATCTCTTCGGTTAAGTTTGGATTATCGAGGTCTCAACGCCATCCACTAATCAAAGACTTGTTGGCCAGTTTGGGAAAGGGGTGCTTGTTTACTAAACTGGACTTATGGGAAGCCTATTACTATTACTAGGTTAGAATAGCAGAAGGCTTTGAACATTTGACAGCTTTTAATATTCGCTATGGCCAGTTTGAGTAGTTTTTTCTGTTTGTCACGTAGAATTTATATGGAAAGTCTTGTCTATTCCTCCATTATTTCTTCCTTTATTCCTGTTGATTGGGCTAACTCTGTTATAAGCACTGTTTAATATCTTGACCTTCACACTCAGGAATTACTCTAAAATGGGTCGGGCTTCCGGTTGGGTCGCGACGAAACTAGCCGCTCCCGGGGGAGTGTGCACTCCGAGCCTGTTTTCTTTTTTAAAAAAAACACCCTGAAAGTGGTTTTCAGCTCCCCTGGAAAAAAGGGGGAGACTTGGCGCAAGTTCAAGCTTCCAAAAATCCTAAGGGTCTCAGGTTAAAGAAACTGAGACGCCGTGAAGGAAGGGAAGAAGCACACCAACGAACGGGCAGGACGGAGGAGGGCAATAAAGCCATTAGCAGAGCGACCTAATTGCCTCTGGCAGAACAGAAAACAGAGAAAAGGTTTGGCTGATAAATTGACTGCCAGAGGAACCTCATTATTGGCACCGGTGAGAAAAAAACCAGGAGAAAGAAAAGAGCTCTGTAGAAACAACAAAAGAGAAGACGCTGGGGAAATCCCGTACTGACCACCCAGAGTGAGTAAACAGCGAACTTACGGTGGCTAAAGAGGAGGGTGGAACGGGAGAAGAGCGAAACGGGAGAGGAGTGTTCGGCCAGCTCATTCCCTGTGTAGCTTAAAAAGAATTGTTTATAAGAGGCACTTGGCAGTTTGCCAGAATAAACAAGCGGAAGCAGGGAAGTGCGGAGAACACGGTTGATCCCGGAAGAGAAAAGAGGATGTTTAAAAACCATAGAGAAACAATAGAGAAAGGAAGAGCACAGAGCTTGCGCAGAAAGAGGAAGACGAATAAGCAATGAACTGCGGGGAAAGGATGGAAGGCTAAGTAAAAAACGGAGGCAGTTTAGAAGAGGCAAAACCTCCCCCCCTTCTTTTCATTCCTTCTTTAAGAAAGAGCTCCCTTTGGCAGAAAAAAAATAGAAAGGCACAATGGCAACAAGGAATAATGCCAAGAAGGGGGTTCAAGACTTAAAAGACTTGAAAACTCCGGATAAAAACGGTGATGATATGAATAGCAAACTGGAAAAAATGACTGAGATGATGGCTCTAATGCATGAAGACACGAAAGAGACAATTGTTACATTCCGGGATGAAATTAAAGATGGATTTACCAAACTAGAAAATCGGCTGGATAAGATGGAATCAGAGCTGACTGGAGTAAAAAAAGAACTTAACCAACTGAAGAAAATGGAAGAGAGTATTATAGAGATGAAACATGAAATTAAGATAGCAAACAACAATATTGCTACCTTGGATGTCAGAACAGGAATAGTAAAGAATGGAATAGAAGAAGTCAAAAACCAGATGCCCTATTAGAATTAAAGATGAAAGAAAATGTACTACGGCTGAGAGGCTGTGAAGAGACAGAGGACGAGGACTTGAAGGTTATAATTGTGGAAGCAATTGCAGAACTGTTATCAGTAGGAAAAGAAGAAATTTGGGATGCCATTGATAAGATCTATAGAATAAACTCTAGAGTTGCAAGAACTAGAAAATTACCCAGAGACATAAATGTAACATTTACAAAGAAAATTCTACAGAGATGAGATCCTTCAAGCCCATGCGAGAAAAAGAAGCTTACAGTAGGACAAAAACGAGTGATCGTCCTCAAAGAGAGATACCAGCACATATACGTAGAAAAAGGAAGGGCTACTCAACCAATAGTGTCCTGGCTGAATGAGAACAAGATTACCTTCAGATGGTTACAACTGGAAGGATTCTTACCTTTACTCCATAGAACTTTAAACTCCTAATTACAGTGGATTCGGGCTTTTGGAAAGGGAATGGACAATTTTTCTGGAACAATATAAGAAGAAGATAACGAAGGAGTAAATAAAAGGAGGAAGGAAGGAAGGAGGAGAAGTATACTTTTAAATATCCTTAAAAAAAATTTTTTTGCTTTCTTTGAATAATTTATTAATGTATAAGAATTGATTTGTAATTAATGGGTTGGCTAAAGGAATATAGAAGTTATTAAATACTAGGGTTTTGCTATGAATGAAATAGTAAAATGATATTAAGACTATGTAATCAGAGAAATGAATATGATGGCCATATGAAATAGAGAAAGAGGGAAGAAAAAAGAGAGAAAAAAAGGGGATAAGAAACAAACTATAGATTATTAAGGGGAATGGATTTAAGTTAAGTAAATGGAAAGGGGGGAGGGTATAAATATACATATAGAGAGAAGGGAAGAATTAATCAATGGTTTCCCTTTTTCTCCTTTGTTTTCCAAAATTACCTCTTCTAGGCTGTATCCTTCATGTACAAAAAACCCCATAACATTAGGTATTAGACTATAGATTTTTGGTTGTTTTTTTTTTACTCTTTTTCCTCTCTTTAAAAAAAATGTCGATACTGGATATAATATCGTTAAATATTAATGGGTTAAACAATCCAGGTAAAAGGAAACAATGCTTCTGTTACTTAAAAAAACAAAAAGCGGGTATAATATGTATTCAAGAGACTCATTTAAAAGAGAAGGATAAAAAGTACCTGCAGCAAGACAATATTGGGGTTCTGTTCTGTAACTCATTACAGCACAAAAAGAAAAAGAGGTAGCATTTTTTATAAAAAGATTCCTCAACCCTAAAGAGAGATAATACTAAAATGATGGGAGAGGAAGAGTTATTGGGTATTGAAGTGACAATTAACAGAAAGAAAGAGTTTTTAGTAGTCAGGATCCTACGCACTTTTAAGCAGAAAGAAATCAAATTTCTATAAAGAACTTAGCAAAATGAACTAGCACAATATATGTATCACGAGATGTAATAACTATTAGGAGATTTTAATGGACTAACTGAGATCCCAAACTAGACAAAAGGAGGGAGGAAGGAAAGAATTTTAACAAATTACCAAGATCTTTTTTTCCAATTAAGTAAGGAATCTGAAAAATTAAAAAAAGATGTATGGAGAGAGACACAGGGACAGGCAGAAAGATTATTCATTTTTATTCAAAGAGAGACATAACTCCTTCACAAGAATTCGACACTTGATCTGGGCTTTTACAAAAGAGGAACTAATCATAGAAACATAAAAAAATATAAAAATACTTACCAAAGGTCCTAGGAGATCCCACAACTTAATATTATGGCGATATTGCTTTAAAAAAAAAAAAAAAATATTAGATATTGGATTAATAATAATGTATTGAACAATAAGGATTTCTACACTTAAAATGCAAAAAAGATATAGAAAAGAGTTCTTCATTATAAATGATACCCCAGATATAGAAGATGCTGTAATATAGGACACAAGTAAGGCATATGCAAGAGAGGGTCACAATAAGACAACAGGATAATCGCTCAAACAAAACAACAAAAGAGATACAAAAAAATTAAATATGTCTAAATGAGGAATTAGGGAACTTGGAGAAAGGAATTTAAAAGAAGACCAGGAAATAAAAAAAAATCGATGAAGTGAGATAGAAAGAACAAAAAGCGAAAATTAAAGGATTGTTGGTAGAAAGAGACATGATATTAAAAAAATGAGATACCTCAGACAAAGAGAGAATTTGAATGGAGGCTTAAATAAACCGGAAAATGGCTAACGTATAAATTGAGAAAGAGAGGGAGAGAGACAGGAGGGATAATCGCAGCTTAATTGAGAAAAGGATAAAATATGTTAGAAAAGATGAAAGGAGAAGATATAGAAAGGTGCTTAACACTAAGTTTATATAAAAATTATATACAGGAGGCAAATAAAAGACCGTGATGAAAAAAGAGAGGAAATAGAGAACATTTTTTAGAAGATATTGAAGTATTCCAATAGCTGAGAGAGAAGTAATAAATGAATTAAAACAAACCAATAACAGTAGCTTAGAAATACAAGATAATATAAAACAACTAAAGAAAGATAAGTCACTGCAGGGCCAGATGGACTTTACAGAAAAAATATTATAAACAATTAAGCAAACAGTCCTGTTATTACTCTAAATGCAAGAAAAGGTTTTCTAACAATATAATGGAAGCGGAAAAAAACTCGCCCAAATCATGGCTGGAAAGCGGAGATAACTTTGATTCCAAAGAAAAAAACTGAGAATATTAGAACCAAGTAAGTTTAGGCCGCAGTTCTTTGCTCAATTCCAGGATTATAAAATTATTTACAAAAAAATTTTAATTTGAAAGATTAAAAAAAAAATATCATTAGGGGGAAATATGTAAAAAATGCAAAGAGAACCAAGAATTAGAGGATTTATCCCGGGAAGACAAGCAAAAAAACAATTATCAAAGAACAGTAACTAGACATCATTGAATATGCAGAGAAAAAAACTCAACTTGACAAAGAGCTAGCTCTGAGTATTCCTAGATGACATTTTAAGAAGCATTTGACAGAGTGTAAATTGGAGTTTTATGCTAAAAAGGGATTAGAAAAAAAGAGGAATAATAGAGTCCATTCCTTAAAAATGCAATTAAAGCCATTTACCATACACAAACAGCAAAAATTAGAATAAATAACCAACTATCCAAAAAAATTAATATAACTAAAGGAACTAGACAAGGTTGTCCACTTTCCCCACTTCTTTATTTATATTATATATAGATATATTCGACCAAAAAAGAGGAAATTCCGAGAAAGGAAAAAAAAAAAATATGGAAAGGGACTAAAAGTAAAAAAAAGAATCAAGCGATATAGAAGTATAAAGAGAAGCATACATGCGAGATGAGTTTAGTATTGATTATAGAAGAGACCCTATAGAGAACGTTCCCAGAGTAAAACAATATTTTAGAAAAAAATTTGGGAAACTAGCAGGATTAAAAATTAACAACCGATAAAAAAAAGCGAAGAGCGCTTGTTGCTTTAACCTAAAACAGAAAGAGATGGAAAGAGATTTTTAACTTAAAAAACATGTGAATTTGAAATAGCTTGAACAAAAGTGAAATATTTAGGGTATATAGAGTTAAGGAGCGAGAAATAATAATCTGTTTGAAGATAATTATGGGAAAATCTGGCATAAAAAATTAAACAAGATTTAGAGCAGTGGAGGATTGTTTCTATCATTATCTGGGAGAATAAGCGGTGATTAAGAACAATGTTTTACTGAAATTAATGTATTATTACCAAAACCTGCCAGTAATGTATTATCAGACAAAATATTTACCACAAAATGGAAGTTGATTATCAACAAGTTCATATGGAATATGGCAAACGAAATAGAATTAAATATTTACAAATGATTAAGAAAAAAATTAGATGGGGGCTTTGCACTACCAGATTTAAAACTGTATTACGAAGCATGTGCGATAGCGTGGATAAAAGAATGGATAGAACTGTCAAATATTAATATACTTACCTTAGAGGGCTATAACCTGTACAGGGGATGGCATGATTTCCCTCTTCACACTATATAGAAAGAAAAGAAAAAATTATAGTAATTTTAACTCACAATTAATTAGAAAATCATTAGCCAGAGTATGGCTAAAATATAAAAATTGGTTCTATGATAAGATCCCCCTATGGATCTCTAGAGTAGAGTCTTTAAAATTAAAAGAATTCAGAGAAAACGAAAGATGGGAAGATTACAAAGAATTGTTAAAGATAGAAGACAGAGAAGTAAAATTGAAAGAAAGAGAAGATATTAAAATTCAGGGCAAAATGTGCCAATGGTTCCATTATATACAATTATGAGAAACATTTAATAAAGACAAAGAAAAAGGGGGTTTCCAAACAAAAAAGAATGAATTCGAAAAGGCAGTGTTGGAAGACACCAAAAAAACAATTCAAAAAGTTTATAATCTGCTGTTGAGTTACAAGACAGAGCCAGAGAACGTAAGCGAGAACATGATTAAATGGGCTCAAGATATCGGGAGGAATATATTAATAAAAGAATGGGAGAAGCTATGGAGGAATAACTTAAAATTTACTTTGGCAATGGATCTAAAAGAAAAAAATTTTAAAATGTATCATCGATGGTATTATACCCCAACGAAGTTATATAAAATGAAAAGCGTGAATAATGATAAATGTTGGAAGTGCAAAAAAAGGCCTGGGACGTTTAAACACATGTGGTGGGAGTGCAGTGTAATAAAGAAATACTGGGAAGAGATAATCAAAACCATGGAAGAAATCCTAAAATTCAAAATTCAAAGAAGAGCTGAGATTTTCCTTCTCGGTCTATACAATGACAATAATAAAGATATAAAAAATAATAATAAATTGTTTTTTTACCTAATTATGACAGCAAGAATAGAAATTGCTAAATACTGGAGAGAACCTATAGCCCCAAATATAGAAGAATGGAAAATACCAAGTAATGGAAGCGGACAAATTAACTTGTATGATAAAAGACGAATCCGATAAATTTAAAAGAACCTGGAAACCATACATTGAATACCTAGATAAAACAGTATAATATAGAAAACAATAGGAAAAAAATTATATATAGAGAGAGAGTGGTAATGTAAGTGAATAACAGATCTGTTCTCTTTCATTCAACGAATCTCTCTTTTCATAAACTTACATTTTGATTTTCAAGGAAGACAGACATGGAAGAAGATAGACCGCAGGAAGAACATTTTAAAAAAAAAAAGGAGATCTGAACTTAAGATCAAGAAGAAGATAATGACGAACAACATTGATTAATATGCTATTATCATGTTTAAATGGCTTACTGAATACTATAATTTGATAGATGACAATGATGTTTAGTAATAAATAATGGATATATAAGATGGAATGTTGGAAAGAGGAAACTATTAAAGAAAATGTAAATATAGAGATAAGTTCAGTATCAGAAGTATTATTATTTTCCAGCAAATATGTACATGGCAGGGTAATAAATATAGAAAAGGAAGTAGACCTGGAACTAGAGTACTACATACACGGAGCTAATTGATGAGGTAGAAGAGCCCACCTTAGAAATAGGTAGAGCCTAATAGAGACCTTAAGGGGTCCTTAAGGCCAGAAACTATGGCAGAATCATCGATGTAGTATTTTATAAGTTAGATTTAAGATTGATGTATATGCCAACGTGATGTATGTAATGGACATAAGATATCAATGTTAGATATCTATGATAAGTTGTTAATCTTGTCTTTGTTTTGTTTTTAACAAACTTAATAAAATTTCTATTAAAAAAAAGGAATTACTCTAAAATGCAAGGAATCCTCTCTTTGTTGATACTCCAACATAGCAAGCTGATATTAAAGTTTCTCATTTTCTTCCTCAAGGTGTACTACCTTTTGGTCAACACAATTTTTCTCCGTACCCTTTTGGTCAACAATTTCACTTGTTCTTCTTACCCTTAAATTCCTCCTCTAATTACTTATTACTTACTTACTAAATCAATAGCTTCAATTTTGTTTGTATCCTTATTCACTGTAAAGGATTCAATGGTGTTGATGGTGAAGTAACCTTGAGTGCATTCCACAGCCCGGGCGATGGGCCAGCTTCTTCGGCGGAGACCTTATCTCTGCGCGGGAGATGAGGACTCCGTTCCCATGGGAAGCAGGAAGGGGGGATGGGGTGAATGGTGTTATAACCTGTGCTTCTGGCGGGAAGTGTCATTCCTGCCACTGCGTGTACTTGAGCTTTCTAAGATGTCTTAATAAATGGACTTTTAATCCCAAAAAGCCTTTTATTTCTGCTTCTATGGAATTCCTTACATTGTGGCAGGAATCCTAATACATCTATATTCCTAGTGCAGTGGACCTCTGGTGTCTTGACATGGAGAGGTTGAATGTTCTCACCGGAAGGAGTGCGAGCGTAGCCCCCAAAAGAGGAGCTCCGACCTTTCCCTTCTTCTGGATCTGGAGGCACCCGGCAGGAGGAGCAGGCTACTCGCTTTCGCAGGTGGCTCTTTCTGCGCCCCCTCGGGGTTATCAGCTTTGCACGAAGTCTTCTTTACTCCCGTTAGAGCGAGGGGCCCGTGGCTTAACGACTCCTAGGGACTTCCATGGAAACGCTTTGGGGCTGTGTATCTATGAATTCAGCCATACAGCCTGTGGATCGGATCTCTACCAGCTCTGATGTGGATTACAAACCCTCAGATGCAACCTGTCATGGAAGAGGCAGACCTGACCACCGCCTTTCATGCGGCAACCCAGGAATCCATTGAGCGGTTCCTGGACTCGCATTTTGGTGATGCTCCCAAAAAGAACCACGTGGCACAGCACTGGGCCCGGCCCATCCAAGGACTTACCGGGACTAAACCTGGAATTGGGAGGGGTATCCCCTGCATTACGCTGTCCCAAACCGGACCCCCTGATCCACAGTCCCGGGACAGCTGCACCGCGACCTGAGGAGTGCCTTTCGAGGGGAGCCACGGTGGCTCTCTGGCTGACTACTGGTGTCTCCGAAGATGTCATAGCTTCCAGATGAAAGAGAGAAGGAGTCCAGAGAAGAAAGCTCTGCACTCCCGGCGGATCTGTTCCCTCTCCTTCGAAGGAGACCTGGGATGAGGAAGTAGGCTGACTCTTTTGAGATACCCAAGAAGCATGGACCCAGTGAGCGTCAGCTATGGGAGGGAGGGAGCGAGGCACAGTTGCAACAAAAGCGCTTGCTGAAACCTGCAGAGGACGACCGAACGGCAGCTTAGCGCAAAGAAGTCCAACTCGAGGTTGGACCGTGCCAAAGATCGCGCTCAACGACAATATGCCCAGAATCTGTCAGTCCATGATAAAGGTCCTGGAACACTCCAGACTGGATTTCATAACTGCTTGACAGCCAAAGCAGCGTTCAGGCCCTGCATGCGATAAAGTGAGGCTCACTGAAGCCCTTAAAAGCCCAGGACCCGTAACTTCGGCTAAATTGGAGCGAGAGAAAGCTGCTTTTGCATCGCGCGCTTCAGGATGCATTGACCCACGCAAGGAGAGGGAGCTGGCTGGGCGTTGGGAGAGGGAGCTAAGGAGGGCAGCAGTTACCAGGAACCCCAAGTTGGAGTCTATGCTGTGTTACTGATCACGCCGGATTGCCAGGGGGCCACCGTAATGGGTCCTTGCCACCAAACGCCATGGCGGCATCGCCAGCACCCCTCGATTCCGGCATTTCGTGCATAACAGCTGCCTTCCGCCCAACCTGCCACCACCTGCCTTGGCGCAGCCACCACCCTTCAGCAGGCACCAAGAGAGCCGTTGAGCGGAGACTACTATCGCCCTCTTGATACCAGCCCGCTTTTTTTTTTGATGGGACCGCTTCCAGAACTTCCCTACTTCATTTTGGTGGCAACTCAATGCCCACTTTGGAGAGACTATGGGATGATTTATATGCCGGTCTGTTTTTCGAAAAAAATCACGGGACATCGGCTCCCGTCCTGGATGGGGAGCAGCAGCCGACTGGTTCGTGACTCTTTCTAGATTTGCAGGATGAAGACTCTCGCTCGTGACGCAGCGACACTGACCGCGATTCCTCCAAACCTTAAGGCTAGCTTCCAAAGATCAAAACGGTGAGAATGAAGCTATCCGCACCATCAAAACTATCCAGCAAGGCAACCGCCCGTTTGCAAGAACTTTGCCCGTGAATTTGGTCGCGGCGGCTGCTTTCGACTTCCTCCCTGAGGTGGCCTGAGCGCGATGAAATCACGAATACTTCTCCGGATGCTGTGGGCGGCAAGCTCGCGTGAAACTGTGTTTCTTTAATTCGGGTCCCTCAGTTTATTACCAGATTGGATCCAGTTGGGATCCCCAGGTGGCATCTCGTTTGGAATACGCTTCGTGTCGGGTGGGTCATGCCCGCCCAAAACCCACTACTGTGTCCACTCTCAAGTCAAAGCCCGAAGCTGCCCCTACCGAAACCACCTCCGAACGCCGTTAAGCGCCGACTGGGATTGTGGTCTTTACTGCTGCGGAGGGCCAGGTCATCTAGCCGCCAACTGCCCCAAGAAACAGGAAAAACCAGCATCCGCTCAGTTCCTCACAGCACCCCGTCTGCCAAACCACCACGCGAGGTTTCAGGGCCGCGCCCATGCGGGTTAGATCTAAAGCTGGGTCATCGAAGTGCGACCCAGAGGAGGGGAAGCAGACTGTTTGCCAACTTTCTTCCGCCCCCCCAATGGACGCGGGCCCGACTCTCTGGCCAGCGGTGCGAGTGAAGGCAGCGCATCCCATTACTGTCCAAGCATTTCCTGGCCAACCCGCTAAACACACTCTCGCGCATCTTAGCCTCGGCCCCTTGTGGATTCTGGCATGCTCCCACTGCTTAATGCGGCCCCAGGTGGCAGAGGAGCTAAGAGTCTGGACCAAATTCCTAGCCAAGCCTTAATACCATTCACCCAAATGGGCGGCAGCCCCTTAGGAGCGAAGGACCGGCCAGTACAAAACACAGCGGTTCTCCTCCGTTGCGCCGACCATTGGGGGAGAGAATTGGATTTTATCTTGGCACCAGTGGCCCAAACTACTCCACATAGTTTTGGGCATGCCTTGGATTTACTATTACATGAACCAAAGTTCATTTGGAAAGAACGGAGTCTTACCCAGAATTTACCCCAGCCCTCCCTGCGGTGAACACATGAACTGGGGTGGGAAAAGCCAACTTCTCCTGACACACCCCTCCCTGGCTTCTTCAGCGATTGCTCGATCTTGGCTTGGCATCCCACCTGCATATCATGAGTCTAGCCAAGAGTTTTTCAGGAGCAAGAATGCGATCCAGATTGCCACCTTACAGAGACACTGACTGCAAAATTGTTATATACAACCAGGCGCTTAACCTACCCAAAGGTAGAATCTATCGCATGGAGTCCCAATGAGGAGAAGGAACTCCGATGCCTTCTTGGACAAGAACCTTGCTTTCAGCGGGTTCATGCAGTGAGCTAATTTCCAAACACACACCGCACGCTTGCCTTCGCTTTGTTTGGCAAAAAGAAAGATTCAGGTCCCTTCACGGGCTTTGCAATAGATTATCGTCGAAGGTCTTCAACGCGGTCTCCCCTGTCCAATAAATATCCTTTGCCTTTGATCAAGGACCTTTTAGATGCACTTTCGGCAAAGAGGGCGATTTTTTACCTAAATTGGACTTGAAGAGAAGCTTACTACAGAGTCAGAAGAATTGCTGAAAGGCTACTTATGACACTTGATCATGCGTTTAACACAGAAGTTTGGACAGTTTAGCGGATACTTAATAACGTACCATTCGGGTATGAGTAAATTTAGGGTCCCCCGGGGCTTTATAGCCCTATATCAACGAAGTTCTTCTATGATTTATTGTACAAAGGGAGTTGTAGGTAGCATACTTAGATTGGCGTTTTAATTTACTCACAAACCATGGAAAGAGCATGAGACATTGGTTCGGGAGGTATTGAAACAACTTGCTCGGCATTAACTCTCTCTTGCCAAACTTCTCCAAATGCAGTTTTCACCAGACTTCCATTGGACTTCTTTGGGTTACGGATCTCAGCAAGCCGAGGAAAGCTTGAAAATGGATCCCGTTACTAAAATTGGCCGCCAGTCCTCCAAATGGCCATGCCCCCCACCAAACCGCAAAGAACTCAACCCCTTTCTGCTTGGTTTTGCTAATTTCTATAAAGTGACTTCCCTGGAGCATACCCCAATTCGCTGAACTGACTCTCCCCTCTCACAGACCTCTTCACGCACTAAGGGTAAAAAAGATCCACTGTCCACTAAGCCGGGGCCCCCCCTTTCCTGGTCTGAAGAGTGTCAAACAGCCTTTCAGCTCTTAAAGTCTGCTTTACACCACCCGAACCTATCCTAAAGCACCTGTTAGATCTCCCGCTTTTGTGGTTCCATTGGATGCCTGGGACCAAAGCACTTGGGGGGGCAGCCCTGTTGCAGAAAAAATAAAATGAAGATGGTAGGCTCGGTTCCGTGTGCTTATTTGTCTAAGAATTCTCTGGTGCTGAAACTCAACTGGACTGTGTGGGAGATGCGAGACTCGCGTGCCATCAAAGTGGCACTCCACTTGGCAGCCACTGGCTGGAGAGGGAGCCAAACACCCCTTTCAGGTTTGGTCGACGGATCATAAAAACTTTGGCAGCTCTTTTTCCACCCCTCAAGATGTCTGCAAAACAACCCACGTTTGGGCGCGATTTCTTTCTCGTTTCTCGCTTCTTTACAGTCCATTTTTTCCCTGGAAAAACCAATAGAAACGCTAGCTGGCAGCGGCTCTACCGCGCACCTAACACCGGGGGGGGGGGGGGGTGGAGCTGCCCATACTACGAGACATTCCACAAGCACTGTTCTTTCCCCTCCCAGTTGGGGTTGGCTGTCACCCGATCTCAAGCTGGTTCAAACGCTCGGGCCTCCTCCACCCCCCATTCCTAGCCTTCGTCTCTCCTTTCCTGCGGGAACCTTTCGAAGAAGCGGGGCTGCCAACCGAAACCTTCAGCGGAAGAAAGTGACTCCCAATTGCGGTTTGGAGAATTAGGTTTGGCGGAGGGGGGACTGTTAGTGCGATGCCTCTCCCCTCCGCCAAGCAGGTTCTTGAAGCTTGCCCGCGATGCCCGATTGACTGGACATTTTGGCTTTTTTAAAAACTCTGCATTTTAGCCCGCCCGGCAGTTTCTGGTGGTAGCGCCAATGCGCCAAAGACGATGAGGCAGCCACATTAAGGGCTTGCTCAGTTTGTGCAGAAGCCAAAACCATCCCGCTGGAAAGCCCCATGGGCTGTTGCAACCTCTCCCGGTGGCCTCCCGCCCTCCTTGGAAGTCATCTCCCATGGATTTTATTACAGATTTGCCCAGAAAGTCCTTTGGCAACACGCGGTTTATGGGTGGTGGTAGACTTATTTTCTAAACAAGCCCATTTTATTCCATAAAAGTGCGTCCATCCCCTCGCTCCCTAAGTTGGCTAACTGACTGTTCATTCCAACATATTTACGCGTCTCCATTTCCGCCCCATTAACAGGTGGTCTCCGACCCGCGGCCCACAATTCATCTCAAAGTTCTGGAAGCGTTTTTTAGGGTTGTTGGGGGCCGCCCGGCTATCCTTACCGCCATTACCCGTTCAAAGTGGCGGTGAGGCGGAGAGAACAGCGAACAGAACCCTGCAGGGCGAGTATTTACGTTGTTACACCAACTACCACCAAGACAATTGGTGCGAAAGGCTTATTCCGTTTGCAGAATCGCGCCTACAACTTAATTGCAGTTCATAGTAGTACAAAGAAACCCCTTTGAAATTATTGTCTGGTCGCTCCGCTTTCCAATCCGTTGCCACAACTACCAGCAGCAGCTTTGGACCCCCCCAGAGTTCTCTAACAGTGGATTTCATCCCTAGCCGAGGGATGGAAAAGCAGTCCAAACACGGCTTTTACAACAAGCACAAGGACTCCTCTAAAACTGCAAGCCCGGATAAACACCTTCAGTTTTTCCTCTCGCGTGTGTAGGCTCCTAGGTGTATGTTATCTACAAAAAAAATCTCAGAGGCGTGCATAAATACTCCAAACTTGGCAAAGATTTGTGGGACCATTTCAGTGATTACTAAAGTGATTAAATGATGTCACTGCTCGCTTAGATTTGCACCTAACTCTCTTAGTAACATTCATCCTGTCTTCCATTTCCAGCTTGCTCCAAGGAGGCTCCCGCTTCCGATGCCTGGCACTACGACCAGCTGGTAGGGGCCCCAATCGACTATTATTGATGGTCGCACAAGCACTCACTGAGAGTGACGCTTATTCACTGGACTCTCGCTTTTAATCGCATAAGCGGCTTGCAATGGCCCAGTCTGCTTGCGTTGGGATATTCCTCTAAGGTATAATCAATGGGTTTTTATTCCAGAAATATTGAAGCCCCCACCCTTATTTTCTAAGCTTTCCACTGGCGCTACTTTTCCAAGATAAACCTGGGGGAGGGGGTCTTCTTTAAAGATGGAGGCAGAGTGTAAAGGATTCAATGGTGTTGATGGTGAAGTAACCTTGAGTGCATTCCACAGCCCGGGCGATGGGCCAGCTTCTTCGGCGGAGACCTTATCTCTGCGCGGGAGATGAGGACTCCGTTCCCATGGGAAGCAGGAAGGGGGGATGGGGTGAATGGTGTTATAACCTGTGCTTCTGGCGGGAAGTGTCATTCCTGCCACTGCGTGTACTTGAGAGCTTTCTAAGATGTCTTAATAAATGGACTTTTAATCCCAAAAAGCCTTTTATTTCTGCTTCTATGGAATTCCTTACATCCACCTCGTAATATTATTGAATTCGCCTCTTTTCTTTTACTCACTTCTTCTAATCTGATTTGAAATTTACTAAGGCTCTGCACCACATGTAGAACATGTGACTTTTCAGGAATCTGTGTCACCTCCTCTGGGGCATTTGATTTTGAGGCGTGTTATAGAGTCAAGGGAGGTGTAGGGTCAAGATATCTGGTTGCATATTTATTCAGCATGACCTGACAGTAAGACTGCAGCTGTAGAAGCCTTGAAGGGAGCCAGGCGGGTTCCCTTTTGTGGCAGTAACAGCATGGGGCTGGATTCAGTTGGGGAGAAAGCAACTTGCATGCTCATGTCCTTCCTTTTGGGGGATCCCCATAAGGGATTTTTGGTGAAGGCCCACCTTTCGGGCATCCAAGGTGCTCATGCTTCAAGGGCAGTGGAAACCACACTGTGGCAAATGGCCCTTGGGGAATACTGCAATCTGCAATCACACAGGATTTTCCCCTACCCAGCATGTGGGCTGGGAAAGGGTGGAGGACATTGGCCAGCAGATAGGTCAGCCAATGCAGAGAACTGTTTCCCCATGCTGTGCCAATAAAGTTGCTGTACTAATAGAGTTGCGGCCATTTTCATTTCCAGAAAGTTGTTGTTTTGTTGTCATGTATTTTGCTGCCTCTTCTCTTCACTGCTGAGGATGCAAGAAACTTTAATGGTAAGTCCAGGGTTTTGTTCTGCTATTCCAACATCTGTCTAGACCAGAGGTGTATGGGGGGAAAATGGCGCCTGGAGACAACTCCTTCTCCAGGCCACCACCCCCCCCCCCCGCGCTCAAAAGCGTGGCTCGTGAGCGGGACTCAGGCATGGCAGGGGAGCTTCACACAGATCCCGCCCCAAAAATGAGTCTGCCTCATGTTATTTTCCCCAAAACAGGTTTTTTGAAAATTTAGTAAACAAGCAATCCTTTAAAAAATCCCGGGTTGCAGCCGCTTGCAAGCGAACGGCTGGGCAGGAAGCGCTTTATTCGCCTCTGTTTTCCTGGTTGTTTTAATTTGGCAGCTTCTGCGTATCTGTGCAGGTGCAGATAGTCATATTGTGGGGCATTGGCATGGCTGTGGGGGTTCATTCGTGCATGCCTGCATAGCTACGCATGGGTGGGAAGTAGTTTTTTAAAAGACGCTTCTCCATGCAAAGGTGAGACAGCAGCCCAGATAGTTTCCATGCCTCCACTTGCTGCCGGCACAGAACATGTGAACGCGAAAACATGAAAACAGGTTCCTTTATCCTGACAGCAATCTGTTATACATTGCTATGTGGAAGGGACCTTACTGAATGCTTTAGACGTGCACCTTTAAGTAGTAACAAATTGTACTTTATGTTGAGATCTTTACAACTGGTGATAATTAGTCACGCGCATATGTTTTGCAGAGCAGAGAAGTTACTTGTGCCTTGCCTTTGGTATTCATCATAAGCACTTTTGTGATAAAGATAGTTTTGATTTCTGTGGTCTATATTTATTAAAATTTATACAACTCAACTTTTAACTGAAATAGCCCACTGTTTAGTGCCACTGAAAACTGCAGCAGTTCTACAAGATCCACTTAATCTTGCTTTTCCTTCAGCAATAGATGCGAGGAGCTTGAAGCAATGTGTTGCTGTCAGTATTGAAAATTCATTCCTCTGTTGTCATGTAGGGAAAGTTTGAGAACATCGGAGTTCTGCTTACCAATTTCGAAATACCCTGTTTCCCCGAATATAAGACATCCCCAAAAAATAAGGCATAGTAGAGGTTTTGCTGAAGTGCAAAACATAAGGCATCCCCCGAAAGTAAGACATAGCAAAGTTTTTGTTTGGAAGTATGCCTGACGAACAGAACACAGAAAAATAAGACATCCCCGGAAAATAAGACATAGCGCATCTTTGGGAGCAAAAATTAATATAAGACACTGTCTTATATTCGGGGAAACATGGTAGTATCGACTAAATTTTCATGAGTCATTGTGATATTTCATTAATTGTGATATTTGAACATAACGTCTGATTGATACCCGATTAAAGTTTGCTTTGGAGTAAAATTATGTGATGCTGACTTTCCTTTGCCTGGGATTTCCTTTTAAGGAAAGGAACAAGGCAAAAAGCTGCATCATCACTATTAACTGTTTAGGTGCTCAGGCCACGTATGTTGTGCTGCACTTCAGGTTGGAGGGAGATTGTGACCTGGGAGTGGCAGAAACGTTTTTCCTTCCTACAGCTTCCTCACAGGTTAGCCTATTTTTTTTTCTGAGATCAAGATCATCTGATGTGAACTGGGAGTTGTGGCCATTTTCTATTCCAGAAGGTTACGCAATGCACAGTACAACCCGAAACAGAGTTGCATCCTTCTAATAGATTTAAAATGGAGTAACTCTGCTTAGCATTGTCCTGATAAAATTAAATGAATTATGAAGGGTGGTAAATACCTTTACAGGCAAAAACAGCTCCCTGTCATCCAAACTGGAGAACTGTGCTGGGCAGATGGTGACAGCTGCTCTTGTTCTCTTACAGAAATGTTAGCTCTGCTGGAGAAGAAGCCCGCAGAAGAATGCGAGAGTGTGATGGGCTCACTGATGCTTTGCTCTACGTGATCCAGTCTGCTCTAGGAAGCAGTGAAATTGACAGCAAGGTTGGTTATCTTGGCCTTGGAAGGACGGAATGGCCAGGCCCTGTGGGGAAACAGATCAGGATATTTGGCCTTGATTGGAAGCCTGCGCCGTGTGTTTGTTTTGCTGTCTGTGTCTGGTATCCCCTAAAATTCATTGTCTGTGGGCAGAAATCTGTTCAGTCATGGAGACTGTAATGAATTCCCAACACAAAACTTTCAACCAGAACAGAAGAAGAAGAGTTTGGATTTATACCCCACTTTTCTTTTCTGTAAAGAATCTCAAGGTGGCTTACAAACTCCTTTCCCCACAATAGACTCCTTGTGAGGTAGGTGGGGTTGAGAGAGTTCAGAGGGAACTATTGCTGGGCCAAGGTCATCCAGCAGGCGCCATGTGGAGTAGCAGAGAAACACATCCAGTTTACAGGATAAGAGTCCACTGCTCATGCGGAGGCGTGGGGAAACAAACCCGGTTCTCCAGATTAAAGTCCGCAGCTCTTAGCTTACACACCATGCTGGCTCTCTGTACTGTGGACTGAGGAAGAGGCTTCAGAACTAGCTTTCCTTTAGGCAGTGCCTGGCCTCAATTCTAAGTTAAGCAGAGTGGATTGGATCCCACAGACCTGCTGGCAGAGATGTTTTTCTGGAGCAGATGGAGCCTCCCCTTGACTCTTGCAAAAGGCTCCTTTTACCAGAGGAAAATACTTCCACTAGTAGTTCATTTGTACAAAGATTATAATCTTATCTCCCTTTTTTCAAAGCATATGTTTCGAGCTTTTTTTTTTAAAAAAGTTTTAGCTTCACGTTATATATTTACTGTATAGATCCAGGCAAGATATCTGATGCAGTTGTTTGTGTATACGGCCTGTGGGGTTGTGGGATAGAAATACAGGTCTGTTGTGCACAAAATGACAGCAACTGTTACATTCCAGAGCGGCAGAGGAGTGATTTTAATCCAGACATGTAATTGGCATCTGTCAGCTTCTTAGTGGTCAAGAGATAAAACTCCATGAGTCTCAAAGAAGAACTACCTCACTTGGCGCGTGCTGCAGTGCCAGATTATACTTAGCCCATAGCATGCATTGTTTGGAGAATCTTTTCTATAGATAGCACTATAGATATTATTTATAATTTTTAAGGAACAGATTATCCAGTGGGAATAGGGGTTTCCTTAAATAAAGGCTTAAGGCCTAAGTATAGGATAATTTACATACAATGGAGGAAAAAAATACACATAGCGATCTTTGCCCGGAGGACCGTTACACTTCACTGTACCCTAGAATAAAAAATTAAAGCCCATATAAAACAGCCACTGGCATAAGAGATGGGGAAATGAAGGCTGCGTGCAAAATGCATCAGAAGGCACAAGGGGAGGGGGGGGGTCTTGCTGGTGCTGTTGCCTTCCAAAGCACGAGGGAGGTGAGGATGCTCTCTGTGCTCACTGAGCACCCTCTGGGAACAGCACCAGAACCTGCCCTTCTTGGCCAGCCCACCTTGACGTGTGCCCACCCCAACCGACTGGGTTGCCCACCCCAACAGACTCAGTGGCTGTTAAAAGAATTATGATTAAAATTAATTAATAAATTAAATATATATATTAAAAACCATCAGAATATAACAAATGCCTTTATTAATTTTAATCATATATATATATATATATATATATATATATATATATATATATATATATATATATATATATATATATATATATATATATATATATATATATATATATATATATATATATATATATATATATATATATATATATATATAACTAGTGCTGTTGAAGGATTGTGGTTACACACACACACACACACTTTTATTCAGTTTTGCTTAGACCTTCTGGTTTCATTTGCATTGCGACTTGATTTTTTGTTTGAATTTTATTGATTCAAATTGGTGGCTTTGTCACCTTGAATCCCACCTAGACATGAGAAGAGAGGATCCTTTTTGCTGATTCTGCCCCCCTCCCCCTCCCCCAACACAAAAACTAGAGACTCTCAACTGTTCCTGGGTCTCCTGGGTCTTCCAGGATTATACGGGGTGTGTTTTGGGCTGCTGCAAGGCAGGGACGGGAGGAATCGGGAATCATTTGCTGCTCTTGTGCCAATGGAAATCTAGGTGAAATCAAAGCTGTTATTATTTACTCTGTGGATCTGTTAGGCTAAAAACTCTCTTAGCACTATCCTAAATAAGATCATGTGTCTTCTAAGGTGGGTTTGGGGGAGAGAATAACAAAAAAGTAAAGGTACTCTTTAAAGAAGATGATGACTGATTACCTACTGCTGGGTATTCCCTGCCGTTGCACCACTTGGCACAAAAACATGCTGCTGGGATATTACTACAGAGACTTTTACTATTGAGTAGCAATGTGTGTGAATAAGATCTTGGGGCACAAGTGGACAGTAAGTTAAATATGAGCAGTCAGTGTGAGGCAGCATCAAAAAAAAGGCTATTGTGACCTTGGGGTGTATCAACAAAGGCTGCCTGGGGGGGGGGGTCAAGAGCTCCCCCTCTCTGACAGTCTTTGAGAAGCAGCTGCTGATTTTGCATTGAGCAGGGAGTTGGACTAGAGGCCTGTATGGCCCCTTCCAACTCTATGAGTCTATGATATTCATTTCTGGGGGAGAGGTTGTTTCTCAGTGGCAGAGCATTTGCTTGGCACACAGAAGTTTCCAGGTTCAATCCCTGCCATCTCTGATTAAAAGAACTGGCAGTAAGTGATATGAAAGCTCTCAGCCTGAGGCCATGGGGAATGGCTGCCATTCTGAGGAGACAAGACTGACTTTGATGGGCAAAGGACTGTTTCAGTATAAGGCAGCTTCACGTGTTCATTCTAGAATCAGAATCCTCAGCTCCACCCCACAGATTGTATACTATCAGACAGACACAAGTTGCTCTGGATGTCAGTCATTCCTTCGGACATTATGTCAAACGTGTGAGGATGGGGGCAGAGGGGGAATTGCAACACAAATAAGGCAATTGCAAGCATGGGAGTCAATAGATTTAGAAGAGTATCACTCAGTTTATGACTACATCACAAGGCCCACCTTACCTTCTGCATGCTGATGTCCAGAAGGCATGAGCAAAATCCTGCAGATCTTACAAGTATGACTTGCAAAGACTTCTATATTAATAGTTTTGTGCGGGTTGGATCATTGTTGAATGAAGAGAAGGGCAGGACTTTATTTTGCAGATATGAAGATCTTATTCTGTCTTTATTGACAGTCCCATCCTAAGCTGAGCTACACCTTTCTAAGCCTGTTGAAGTCAGTGGACCTAGAAGGCGGTAATTCTGCACAGGATTGTGCTGTAAGTGACTTAAAAGTCTGGTTGTGACTTAAAAGTCTGTTATGCTTTTCTTTTTCAAACCAAAGCAGCACATTTGAGATGTCCTGGCTACAAACAAAATGCCAGTTGTGTCTTGCATTCTTTTTCAACATTTTTACAGTTCATACCTGTGTATAAAGCTGCTTCTCTGTGCCTTTTGAACTTTTCAGACTGCTGGGGAAAATGGAATTGTCTTTTTTTTTGTATATACTTGATGGAGAAAAGTAGCACATTCTGTGTACAGTAATCTTTGTCCTGTGTAATTTAATGCACATGGATCCATAATTGATGTTTGCAGTTTACAATATGTCATGTAATAGCCTAGAATCAATTAGCAAGGTAGTAAAGCAATCTGATTTGCCAAGTCATCATTGTAGGCAGTCATAAACTTCATACAAATCTGAGTTGTTTCTGTGTACGCCAAAGAACCTTCCTGCTGTCTCCAGTCATAAAGAAACCGGCATGTCTTCATTCATGGAAGAAAAGCTGAATTAGTGGTTGTTTTTGAAGATTTTTTGAACCAGTTTGTCAGGATCAGACGCTGGGATGCTGGGCAGCTGGACCACTGTTTTGCCTGATGACCTTTGTATTATTACGTGGCACCAAAGAGGATCAAAGAGGGGGATAATTCGGCTTCTCTTCTTACAAAGAAGCAAATGGAATCAGTACAGTTAGTTCAGAACCTATTTTGCTTAACCTCTCAGGTAGAGTGTGTGAAGTATAATTTGATTAAATAAATATGGTAAAATCAGTATGATAAATCAATACAATTATACATACATGAGAGGGAAGTGAGAGAGGGAATGAGAATGAGAGAGGGCAGCTACCACCAAAACACTGTTATTTCAATCTGCACAACCAGTCAGAAGCCCTGTTGGGTGGGAGCCCCACCTGCCTCCCCCCCCTTTCTGAACGCACTTGACAGGCACCAGAAAATGCATGAGTGGGTCATCATAATGGGGGCTCCTGCCCTTTTACTGACTCTGGTCTTGCCTTCCAATGTCAAGTGACAGAGTGATGACCTGAGTTTGCTGCTGGTGTGTAATGCTAGGACACAGAATGGATGCATTGGATCAAATCAGCTCTTCCCCTGTTAAAAAAGGGAGGAGGCCAAAAAAGCTGTTCTATGGCTCATGAGACCTGCATGGAAAAAAGTAAACAGGGTAAATAAGTGAGATAGAATTAAATTCCTGGCTGGATCCAAACCAATATGCAATTGGCAGATGAACATTGGTTAATTTCCCTTTTAGTAAAGGGAGTGAGTGAGGAAGCACATTACCACAAGGCCTAGAAAGCACCAGCCACAGGCCCAAAATTGGTGACATTTGTTTCAGGAACCTACCGTTTCATAGTCAGGAGTTGCTTTTAGCACCATTCCAAAGAAGATCCTGACATTCTGCTAGTTGCAGAGCTGTCCTTGGGTGCCAAGGGTGCATTTCATCAGTGGAAGAGGTTTCTTGGTGGGGGAAGGCTAGTCACCACTAGTCAAAAGAGCCTCAACCCAAAGTTCCTCGTCGTCATTTTATTAGATTTGCCCAGATTCCAGGCAATAGAGCAGAATCTGTCCTGGGACAATTCTGGTGTCTATCTAGTATCTGTGGAGTTCATGCAAGTAAGCAAGAAGCAAAAGACCATATTATAAGTATTAATTGTTATCTGAGTTTGTAATTGGCAAGATCCAGAGTTTGCTAAATTTTCTCCTGTTCACAGTAGGTTCACTTTTCTATATGCTTTCACTTTGGATTTTCCACAATATCTGAAAATCTAAAGTGTCCCATTAAAATATAAACTCTAAAACTGCAGTCCTATGTGCTCTTAATTGGGAGTACTTCCCTTTGAATTGAGTGCAGCTTTCTTCCAAATGGAATCAAGCTGAATGTAAGACTTAGTTCTCTCAATAAAACATGACTTCACTCATTCTCACATTCAGGTTCAACAAGGTGCTTTAGTTTTGGCATGTGAAGCCAGTTACTTGAACACACTTTGCACCTAAAAAACCTACCATGTTGAAAGCAGGTGAGCTTTTGAATTTGCTTTCATGAAAGGACTATACCATCAACAGAAAGGATGTAATTGATGTTTAGCTGGCAGATTGTTTTGATTTCTATAAATGTAGCTGGTAGGTCTGAAAACAGTTTCAAAAGTATGTCCTTCTATTTATCAAGCATGCAACTTTTCTTGTATGTAACTTATTAACTCCTTTAACTTATTCTGTCCATTTGATTGTTGTCTTCCCATTTAGACCGTTGAAAACTGTGTGTGCATTTTAAGGAATCTCTCATACCGACTCGCTGCAGAAACATCTCAGGGACAGCAAACGGGGACTGATGAGCTTGATGGTTTACTTTGTGGTGATGCCAATGGAAAAGACATGGAAAGTTCTGGATGCTGGGGCAAGAAGAAAAAGAAGAAGAAATCTCAAGATCAGGTACGCAGGTTTGACTTGGAGTGGCCAATGGTTAGTGTTGGTACCGATGCACACAACCTATGGAGAAAGAAATTGTGCTGCGCAAGAGGGGATGTTTTGATCAAACATTTGATCATTTTTAAACATTACTACAACTTTGTTCTTTCATATGTTTTGTGAATATATAATTCAAAATTCCCTTACTGGAAATTAAATGACAGGATTGGGCATCACTGCTCAGACATTTTTGTAAGAATTTCTAGAATAATTAAAGGGCTGTGTACTCATTGACTGTACATAGAAGGAAGTTGGATTTTGCAGGCACTTTCAGTTACCTGGCCAGAAAGAGTTGGTTTGTTCATTTACCCAGTTTGTATCCTGCCTTTTTGCCCTCACCAGGGTCACCACGGCAGCTAAAACACATGTATCAAAATATAAAAACAATTAAAAGGTCAGGCAAGAAGGTGGGATTGCTGAAGGAGCCCAAATGAAACAAAAAACAGGAGCTAAAACAGCCAGCTTCTTTCTCAGTGGCTCCTTGTAAGGTCTGTGGCACAGAATAAAACCACGGCAAACAGGATGCAGCTGGGAGGTGGGGCATTTCAATACAAGGTCAGTTTGTAATGAGAAAGCTAGATACAATGAGTACCAAACTTGACAACCTTTTGGAATCACTCTCCCAGCTCCTGACGTCTCATCAGCTTGCTAAATCCTCCAGACAGGCAGCCATAACTTGTATTGACTCAGTAGTCCCTGCCCTAATTCCTATGGGCTGGAGGAGAATCTGTCAGATTCCCAATGATGGAAACAAAGTCTTTTAAAACAGTCCTTTATTCAGCATCTTGCGAACAGCATGAAAAAGCCAGAACTGACTTTTCCTTGTGCAAACTGTCAGTAATGTCATTGAGGGTGCACCCCCCGCCCCCATGGAAACCAAAAGCACAAATATGCAGACAGTGAAAGATAAAATGCAAGTTCGTTAGAGTTGGCCTTGACCTGCTGGAGGAAAAGAGCAGAAACACACTACATAATATCCAACTGAAATCTCTTCCCCCCAAGCCCCAAAGATGCAAGCGGCCCCAGCATCCCATGGGCATCCTGACATCCTGCTTCCCCTCACAAACCACCCGGGTGCATTTGGCGGCCATTGCCTTCTTTTGTAGAGCTGTGGGGATTCTTGACCCTACCACGTTTTTCCTGGCATGCAGGGCTATTGATGGATGGTGTCGAGAAGATCCACAGCTGGCAAAACCGAGGCTACCCATCACCAGGGAGTTGCTGTGTTCCCTGCTGGGAGTGTCAGCTTCCGTTTGCTCATCCCCCTATGAGGGGTTGCTATTTCGCACCGTTTTTACATTGGCCTTTTGGGGGGCATTTCATTCCAGCGAGCTGATCGCCTCTTCCAAATTTTCCAGTGGTTCCAGGGCTATTCAGTTTCATCATGTCACTGTGGGGAATGGGGGCCTGCATGTCTGGTTGGCATTTTCCAAGACAGATCAACTTGGCCGGGGGTCCCAGGTTTTTCTGCAAGCCACACCTGATGACCCGATTTGCCCATTAGTCAATGCCTTGGCTTACATGGCTGAGCAGCCAGTGGTACATGGTCTGTTTTTGGTCCACCAGGATGGGAGCCCTCTGGTCCGTTTCCAGCTTGCAGCAGTGCTCTGCCTCTGCTTGTGTTCCCTGGGCCTGCCTGCCAGAGAATTTGGCCTGCATTCATTCTGCATTGGGGCAGCCATGTCAGCAGCCTGGAATGGCCTCTCCCCAAGCCAGATCCATGCAATGGGTCATTGGCATTCAGGTCTTATGTTCGACCTCACCTTCTTGTTTGATTTTCTCAATTTCACCATCGTGCCGGACATCTGTATGGATTGTTGGCCACAGCATTGTCCACTGGGCTGGCTAGTATGCAGCAAGCTCAGGTTGGGGTCTGGACCTTGGTTTAGAAGATGCTGTACAAGTTCGTTGGTTCGGCTGTCATGGCATGAAGTGGGAAGCGTTACTACCCGCAGTTCAATTCACTGTTCTTCAGTTATCCTCTTGGCATTGTTTTGCAATTGGGCAAAAATGATCTCCCTGCGATCAAAGGAGTGGAGTGGTCCTTGCGGATGGCCGCTGACTTGCATGAGCTGCAGCGCCATTTGCCAAGGACAAAGCTATTTTGGTCCTTCAGAGGTTACTTTGGAAGGATGCAGATCAACCGGGCAAGGTTGATCAAGCAAGGAAGAAGGTTGACAAATTCGCAGCTCGGATGGTGTGGCAGCTGTGTGGGGAGATCATTTCGCACCCAGACATAACACACCAGCAACTAACCCTGTTTCATTTGGATGGTGTTCATTTGTCCAATTGGGGGTTGGACTTATGGCTACATGCCATAAGGCATGCAATTTTGGGCTGGCTTCAGGCTTGAGAAGCTGGGGCGGGAGCTGAGGATTCAGCTCAGTGGCAGGTTTGGGCAGAGGATCACATCCTTTATGGAAAAGCGGAGCCTGCGAGTCGGACTTTTCCACGGTTGGGGGCCTCTTTAAGAGGCTTGGGGTGGTGCGGGCTCATGGCGCAGGCTGCGGTGCCTTGCAAACGAGCCCGCTACCCCAGCAGGAAGGGTTGTCACAAATGGTTTGCACCCAGGTGGCATCCAGTAACTTCCTGTCCCGTTCCCCAATACGGATTGGGGACTGTTCCGGGCTCAGCAAGGGTGCTGCCCCGATTCAGGATGTGTTCCTCTTGCTCGCCCAGCTTCTTATTAACAATAAAGGGCTGCGGCCTAATTTATGGTGTTGTGTTGTTATTGCCAGCAAATTAACTCTTCATGTCTGCACGCAATTGCATTTCATCATGAATTCTAAACTGGCTCTTTTCTATGTGTGCACACGCATTTTTGAATTGCCTCTTAGGAACAGTAGTATAGGGTTGGGGGAAGATAATGGATCCCTCATGGAAAAGAAAGTGACAGTGAGTCACTTTTACAAAATATTTCAGCCGACTTTTTTATTTAAAAAGAGAAATGAGTGAAAAACATAAGAAAGCCTTGCAGGATTAAACCAATAGTCCATCTAGTCTAGCATCTTGTTACATGCAGTGGCCAGCTAGTTACTCTAGAGGGCAAACAAAAAGGCATCAAGGCCAAAGTCCGATGTTGCCTCTTGGCACTGATATTCAGAGGTTTACTGCCTCTGACGCCCTTTCCACACATGGGCGGAAACGAGCCTCCACCGGCATAATTTATGCCGGTAGAGGCTCGGGGGGCGTTCGCAAGCTAGCGTGTGAGCAGCCCCCACTCCTCCCACTCCCCTCACTCCGCATGGAGCCGCCTCTCGGTCAGCCCTCCGGCGTGACGCTGGACATGACGGTGAGTGAAGGCGACAGGGGAAGCAGCGTCTTCTTGAAACGACTTTCCAGGGACCATCCGGGGCTGCCATGGATTGCAGCAGACCCAGCGGTTTACCCAGATTATTCTTTGCCACTGCACAGGTAGGGCAACCCTTTATATAGGCTTCAATGTCCTTTCTCATAGAGTGCAACCAAAACTGCCGTATCAGGAGGTGGAGCATTTTCACAAAACCAAAATGACCAGCCAACTTGGAATCGTGCATCTGCTGGATAATCCATTTACGAAGCGCAGGCAGGACAAACAACAAGCTACCCCGCCTCCACAAACCATCACGGAGAACAAGGGAGGGGCCACCCTTATCCTGGGAAACCGGGTGCTTGCCCTCCTCAAAAAATTCCACCAGTAACTGACTGGGAGAAGACACACCAGGAACAGGATGGAAAATAGGCACAACCACACCACACTGAAGGAGGGTCTGAGAACGGGTCACAGCCAAACCCAGTTGGGAGGGAGTAAGAGCTGTTCATGATGCCCGTAACTTCACTTCCCCCACCGAACCGACCAGAAGACGGGAAAGTGTGTCAGCAAGGCAGTTAGATTTGCCTGGGAAAAAGTGAACTGTGAACTTAAAACGGGAAAAAAAATTGTCCCAGCGCTATTGTTTTGCAGACAATTGCCCAGGCGTGCTAAGCGCAGCCAAGTTCTTTTGGTCTGTCCAGACCTCAAACGGATGTTCCGCCCCCTCCAACCAATGCCTCCATGTTGCTAAGGCTTGCTTAATGGCCCCCGTTTCTTTATCACGTGCAGTCCAATTCAACTCAGAGTCCAAAAACTTCTTCGACAAATATGCACAGAGGTCCAGCCTGCCATCTGTTCCTCTCTGAAGCAAGGCCGCCCCCAGGGCTTTATCAGAGGCATTCACATGCACAACAAATAGGAGAGAGGGATCCGCATGCCAAAGAATGGTCTCAGTGGTGAATACTTGTTTCAAAGAGTTAAACACTTGCTGACAAGCAGCCAACCATGGTAAGGATGCACCAGGGCGAGCAGCTGCAGGGCCCTTGCCCTTAATCCACAATAGGTCCATCAGGGGTAATGCCAGTTCAGCAAAATTGGGAATAACATCACAGTAAAAGTTATCAAACCCCAGGAAAGACTGCAGTTCTTTATGGGTAGTGGGGGGTGGCCAGCGCATTACATCCTCCACCTTAGATCCATTTCCAGCCCAGCTGCAGACACCCTATAGCCCAAAAAGTCCAACTTGTCTTGATGGAAAGCACATTTGGACAGTTTCACAAATAAGGAATTGTCCAACAGTTTCTGGAGCACTTCCCTCACCAGTTGGATGTGGGATTGCTCATTGTCTGAGTATATCAACGCATCATCCAAATATACAACCACTCCTTTGAACAGTAAATCCTGTAAAACATTATTAATTAAGCTCACGAAGACCCCAGGGCTCCACTTAACCTGAAGGGCATTACCTGGTATTCAAACTGTCCATACCTGGTATTAAAAGCTGTCAAACGTTCAAAGCCTTCAGCAATGCGAACTCAATAATAAGCTTCACGTAAATCCAGTTTGGTGAATATACACCCCGTTCCCAAGCTCGCCAACAAATCCTTGATCAAAGGCAGGGGATATTTGTTGGAATTGGAGATTGCATTGAGACTTCAATAATCCATACATAAACTAAGTGAACCACCTTTTTTCTTAACGAAGAGCACCAGGGCTGCAAAGCTGCTGGTGACTTTTCGAATAAATTGTCTAGCCAGGTTCTTTTCCAAAAACTCACACAGGGCAGCATCCTCCACTGGGCTCATTGGATATAGGCGACCCTTTGGTATTTTGGCCCCCGGAATTAATTTAACTTTACAGTCCATGGACCAATGTAGGGGTAAGGAGTCACATTCCTTTTCTTCAAACACACTGCTTAAGTCCCGATAGGGTTCTGGGATCCCCAAGAGGTTCGTATTACGCAAGCAGTGCGCAACGCCAGGCTCGGTGGGAACCGGAGGAATCTCCTGAACATGTCTGCCGCAGGGGGGATCAGTGAAATGAATAATGCATTCAGCTTCCTGAATAGTTGGATTATGTTTTACCAACCAAGGCATCTCCAGCACCACAGGATATTTGGAGGTAATGGCCACAATAAAACTCCCGTTGCATCTCGCAGAACCTAGCCTCATACTCACTTCGTTCCTGGGCCCAGGGGTCAGCCTCACTGCCAGTGTCCAAGGCTATACCTACCTCCTCTACACCGCTCACAGGTGGGCCAGTCCACGCATGGCTTTGGTGCTGCTCTGCTCTGGATTCCACTGTCCGAGGCCAGGCCCTGGTGCTGTGGACCAATGTGTCCCTATTACGTCAAGGATGGGTACCCCCACCAGGGTCCGCAGTTTGTGATGCTTTGTAATCCACAGGATGGCACTCATAATCCAAAAGCCAAAAGGATTGCATACCCACTCTTGAGCCAGTCCAAGGAGATGATTTGTAATCCAAAAGCTCCCAACCGGGAGGACAATTGCTGGAGGGTAGTAAACCTAAGCTAGCCCCTCTAGCCAAGCCAAAGGTGCTCCGTCGAGGCACCACCACACACTGCACCAGGGGAGCTGCTGAAGAAGCATCACTCTTCAGAGCTTCATCCTCCTCCACTTTGAGGAATGTAGAAAGCATTTGGTCCATGACAGGGTTAGAACCCTCCGGTGAAAGGCATCCTGTCAGTCCTTGAAGAAATGCTAAAATCGCTGATAAAACATGTGCAACTTTAGCTGGCGATGGGAGCATGAAATTGGCAATGGTTTGGAAAAAGAAAGCATAACAGCTCAAAGCAACCCCAACATGACAGCTCCACCCCCAGGAACCAGGACAGAACCCAACAAATTGTCAGCTAGAAGAGTAAGACCTTTCAGGTGCAGCTGCAGAATTGGTGTGGTAGAATTACAGGCTATTTGAGAAAGCAGTTTGCTGCATAGCAGAAAGCCTCTGAAGCTAATATGGGTCTGAACCTTGCTATTGTTTCCATGATTACTTCCCATAATAATAAAGTCAAAGATAGCTGATTTTTCCAAGTCTGACTTCTTATTTCCTATGGTATGAAGCTGAAGTTCAGAGAATCCATTTATTCTCAGGGAAACCAATTGTATACGTGGAGCTTGCGCCATTCATTTCCATGAGACCTTTATGAATGGAGTATGGGAGTTCTGCAATACACTGTTTCATTTTTAGGCTAATAAGACTGTTGATTTATAGTGACATAAATTGTCCTTTTATCACATTTTAGTTTTGGTGAGCTTTGTTGTTGCTTTAAGGAACAGCGTATTCCTTTCCCATCTCTCCCTGCCTGCTGCTGCAGGGCTCTGGCCTTCTTCTTGTCCCAGGCTTGGAAAACACACGATGTTCTTGGGGAATCCTGGGAAAAGGCTTCAGGGAGCGCCTAGCATGACCCACATTGAAATAAATCGTTCAGAAATTTTCTGCTTGACTTGTGATTCATGAGTCACTGACACATCTGTCTGCAGTAGTACCTGGAGGAACTTTATGGGATGCTGTGTTGATTCCTGTTGAGGAAACGATTCCCAAATAATGTGTGTGGAATTTTATGTGCACACTTTTGAATCTGTATTAAGTTTTTTTCAGCATCTATTCATTCAGCATAGTTAGACAACAACTGTGCTTCAAAAAGTCCCTTAATATATATTATTAATGAAAACAGCATAATGAAACCAATAACACAGTAAAGACAGATACAATCAACTGGAATCAAGACAGTTATAGGCACCGTGGTCACAGCTTCTGCCCCCTAATGCTCCCTAATCCCAGGCTTCCTTGTGAATTATAGTTATACAAGAAATGTTGAGTACAAGAATGAATACAAAATTGAAAAATATTACCACAATTTAAAAATGCTGAGAAAACTCAAGTTGAATTATTACAAATATTAAATATCACTCTAAGGAATTTGAATTTCTATAACAACTCTAATCTAAGGTCTGCAGATGGTGCCATTTTTCTTCATGCTGTACAACAGTCCAATGGGCATGCATTTGAAATTACAAGCACAGTTCTATGCACACATATTAAGGAAAGGATATTAAACTTTTCAGTTTGATAGATAATAGCTCTGCAGACATCTCCACCCTCCAGTTTGAACTAGGAAAAGTGACATCAGAGTAAAGCAAAAGTGCAGTGCTCAGCCATAAAGGTATCCTAACTAAAGAAGTCCAAATAATCATTTCTTCAACATTTTATTTGTTAAACCTGAAACTAGAAGGGATCTTCAAAGGTACCAAAAATTATGTGAAAAGGGGGAATCCATACAATTAAGAAATATTCCTAATTATTTATTCTGTAACTAAAAGGCTGAGGGTTGGAGCCAAAGGCGTCCAGAGTGGTCTGACTCCCTACTCTACAAAAAGGAACAAAAAAGGAGAGAGAAACATTGTAACCAGTGGCAGAGATGGTGGGCCACTGCGAGTAGCAGAGAGCTGGACTAGATGGACTTTGGTCTGATCCAGCTGGCTTGTTCTTATGTTCTTAGAGATATAATGGGGACATCTGGGGACAAACGCCCCGGCATGCACCCGCAATGAGCCTTGTGGAGGGCAGAAAATACCCCCACACACACTTTCACCCTTGCCCTGCCCCACCAGGCCTGGCAGAAGCTTTTCAGCTGACTGCTCTTTGCAGCTGGCTGAACTAAGGTAAGTGGGCAGGTGGGGGGACGGCAAGGGGTTAGGTTAATAGTGTGTGACTGGCCCAAGGTCACCCAGCAGGGGATCTTCTCTACCCCACTCCCATGTCCATGTTTGGGGCTTCCCTACTGCCCCCATTCCCAGGCCTACACAATTGTGATCCAGAGAAAAGTGAATTTTGAAAGCATCAAAGCATTGTTTACCTTACAGTGAGGCATAAACAAGTTAAGCCTTCTGATTGGGACCCTGCAGTCTGATTGGCCTAATTGCTAGATGAAGCAGAGAGGAAGGAGGTTGATTCCCTGGCTAAACATTTGAAAATGTTTTTGGTGTTTAGAGTTCCTGGTGTTAAGAGATACCACGTCTGAACTGAGTTTTAAAAACATAACATCTCTGAGGAGAGTAGTGGCAATCAGTGTGTTGAAATCTGGCTTGCTCTACTAGTGACAGCTTGTGAGATGTGGTGAAAGCAGTTATACACAGATTGAGAGAACTGGTGGAGTGTTTATTGAGAGGTCAAGCTGAAAGCCATAGATATAAACCAGTGAGGAATTTCTTCAAGTGAGGGAAGAATTCCAGTGTATCAGTCTGGGGCATGGGATTTTTTTGTTTCCTCAGTAGAGTGTTTTACTCGGCCACACTTTCCAGTTTTGTGCAGTCCCCACCTCGCAGCTGTGCAGCCACACAGGGTCACAGGAACATCAGCATGGTTGTGAGGAAGGAGGGAGGTAAAAAAAAAAGCTGCGTCTCAATGCAAAGGCGCGACGGCTCCGTCCGCTGCCTGCATGGAGGCATGTGAATGCCCCAATGGCAACACGGGTTGCTTCTCCCAACTGCAACCTGCTGTACTTTGCCTTTACAGAAGGGCACTCAGGGTTCCTTTGAGCTGCCCTACTTTAGCCGTTTGTATACTCATGGGAAAAAATTGGAGATTATGAAGTGCTGCCTAAATGCAACTGTGGAATGTGTGTCAGTGGTGATGGTTGTTTCAAGTCATAATATTTCTTCTAATGTTTTCATGCTGCCTCAGTTTGTAACCCTCTCCTTTTCTGCCTCTTTCTAGTGGGATGGAGCAGGGCCTCTCCCGGACTGTGCAGAACCACCCAAAGGAATCCAGATGCTGTGGCACCCATCCATTGTCAAACCCTACCTCACACTTCTTTCCGAGTGCTCAAATCCTGATACCTTGGAAGGGGCAGCAGGTGCTCTGCAGAATCTAGCTGCAGGTAGCTGGAAGGTATGCTGTCTGTCTCCGCACTTAAGGCAACTCTAAGCAGCCTGTCACTAGATTATGGGGGTGGGACCCAAAGTCCAATAGGAATAATTCTCTTTCAATAACACCTGATCTTAAAAATGTTTCTCACTGTTCAGTGTGGGACAATCCAATATTTAAGCAGGAACATAATGGTTTATTAAGACCCTGTCAAGATTTTCTCTGTTTCCTGGCTCTTGTCATAAAATGTGGGGTGGGCAAGGAGAAGGAGGCATCATGAGAATCTAGCTTGTTATGCTGTTATCCCAGTGCTTTTAGGTCCATACCAACTCTTCACATTCTTCAAGGCAGGCTGTACCTGGTCTTTATCTTTGCTTTGGCCTCGGAGGCTTTGCACAGCCTGAGAATGCTTATAGTGACTTCACCCCTCTGGGATGCCGAGGGAGGAGACTGGAGAGGTGTTTGTGACAGGGATATTAATGAGTAACTGTGTAGCGGAACTCAGTTCCAGAAGGAACTTGTTGGAATCCTCTTCACAGTGTCCTTTCAATAAACCAGTTTCAGCACCCAAAAGTCTGGTAATTGGAGGTGGTCAAGGATTGATTTCTGCACCCAAGAGTTTGGTTATTGGGGGATGTCAACAGATCCTTGTTAGAACTGCACAAATATAGGGCGCCTACTATTCAGTTTCAACCATGTCTGATGGGGGAGCCATTATGGAGTAGGCCAGAAGCAGGTGGGGCAAACTGCTCGGGTGAGGCATAGGGAGAAGCACCACCCTGATCAGAGGTGTAATCAGTGAATGGGCCATCGGAACACTTGAGAGCAGCGGAGCGGTTGGAGCCAGGACCCAATGAGATACTATCCCAGTGGGAGACAAGATGCTGACGGTATGCAAGGTCCTGAGATTCCTATGACTTTGACATGGAGAAGCCCAATCTGAGGCAGAGAGGATCAAGAGCATTGGGTGACTTTCGGAAAATAGGGCAGTTCAACCAGTTTGAGTTTCCAGTAGTTCCCAACTGCACTTTAGTGAAAGGTGTGGTCAGCTGGCTTTAGTGCAGAGTCTAGCACTTGTCTCTTCAGAAGTTCTGGAAACCTTAAATTCAACAGGTGGACTAGTTTGGATTTATTTTTAATCAGTAACATCGAGGATCAGAAAGTTAAAGCTTGCATTTGGCAAAAGAAGCAGCCTTTCCACTTCTCTTACTCCCCTCTTCCTTTAGAAAATTACTTTCAGGGGGGTTTGTATGTCTTAATGGAACCAATAAGATTTCTAAAATACTGAAGGATTATTAAAACAGCTTTTTATATGAACTCTGTTTTTAATTGGATTTGCACAATGTGAAGTTAATTATGAGACTCGGTTTGGTAAACGGATTACAACACTTTTTTCTTGAATTTATAAATACTTAGGACAGACAAGAATTTAATTAGAAGGTCAACAATAAACAAGTTGATTTATTCATATGGCAGAGTAAGGTATGTGGAACTCTTTCTGACTTTGAGCTGTGGTGTTAAGAGGATTGTAGTATGATTTATGGGCAACTGCAGGACCCCTTTGTAAAAGTATTTGACTGCAGGAATATCTGTGGGTGAAGCACTGAGAATCTAAGTATTTAGCCAGAGTCAGCTATTTTTTTAAAAAAATACATCTTCTATGGACTGTGGGAATGAAATCCTCCATACATTCTGACATACTCTGATGTGCTGCTGCCACCTTGTGGAAATCTAGAGCACTAGAAAGGGTATCTGAACACAAACTGAAACTTCAAAGATTTGAGAATTATTAAATGTTCTGCCTTCACTATTGGGATTAATGTACTACTATTTTTCTTTGTGATCTTACTTTTTGAGAATTTTTTAATTAAAAGTGAAATAATTAGACCTCACAACACTGAACAATGTCTATGAACTTTAGTATAACCAGAGATGATCAAATAGCTCCAGTACATTTCTGTGCAAATCAGTCAAACAGACAATATGAAAGATCTTAAAAGTCTCAAATGGGAGCTCAAACAAACAGAACTAAATATAAGAAAACAGTTAAAGACAGAACTTCCAACAGGATGTAGCAACGAGTTTGACTATAATTAAAAAGCAAGTTCAGAAGAATGCACAAGGTATAGTAATAGTAATACAAACTCAATGAGAACCTATTTACCAAATAGACAGCCAGGAGAAAAGAATTCTAATTGCTGAGGAGACAGTACTTAGAAGTACAAGAAAGAATGAAAAATCTACACTTTAAAGACATTCCAGAGATAATATGCAAAAAAGATCTAGCAAAAAAATTGGTGAGATTCTACAAAAATATATTCTAGATGGTAAGAATGTTTTTGATGTTTAACAAATTTACAGAATTTATTCAAGATTTCTCACCAGAAATAACTAAGAGATACAATCATGAAATTCACTCA
This sequence comes from Sphaerodactylus townsendi, assembly GCF_021028975.2. Classification (NCBI taxonomy): domain Eukaryota; kingdom Metazoa; phylum Chordata; class Lepidosauria; order Squamata; family Sphaerodactylidae; genus Sphaerodactylus; species Sphaerodactylus townsendi. Next base: position 1,723,407 of record NC_059433.1, on the reverse strand, counting down.
CAAGAAAACCAGGGATTCTATCATCAGAAAGCAATGGTCTGAACCACTAGTTGTAGAAAAGTCTGAGATAGCAATCTTCCAAGATTTGCTGAACACTTATTTAAAAGGGGGGGATGAACTCAATTTTCTAAGACAAATTCTTCTGAAAAATGAAATAAAAAGCCATTGAAGTATTCCTTTTGCATTAGAAGTGCTTCTATCTTCAGGGAAAATAATTATAAAAAAAGCAAACCAAGATAAACAATTGACAATGCATCTAACAAGCGAAGACTCCTTTGAAGATTTAAAACCAGATTCCAGAGAAAATTCACCAGTAAATCATAAAGATCAATCACTCAGAACACATCAAGAAAATTGTTAAAAATATTGGAATATATGCTGGAAAGGTTCAGAAAGACCTGGTTTATTTTTTTATATGTATTGGATTTGTAAAAGGGTATGACAATTCTGGATATTAACTCACACTGAAATGTTAAAAAAAACTCAGAGTAACTCTAATTGGGTTTAAAAATTATTGCCATGGTAAAATCACACTGTCAGGGGTTGTTTTCCTTTTTCTTTGGCCCTTTCCGCACGGAGGCGGAAGGCCTTGGGTCGGCTTTACTGACGCCGACCCAATGACGCCGGGACCATCCGCATGGACGGTCCCAGAAAGAACCGGGAAGATGGCGCCGCTGGGCGCCGTCGCCCGGTGGACTCACCTGCTCCCAGGCCCTCCGGCGCGTCGCCGTGGCCTGGGGACACGCCTCCCCTGCCCTGCGCGCCTGCTTCAGCATCGCAGAGCAGGGGGGCGTGTCCCCAGGCCTCGGCAATGCACCGGAGGGCCGGAGAGCAGGTGAGTGGAGGGAGGGAGTGGGGGGAAGCGCCTGGAAGCCGCTGCCGTTCGCACGGCAGCGGCTTCCAGCCGGCGTTTTCAAGAAAGTGCGCTTCCCAGCGCACTCTGGAAACGCCGGCTTGGCGCTGGTCAGGCGGTGCGAGGGCGGCACGGCTGCGCTGCAGCTGCGCCCCCTGTGCGAATGGCGGCCTGGGGCGGCCCCTGTGCGTTTTTGCCGTCCCCAGGCCGCCATATTCCGCCCGTGCAAAAAGGGCCTTTCTTTTTCTTTTAAGGGAAAAATCTCTCAAAATAATAAGAGTCATTTTCATGTTCACATGTAATAGCACTGTTAAGTTTGCTTTTAATATGATTTCCAGTATAAGGGCACCAATTAATGTGTATTTTTCTAACATATATAGATAATGATAAATTTTAAGCCAATCAAATATATGAGTTTGATAATGTAAAAGTGCCATCAAACCTATCTACTAAGTTCTTTCTTTTTTTATATATGAGCTATGATTGGTACTTTTCGAGTATAACTAGTAAAACTTTAAAGATCTATCATGTAGAAGATATCAAGAAAACTGGAGTAAAAACACAGGCTCAAATTACCTTTTTCTGCATGAATCAATTATATGAGCATGATAATATGAAGAAGCTGTCAAAGTTATTACGACTTCTTTTTCTTTTATTATCATACTTTGAATTGCAATGTGTTATGAATTTTTTTTAGTATAACAAGTCATGAATGTAGATCCAAATATTGTTTCTTCTTCTTTTTCTTTCTTTTTGTGTAATTTTTTTTCTGGAAAAACAATAAACATTTCATTGAAGAAATGAAATTCTTGCAAGTAAACTAGTGAATTGTGGACTAGAAAATTCCACTATTAGATGGATTTCTAATTGGTTAACTGATTGAACTTAAAGAGTGCTCATCAATAGCTCATCTTCATCCTGGAAAGAAGAAACTAGTGGGGTGCCACAGGGTTCTGTCCTGGGCCAAAACAAACAAAATGAATTTCAACAGAGATCAAAGTAAGAAATGCACAGATATAGTATGGGGAACACCTGACTTGACAACACTACATGTGAAAGGGATATGGGAGTCTTAGTAGACCACAAACTAAACATGAGTCAGCAGTGTGATGTGGTGGCCAAGAAAGCCAATGTGATTTTGGACTGTATCAATAGGAGTATAGTGTCTAGATCAAAGGTCTTCAACCTGCAGCTCTCCAGATGTTCATGGACTACAATTCCCATCAGCCCCTGCCATCACGGCCAATTGGCTCTTGCCATGAAACTGGGATGGGCTGGGAGAAGGTGGTACCATGAAAGTCCAGCCTGTGCCTGTGTATTTTCCTTTTTAGGCATTCAGCAACTCTTGAAGGCAGACTGCGCCTGGTTTTTATCTTTGCTTTGGAAGCTCTGCATAGCCTAAGAATGCCTCCACTGATTTCACCTCACTGGGGTATCAAGGGAGGGTGCTGAAGAGGTATATAGGAAAGGGACATTAATTAAAGCTATGTAGTGGAACTCAGTTAAGTATATAAAAGGTAAAGAAATGGGTAAAGGGACCACTAAATATAAAACTGCTAAGTCTCAAAAACACATATGTATTTATTACAAATTAAAATAATCTATATTTATAAAAGACCCATAATAGCCTGCCTTAGTCACCCAATATCACAATAACAATTCACAGAGGGGTCCTAAAGAACTCTTTTTGACTCTTAAAAGCAGATGTGTTTTGGCCAACTGGCCTTCCTCAGTGGTCAAAAACAATACAATAATACAATGTTTAGCTTCCAGACTAGAAATTACAGTTACAACATTTTTTATGACTGAGAGCAATGGTTAGAGAGTTTTTAAAAATTGACACCCAAGTCATGTCCTCTTAAAGAGTATGATGGAATGTTCCAACCATGCCCAATTCTGCTATGGCAAAATCCTGTAGTGCCTCAGTCATAGGAAATTCCGTTAGTCTGGAACAAATGAAATTGTTGGTGCATACTATAACTCAGTTCCAGCAGGAATATGCTTGTATCCTCTTCACAGTATCTTTTCAATGAACCTATTTCTGTACCCAAGAGTCTGGTTATTGAAGGAGGTATATAGATTCTGGCATTGATATTTGAAATGCGGGCCTAGATTTTTAGACTGGATATAGAGAATATACAAAAGAGCAAAAATATAAATGATGAAATGGGAACGAGGCCATTATCGCCATTTTTATTTATCTTGGTTTGGGACTTTTGGCAACAAAGATCAGATAAGATCAAAGAATTACAGGTTTAAAAATAGAAGAATACAAGATGAGTTACGCAGATTAAGTATTGACAATCAGTAATCCTCAATTTTCAATGAAATACCTGATAGATCAAATAGAATTTGGATATTTTGCAGGATGTAAGGTTAACCATCAGAAAACAAAAACAATTTTTTTACAAGAGTCCTAACAAAACAAGAAATAATGGATGTTGGAATGATAAATGGCTGGGATGTTCTTGCCCATAAAATTAAACATTTAGGGATCAATATGAATGGACTAAACAATCATTTGTTTAAAGATAATTATGGAACAACCTGGAAAAAATACAGGAAAGACTACAAAGATGGTCCAAAGTCAAATTATCCTAGTTAGGAAAAATTGCCAGTATTAAAATGAATTCTTGCCCAAATTGGGTTTTTTTTTTTGTTTCAAATGTTGCCTGAACATATTAAAGAAAGAAAATGCAAGGCAAATGCATATCAATACATTTATTTGGAGCAGCAAAAGACCAAGAATAAGATTCCAAGTTTTACAAGATGAAAAAAAATGAGGTCTGGCCATACTCAATATCAAATGATATCATCAAGCAGCAGGACTTGAATGGATTTCTGATTGGATACAAAACCCATTTCAGAGACAAAATTAGAAACATCAGATTTAACAATGGGGATACTTATTTATGGAGTTATTTATGGAGAGGAAAAGCTGATCAAAAGTCAGAGTTGATTAGAAAAGACTCTTTGAAATCTGGAAAAAAAGTTACTTACAACTCAGTCCTCCAACTCTACCTTTAAAATCTCCCATAGAATCTTATTATGATAAAAACAGAAGATGATGATATACTCTGTAAGAAAATGATCAACAAGCAAGGGAAAATCCAATCATGGTAAGAGATAAAGGAGGAGGGCTAGAGAATTGGCATCTAGTCTCAGAAGAGAACTAAAACTACCAAGAGGAATATTACGTAAAATGTAAAACTTTGAAAAATGGATTACTTCGCAGAAATAACAGGGTAAAGGTCTGCATGGTGAAATGAATGCAAACCTTCAAAGAAGAGATAATTTTTCAACAATAGGAAACATTGTGGTACAAAAAGATTAAACTTGCTGCATGCCAAATGTTATAAGAGAATTGGAATAAATCATTTTATAGATAGTATGTAACTCCCGAAGTTACTAAGAAAATGAGTAAACATAGTGATGGTCTTTGTTGGATGTGTCCTGAAGAGGTTGGATCTTTCTTTCATATGTGGTAAAAAAAAATCAAGAAGTATTGGATAGAAGTACATATGAAAATGCAAAAAACCAACTTGAAATTTCCTTTTACTGCAAAAACTATGTTATTAGGCATTTTGCCTATAAATCTTCCAAAGAAGCTTAATGAACCAGCTGCAAGGGTAATAGTGGCATCTTGTTGGAAAACTGAAAGAGAGCTTAACAGAGAAGTCTAGAAAGATAGAGAATATGCTATAATGCCAAATTAACAAATATTGTGAACAGATGGTCCAGACAAGAGTTTGATGAGAAATGGGAACTGTATTTCTTATTTCAGAATAATAACAATAAAAATAATACCAATAGTAAGAATATTAATTTGTTATTGACTAAGATATAAGTTACTGCTTACTAGATACTGACTGCTGTTTTGGAATTAAATGTTAGAAGGTCTGGCCATACTCAATTTTAAAACTATGTAATGTTCTCTCTGAATCATATTACTGTTGTAATTTTAAGATCCAGTGTGTTAGAGTTTATATATATGTTCTACCCAAACTATATATATATAAAGCTTTCATGACCAGATTCAACTGGTTGTGGTGGGTTTTCCGGGCTATGTGGCTGTGGTCTGGTGGATCTTGTTCCTAATGTTTCACCTGCATCTGTGGCTGGCATCTTCAGAGGGAAGTCTGTTACACACTGTGTCCAGAGAGAAGGGAATGTTTGGGGTATTTATTGTCTATGTCCCAGGGTGGGGAACCAATCAGTAAGTGTTTGGGTGGAACATGCTATGAAAAGTGTGGTTGAGTGCATTGTTTTGTGGGTGGGGTTATCAGTCCAGTGAGTGATTCACTTTTTCATGCCCTGCAGCAGCAGCAGTATTGGTGAATGCAAAACCTGTGTTTGGGTGGAGTCCATTGTTCATGATCTAAATAAAATAAACATTTTAGCCAATTTAGGGGCAGATGGAATGGTGGGACAGGGTATAAAATGAGCTTGTTTGGAGAATAAATCAACCACCATCCAAATAACAGTCTTTCCATGACTTTCAGGTAGATCAGTAATAAAATCAATTGAAATTACCATATATACTCATGTATAAGTCGAATTTTTCATCACATTTTAAATGCTGAAAAAGCTCCCCTCGACTTATATGCTGGTCATTAAAAATTTTTGGGTTTTTTTACTTTGCCGGCCAGCAGGGGGCACAGTTTTTATGCTAGCGGCACCAAAATTGCAGGTTACCTTCAGAAGACTCTCCTGATGATACCAGCCAAGTTTGGTAAAGTTTTGTTCAGGGGGTCCAAAGTTATGGACCCCCAAAGAGGTGCCCCCATTCCCCATTGTTTTCAATGGGAGCTATTAGTAGATCCCCCCCCCCCCCCACCCCCCCCCCCCCCCACCCCCCCCCCCCCCCACCCCCCCCCCCCCCCACCCCCCCCCCCCCCCACCCCCCCCCCCCCCCACCCCCCCCCCCCCCCACCCCCCCCCCCCCCCACCCCCCCCCCCCCCCACCCCCCCCCCCCCCCACCCCCCCCCCCCCCCACCCCCCCCCCCCCCCACCCCCCCCCCCCCCCACCCCCCCCCCCCCCCACCCCCCCCCCCCCCCACCCCCCCCCCCCCCCACCCCCCCCCCCCCCCACCCCCCCCCCCCCCCACCCCCCCCCCCCCCCACCCCCCCCCCCCCCCACCCCCCCCCCCCCCCACCCCCCCCCCCCCCCACCCCCCCCCCCCCCCACCCCCCCCCCCCCCCACCCCCCCCCCCCCCCACCCCCCCCCCCCCCCACCCCCCCCCCCCCCCACCCCCCCCCCCCCCCACCCCCCCCCCCCCCCACCCCCCCCCCCCCCCACCCCCCCCCCCCCCCACCCCCCCCCCCCCCCACCCCCCCCCCCCCCCACCCCCCCCCCCCCCCACCCCCCCCCCCCCCCACCCCCCCCCCCCCCCACCCCCCCCCCCCCCCACCCCCCCCCCCCCCCACCCCCCCCCCCCCCCACCCCCCCCCCCCCCCACCCCCCCCCCCCCCCACCCCCCCCCCCCCCCACCCCCCCCCCCCCCCACCCCCCCCCCCCCCCACCCCCCCCCCCCCCCACCCCCCCCCCCCCCCACCCCCCCCCCCCCCCACCCCCCCCCCCCCCCACCCCCCCCCCCCCCCACCCCCCCCCCCCCCCACCCCCCCCCCCCCCCACCCCCCCCCCCCCCCACCCCCCCCCCCCCCCACCCCCCCCCCCCCCCACCCCCCCCCCCCCCCACCCCCCCCCCCCCCCACCCCCCCCCCCCCCCACCCCCCCCCCCCCCCACCCCCCCCCCCCCCCACCCCCCCCCCCCCCCACCCCCCCCCCCCCCCACCCCCCCCCCCCCCCACCCCCCCCCCCCCCCACCCCCCCCCCCCCCCACCCCCCCCCCCCCCCACCCCCCCCCCCCCCCACCCCCCCCCCCCCCCACCCCCCCCCCCCCCCACCCCCCCCCCCCCCCACCCCCCCCCCCCCCCACCCCCCCCCCCCCCCACCCCCCCCCCCCCCCACCCCCCCCCCCCCCCACCCCCCCCCCCCCCCACCCCCCCCCCCCCCCACCCCCCCCCCCCCCCACCCCCCCCCCCCCCCACCCCCCCCCCCCCCCACCCCCCCCCCCCCCCACCCCCCCCCCCCCCCACCCCCCCCCCCCCCCACCCCCCCCCCCCCCCACCCCCCCCCCCCCCCACCCCCCCCCCCCCCCACCCCCCCCCCCCCCCACCCCCCCCCCCCCCCACCCCCCCCCCCCCCCACCCCCCCCCCCCCCCACCCCCCCCCCCCCCCACCCCCCCCCCCCCCCACCCCCCCCCCCCCCCACCCCCCCCCCCCCCCACCCCCCCCCCCCCCCACCCCCCCCCCCCCCCACCCCCCCCCCCCCCCACCCCCCCCCCCCCCCACCCCCCCCCCCCCCCACCCCCCCCCCCCCCCACCCCCCCCCCCCCCCACCCCCCCCCCCCCCCACCCCCCCCCCCCCCCACCCCCCCCCCCCCCCACCCCCCCCCCCCCCCACCCCCCCCCCCCCCCACCCCCCCCCCCCCCCACCCCCCCCCCCCCCCACCCCCCCCCCCCCCCACCCCCCCCCCCCCCCACCCCCCCCCCCCCCCACCCCCCCCCCCCCCCACCCCCCCCCCCCCCCACCCCCCCCCCCCCCCACCCCCCCCCCCCCCCACCCCCCCCCCCCCCCACCCCCCCCCCCCCCCACCCCCCCCCCCCCCCACCCCCCCCCCCCCCCACCCCCCCCCCCCCCCACCCCCCCCCCCCCCCACCCCCCCCCCCCCCCACCCCCCCCCCCCCCCACCCCCCCCCCCCCCCACCCCCCCCCCCCCCCACCCCCCCCCCCCCCCACCCCCCCCCCCCCCCACCCCCCCCCCCCCCCACCCCCCCCCCCCCCCACCCCCCCCCCCCCCCACCCCCCCCCCCCCCCACCCCCCCCCCCCCCCACCCCCCCCCCCCCCCACCCCCCCCCCCCCCCACCCCCCCCCCCCCCCACCCCCCCCCCCCCCCACCCCCCCCCCCCCCCACCCCCCCCCCCCCCCACCCCCCCCCCCCCCCACCCCCCCCCCCCCCCACCCCCCCCCCCCCCCACCCCCCCCCCCCCCCACCCCCCCCCCCCCCCACCCCCCCCCCCCCCCACCCCCCCCCCCCCCCACCCCCCCCCCCCCCCACCCCCCCCCCCCCCCACCCCCCCCCCCCCCCACCCCCCCCCCCCCCCACCCCCCCCCCCCCCCACCCCCCCCCCCCCCCACCCCCCCCCCCCCCCACCCCCCCCCCCCCCCACCCCCCCCCCCCCCCACCCCCCCCCCCCCCCACCCCCCCCCCCCCCCACCCCCCCCCCCCCCCACCCCCCCCCCCCCCCACCCCCCCCCCCCCCCACCCCCCCCCCCCCCCACCCCCCCCCCCCCCCACCCCCCCCCCCCCCCACCCCCCCCCCCCCCCACCCCCCCCCCCCCCCACCCCCCCCCCCCCCCACCCCCCCCCCCCCCCACCCCCCCCCCCCCCCACCCCCCCCCCCCCCCACCCCCCCCCCCCCCCACCCCCCCCCCCCCCCACCCCCCCCCCCCCCCACCCCCCCCCCCCCCCACCCCCCCCCCCCCCCACCCCCCCCCCCCCCCACCCCCCCCCCCCCCCACCCCCCCCCCCCCCCACCCCCCCCCCCCCCCACCCCCCCCCCCCCCCACCCCCCCCCCCCCCCACCCCCCCCCCCCCCCACCCCCCCCCCCCCCCACCCCCCCCCCCCCCCACCCCCCCCCCCCCCCACCCCCCCCCCCCCCCACCCCCCCCCCCCCCCACCCCCCCCCCCCCCCACCCCCCCCCCCCCCCACCCCCCCCCCCCCCCACCCCCCCCCCCCCCCACCCCCCCCCCCCCCCACCCCCCCCCCCCCCCACCCCCCCCCCCCCCCACCCCCCCCCCCCCCCACCCCCCCCCCCCCCCACCCCCCCCCCCCCCCACCCCCCCCCCCCCCCACCCCCCCCCCCCCCCACCCCCCCCCCCCCCCACCCCCCCCCCCCCCCACCCCCCCCCCCCCCCACCCCCCCCCCCCCCCACCCCCCCCCCCCCCCACCCCCCCCCCCCCCCACCCCCCCCCCCCCCCACCCCCCCCCCCCCCCACCCCCCCCCCCCCCCACCCCCCCCCCCCCCCACCCCCCCCCCCCCCCACCCCCCCCCCCCCCCACCCCCCCCCCCCCCCACCCCCCCCCCCCCCCACCCCCCCCCCCCCCCACCCCCCCCCCCCCCCACCCCCCCCCCCCCCCACCCCCCCCCCCCCCCACCCCCCCCCCCCCCCACCCCCCCCCCCCCCCACCCCCCCCCCCCCCCACCCCCCCCCCCCCCCACCCCCCCCCCCCCCCACCCCCCCCCCCCCCCACCCCCCCCCCCCCCCACCCCCCCCCCCCCCCACCCCCCCCCCCCCCCACCCCCCCCCCCCCCCACCCCCCCCCCCCCCCACCCCCCCCCCCCCCCACCCCCCCCCCCCCCCACCCCCCCCCCCCCCCACCCCCCCCCCCCCCCACCCCCCCCCCCCCCCACCCCCCCCCCCCCCCACCCCCCCCCCCCCCCACCCCCCCCCCCCCCCACCCCCCCCCCCCCCCACCCCCCCCCCCCCCCACCCCCCCCCCCCCCCACCCCCCCCCCCCCCCACCCCCCCCCCCCCCCACCCCCCCCCCCCCCCACCCCCCCCCCCCCCCACCCCCCCCCCCCCCCACCCCCCCCCCCCCCCACCCCCCCCCCCCCCCACCCCCCCCCCCCCCCACCCCCCCCCCCCCCCACCCCCCCCCCCCCCCACCCCCCCCCCCCCCCACCCCCCCCCCCCCCCACCCCCCCCCCCCCCCACCCCCCCCCCCCCCCACCCCCCCCCCCCCCCACCCCCCCCCCCCCCCACCCCCCCCCCCCCCCACCCCCCCCCCCCCCCACCCCCCCCCCCCCCCACCCCCCCCCCCCCCCACCCCCCCCCCCCCCCACCCCCCCCCCCCCCCACCCCCCCCCCCCCCCACCCCCCCCCCCCCCCACCCCCCCCCCCCCCCACCCCCCCCCCCCCCCACCCCCCCCCCCCCCCACCCCCCCCCCCCCCCACCCCCCCCCCCCCCCACCCCCCCCCCCCCCCACCCCCCCCCCCCCCCACCCCCCCCCCCCCCCACCCCCCCCCCCCCCCACCCCCCCCCCCCCCCACCCCCCCCCCCCCCCACCCCCCCCCCCCCCCACCCCCCCCCCCCCCCACCCCCCCCCCCCCCCACCCCCCCCCCCCCCCACCCCCCCCCCCCCCCACCCCCCCCCCCCCCCACCCCCCCCCCCCCCCACCCCCCCCCCCCCCCACCCCCCCCCCCCCCCACCCCCCCCCCCCCCCACCCCCCCCCCCCCCCACCCCCCCCCCCCCCCACCCCCCCCCCCCCCCACCCCCCCCCCCCCCCACCCCCCCCCCCCCCCACCCCCCCCCCCCCCCACCCCCCCCCCCCCCCACCCCCCCCCCCCCCCACCCCCCCCCCCCCCCACCCCCCCCCCCCCCCACCCCCCCCCCCCCCCACCCCCCCCCCCCCCCACCCCCCCCCCCCCCCACCCCCCCCCCCCCCCACCCCCCCCCCCCCCCACCCCCCCCCCCCCCCACCCCCCCCCCCCCCCACCCCCCCCCCCCCCCACCCCCCCCCCCCCCCACCCCCCCCCCCCCCCACCCCCCCCCCCCCCCACCCCCCCCCCCCCCCACCCCCCCCCCCCCCCACCCCCCCCCCCCCCCACCCCCCCCCCCCCCCACCCCCCCCCCCCCCCACCCCCCCCCCCCCCCACCCCCCCCCCCCCCCACCCCCCCCCCCCCCCACCCCCCCCCCCCCCCACCCCCCCCCCCCCCCACCCCCCCCCCCCCCCACCCCCCCCCCCCCCCACCCCCCCCCCCCCCCACCCCCCCCCCCCCCCACCCCCCCCCCCCCCCACCCCCCCCCCCCCCCACCCCCCCCCCCCCCCACCCCCCCCCCCCCCCACCCCCCCCCCCCCCCACCCCCCCCCCCCCCCACCCCCCCCCCCCCCCACCCCCCCCCCCCCCCACCCCCCCCCCCCCCCACCCCCCCCCCCCCCCACCCCCCCCCCCCCCCACCCCCCCCCCCCCCCACCCCCCCCCCCCCCCACCCCCCCCCCCCCCCACCCCCCCCCCCCCCCACCCCCCCCCCCCCCCACCCCCCCCCCCCCCCACCCCCCCCCCCCCCCACCCCCCCCCCCCCCCACCCCCCCCCCCCCCCACCCCCCCCCCCCCCCACCCCCCCCCCCCCCCACCCCCCCCCCCCCCCACCCCCCCCCCCCCCCACCCCCCCCCCCCCCCACCCCCCCCCCCCCCCACCCCCCCCCCCCCCCACCCCCCCCCCCCCCCACCCCCCCCCCCCCCCACCCCCCCCCCCCCCCACCCCCCCCCCCCCCCACCCCCCCCCCCCCCCACCCCCCCCCCCCCCCACCCCCCCCCCCCCCCACCCCCCCCCCCCCCCACCCCCCCCCCCCCCCACCCCCCCCCCCCCCCACCCCCCCCCCCCCCCACCCCCCCCCCCCCCCACCCCCCCCCCCCCCCACCCCCCCCCCCCCCCACCCCCCCCCCCCCCCACCCCCCCCCCCCCCCACCCCCCCCCCCCCCCACCCCCCCCCCCCCCCACCCCCCCCCCCCCCCACCCCCCCCCCCCCCCACCCCCCCCCCCCCCCACCCCCCCCCCCCCCCACCCCCCCCCCCCCCCACCCCCCCCCCCCCCCACCCCCCCCCCCCCCCACCCCCCCCCCCCCCCACCCCCCCCCCCCCCCACCCCCCCCCCCCCCCACCCCCCCCCCCCCCCACCCCCCCCCCCCCCCACCCCCCCCCCCCCCCACCCCCCCCCCCCCCCACCCCCCCCCCCCCCCACCCCCCCCCCCCCCCACCCCCCCCCCCCCCCACCCCCCCCCCCCCCCACCCCCCCCCCCCCCCACCCCCCCCCCCCCCCACCCCCCCCCCCCCCCACCCCCCCCCCCCCCCACCCCCCCCCCCCCCCACCCCCCCCCCCCCCCACCCCCCCCCCCCCCCACCCCCCCCCCCCCCCACCCCCCCCCCCCCCCACCCCCCCCCCCCCCCACCCCCCCCCCCCCCCACCCCCCCCCCCCCCCACCCCCCCCCCCCCCCACCCCCCCCCCCCCCCACCCCCCCCCCCCCCCACCCCCCCCCCCCCCCACCCCCCCCCCCCCCCACCCCCCCCCCCCCCCACCCCCCCCCCCCCCCACCCCCCCCCCCCCCCACCCCCCCCCCCCCCCACCCCCCCCCCCCCCCACCCCCCCCCCCCCCCACCCCCCCCCCCCCCCACCCCCCCCCCCCCCCACCCCCCCCCCCCCCCACCCCCCCCCCCCCCCACCCCCCCCCCCCCCCACCCCCCCCCCCCCCCACCCCCCCCCCCCCCCACCCCCCCCCCCCCCCACCCCCCCCCCCCCCCACCCCCCCCCCCCCCCACCCCCCCCCCCCCCCACCCCCCCCCCCCCCCACCCCCCCCCCCCCCCACCCCCCCCCCCCCCCACCCCCCCCCCCCCCCACCCCCCCCCCCCCCCACCCCCCCCCCCCCCCACCCCCCCCCCCCCCCACCCCCCCCCCCCCCCACCCCCCCCCCCCCCCACCCCCCCCCCCCCCCACCCCCCCCCCCCCCCACCCCCCCCCCCCCCCACCCCCCCCCCCCCCCACCCCCCCCCCCCCCCACCCCCCCCCCCCCCCACCCCCCCCCCCCCCCACCCCCCCCCCCCCCCACCCCCCCCCCCCCCCACCCCCCCCCCCCCCCACCCCCCCCCCCCCCCACCCCCCCCCCCCCCCACCCCCCCCCCCCCCCACCCCCCCCCCCCCCCACCCCCCCCCCCCCCCACCCCCCCCCCCCCCCACCCCCCCCCCCCCCCACCCCCCCCCCCCCCCACCCCCCCCCCCCCCCACCCCCCCCCCCCCCCACCCCCCCCCCCCCCCACCCCCCCCCCCCCCCACCCCCCCCCCCCCCCACCCCCCCCCCCCCCCACCCCCCCCCCCCCCCACCCCCCCCCCCCCCCACCCCCCCCCCCCCCCACCCCCCCCCCCCCCCACCCCCCCCCCCCCCCACCCCCCCCCCCCCCCACCCCCCCCCCCCCCCACCCCCCCCCCCCCCCACCCCCCCCCCCCCCCACCCCCCCCCCCCCCCACCCCCCCCCCCCCCCACCCCCCCCCCCCCCCACCCCCCCCCCCCCCCACCCCCCCCCCCCCCCACCCCCCCCCCCCCCCACCCCCCCCCCCCCCCACCCCCCCCCCCCCCCACCCCCCCCCCCCCCCACCCCCCCCCCCCCCCACCCCCCCCCCCCCCCACCCCCCCCCCCCCCCACCCCCCCCCCCCCCCACCCCCCCCCCCCCCCACCCCCCCCCCCCCCCACCCCCCCCCCCCCCCACCCCCCCCCCCCCCCACCCCCCCCCCCCCCCACCCCCCCCCCCCCCCACCCCCCCCCCCCCCCACCCCCCCCCCCCCCCACCCCCCCCCCCCCCCACCCCCCCCCCCCCCCACCCCCCCCCCCCCCCACCCCCCCCCCCCCCCACCCCCCCCCCCCCCCACCCCCCCCCCCCCCCACCCCCCCCCCCCCCCACCCCCCCCCCCCCCCACCCCCCCCCCCCCCCACCCCCCCCCCCCCCCACCCCCCCCCCCCCCCACCCCCCCCCCCCCCCACCCCCCCCCCCCCCCACCCCCCCCCCCCCCCACCCCCCCCCCCCCCCACCCCCCCCCCCCCCCACCCCCCCCCCCCCCCACCCCCCCCCCCCCCCACCCCCCCCCCCCCCCACCCCCCCCCCCCCCCACCCCCCCCCCCCCCCACCCCCCCCCCCCCCCACCCCCCCCCCCCCCCACCCCCCCCCCCCCCCACCCCCCCCCCCCCCCACCCCCCCCCCCCCCCACCCCCCCCCCCCCCCACCCCCCCCCCCCCCCACCCCCCCCCCCCCCCACCCCCCCCCCCCCCCACCCCCCCCCCCCCCCACCCCCCCCCCCCCCCACCCCCCCCCCCCCCCACCCCCCCCCCCCCCCACCCCCCCCCCCCCCCACCCCCCCCCCCCCCCACCCCCCCCCCCCCCCACCCCCCCCCCCCCCCACCCCCCCCCCCCCCCACCCCCCCCCCCCCCCACCCCCCCCCCCCCCCACCCCCCCCCCCCCCCACCCCCCCCCCCCCCCACCCCCCCCCCCCCCCACCCCCCCCCCCCCCCACCCCCCCCCCCCCCCACCCCCCCCCCCCCCCACCCCCCCCCCCCCCCACCCCCCCCCCCCCCCACCCCCCCCCCCCCCCACCCCCCCCCCCCCCCACCCCCCCCCCCCCCCACCCCCCCCCCCCCCCACCCCCCCCCCCCCCCACCCCCCCCCCCCCCCACCCCCCCCCCCCCCCACCCCCCCCCCCCCCCACCCCCCCCCCCCCCCACCCCCCCCCCCCCCCACCCCCCCCCCCCCCCACCCCCCCCCCCCCCCACCCCCCCCCCCCCCCACCCCCCCCCCCCCCCACCCCCCCCCCCCCCCACCCCCCCCCCCCCCCACCCCCCCCCCCCCCCACCCCCCCCCCCCCCCACCCCCCCCCCCCCCCACCCCCCCCCCCCCCCACCCCCCCCCCCCCCCACCCCCCCCCCCCCCCACCCCCCCCCCCCCCCACCCCCCCCCCCCCCCACCCCCCCCCCCCCCCACCCCCCCCCCCCCCCACCCCCCCCCCCCCCCACCCCCCCCCCCCCCCACCCCCCCCCCCCCCCACCCCCCCCCCCCCCCACCCCCCCCCCCCCCCACCCCCCCCCCCCCCCACCCCCCCCCCCCCCCACCCCCCCCCCCCCCCACCCCCCCCCCCCCCCACCCCCCCCCCCCCCCACCCCCCCCCCCCCCCACCCCCCCCCCCCCCCACCCCCCCCCCCCCCCACCCCCCCCCCCCCCCACCCCCCCCCCCCCCCACCCCCCCCCCCCCCCACCCCCCCCCCCCCCCACCCCCCCCCCCCCCCACCCCCCCCCCCCCCCACCCCCCCCCCCCCCCACCCCCCCCCCCCCCCACCCCCCCCCCCCCCCACCCCCCCCCCCCCCCACCCCCCCCCCCCCCCACCCCCCCCCCCCCCCACCCCCCCCCCCCCCCACCCCCCCCCCCCCCCACCCCCCCCCCCCCCCACCCCCCCCCCCCCCCACCCCCCCCCCCCCCCACCCCCCCCCCCCCCCACCCCCCCCCCCCCCCACCCCCCCCCCCCCCCACCCCCCCCCCCCCCCACCCCCCCCCCCCCCCACCCCCCCCCCCCCCCACCCCCCCCCCCCCCCACCCCCCCCCCCCCCCACCCCCCCCCCCCCCCACCCCCCCCCCCCCCCACCCCCCCCCCCCCCCACCCCCCCCCCCCCCCACCCCCCCCCCCCCCCACCCCCCCCCCCCCCCACCCCCCCCCCCCCCCACCCCCCCCCCCCCCCACCCCCCCCCCCCCCCACCCCCCCCCCCCCCCACCCCCCCCCCCCCCCACCCCCCCCCCCCCCCACCCCCCCCCCCCCCCACCCCCCCCCCCCCCCACCCCCCCCCCCCCCCACCCCCCCCCCCCCCCACCCCCCCCCCCCCCCACCCCCCCACCCCCCCACCCCGCCCCCCCCCCCCCGCCCCCCCCCCCCCCCTCCCCCCCCCGCCCCCCTCCCCCGCCCCCCCCACGCCCCCGCCCCCCCAACCCCCCCCCCCCCCCCCCCCCCCCCCCCCCACCCCCCCCCCCCGCCACCCCCCCCCCCCTCCACCCCCCCCCCCCCCCACCCCCCCCCCCCGCCCCACCCCCCGCCGGAACCCTAACCCTTCCCTCCCCCCCCCCACCCCCACCCTAAACCCCACCCCTCCCCCCCCCCCCCCCCCCCCCCCCCCCCCCCCCCCCCCCACCCCCACCCCCACCCCCCCCCCCCCCCCCCCCGCGCCCCCCCCCCCCCCTCCCTCCAGTGAACAGTAAAGCGGCACAAGCACCCCTAAACATAGGCCTCCTGACAGGACATTCCTAACACAATAGGATGTTTAGCAGTAGGAGCTAAAATAAAGCTACGGTGCTTCCAATGCTCTGCACAGCGAAGGGCTTTTTCCGTTTTGTA
This sequence comes from Sphaerodactylus townsendi, assembly GCF_021028975.2. Taxonomy (NCBI): domain Eukaryota; kingdom Metazoa; phylum Chordata; class Lepidosauria; order Squamata; family Sphaerodactylidae; genus Sphaerodactylus; species Sphaerodactylus townsendi. The sequence continues at coordinate 1,707,551 of NC_059433.1, read as the reverse complement.
TTGGGCAGGTTCCCCCCCCCCCCAACGGGCTGCCATCCATTTGGGTAAATGGAATGCTTTTTACCAAGGGAATGGTCTGGAGACCCAGTTTCTCAGCTACAGCTGGCCTCATTAAACAGTGGGAACAACCTGAATCCACGAGCACTCTGGCAAAAATATGGGTGTTTCGAGTAGGGTTGGCTAGAGTTGTAAAAAGGGTAATGGGGCGGCTGCCTTCACTCACCCTGTCTGGGGGAGGTTTGGGAGCATCTGGGAGTGAAGTGACTGTAAGTCCTGCTCCAATGTCATCATCTTCAGCATCCACCAATTCGGGCTCGTCCACGAGCACTGTTTTGGTACTACCCCATTTCGGCTTAGGGGTTTTTGCTGCAGCTGGCTTGGAAGCTGGTTTTAGCGCTGGTGTAAAGATTGCCTTGAGTTTAACCGGACAGTTGGTGGCCACATGACCGGGTCCACCGCAATACAGGCAAAGACCTAAATGGCATCTGTGATCTGATACTGATTCGCTGGGAGGTTGCATTGGAGGTTTACGAGTGGGAACTGATGACATGGTGGCACTGGTTTTGGTTCCGTGGTCTTTAGCCGACCGAGGAGAGCTGCTATGTCACTACCCACAGCAATCCATTCAGCCAAGGATTGGGGCTCATGATGCATAACAGCCCAGTGACGGATCTCTGGATGCACGGCATCATGGAATAATTCAGCGAACATTTGATTGGGCCAGTCACCTATTTTACTGGCTAACACTTGGAACGGCGCGCACAATTTTAATTTAATTATTTTGCTTTTTAAATTAATAAGGATATATTTGACAGATAGTATGTGCAGATAGCTCCAGGGGGGCACTGACTAAAAGCTTAATATTTAAATATCTAAACCAATCAGATATGAAGGCAGAAAGCCAGCAGGGGGATGGGGGCTTTCCAGTGTTTTGCACTGAGTGTCACATGTATGACTATCTGCCACTAGGACAGAAGTCGTGGGTATGCCCTTGCTGCAATGAGCTCCTGGCACTCAAGGAATGTGTGCGTTCTCTTGAAGCCAAGGTGGCAGACCTGGAGAAGCTGAAAGAGGCAGAGAGGGTGACAGACGAGGCTTTCAGGGACCTAACAGCCGGGTCCCACTCCCAAGGTGACATCTCTTCAGATGTCATGGAGAACGAAGGTCTTGGGGACGGAGGGTGCCAGTCTGAGGTGGGGGAAGATGCTCCCTTAGATGGGACCCCTTCCTTAACTGGTGATCAGCTATCCTCTCGCACTGAGGATACCCCTCGGGGAGGTGGGGGGCTCCTCGTAGTGGGTGATTCGATCATTAGAAATGTAGAGAGTTGGGTTTGTGAGACCATGGTTGGGTTTGTGAGAGCATGATGACTGCATGGTGACTTGCCTGCCTGATGCGAAGGTTGCAGATGTCACGCTTCGTCTAGATAGGCTTCGTCTAGATAGGCTTCGTCTAGATAGGCCATTACAGAGACATGGTGGAATGAGGAGAACCAGTGGGATGCTGTTCTACCAGGCTACAGGCTCTATAGGAAGGATAGGACAGGGCGCATTGGGGGTGGAGTTGCCCTTTACATCAAAGAGAGCATAGTATCACATAAAATAGACAATGCAAGGGGAGCTGGTTCCCCTACAGAATCACTGTGGATATCAATACCAGGTGTGAAGGACAGTTTAATATTAGGAATATATTATCGTCCCCCTGACCAAAGTGCACAAGAGGATTCTGAGATGGAAAAAGAAATTAGAGAGGCCAACAAAAACAAAAATGTAGTGGTAATGGGTGATTTTAACTATCCCCATATAAACTGGAAAAATGCATGTTCAGGTCATAGTAAGGAGAGAGCATTCCTGGATATGCTAAATGACTGTGGCTTAGAGCAGATGGTTGTGGAACCAACCAGGGGAGAGGTGATCCTAGATCTAATTCTATGTGGGACCCAGGACCTGGTGCGGGAAGTCAGTGTTGTTGAGCTGATAGGGAACAGCGACCACAATGCTGTCAGATTCAGTATCTCAGCATGCGAACAAGTGGCAACTACTAATGTAGTTACATTCGCCTTCAGAAAGGGAAATTTCTCAAAGATGAGGGGGATAGTGCACAGGAAGCTGAAAGGGAAAATCAAGAGAGTCAAAACTGTCCAGGATGCTTGGAGGTTATTTAAAAACACAGTAATAAAAGCTCAGCTGGAATGTGTTCCACAGGTTAGAAAAGGCAGCACCCAGTCCAAAAGAAAGCCACCATGGTTAACAAGAGAGGTTGAGGAAATTATCAGAAAAAAGAAAATGTCTTTTAGAAAATGGAAGTCCAGTTTGACTGATGAAGAATATGAGAGGGAACACAAATGGTGGCAAAAGAGAAGCAAGTTAGCTGTAAGGGAGGCAAAAAAGGATTATGAGGAACGCATGGCTGCGAACATCAAGACCAGCAACAAACAGTTCTTCAAGTACATCAAAAGCAGGAAGCCAGCAAGGGAAGCAGTAGGCCGTTAGATGACAAAGGAACCTGCTGAGAAAAAGTCAGCATGGCTTTTGCAGAGGCAAATCCTGTCTTATAAACTTACTAGAGTTCTTTGAGGGTGTAAACAGGCATGTGGACAGGGGTGAACTGGTGGACATTGTCTACTTGGATTTCCAAAAGGCTTTTGACAAAGTTCCTCACCAGAGACTGTTGAGAAAACTCAGCAATGAAGGAATAAGAGGGGAAGTCCTCCTATGGATTAAAAAGTGGTTGAGAAACAGGAAATAAAGAATGGGTGTAAATGGGAAGTTCTCACAATGGAGAGATGTCGGGAGTGGTGTCCCCCAAGGATCCGTTTTGGGACCAGTGCTCTTTAACCTATTCATTAACCTACTCATTAACCTGGAAGTAGGGGTGGGTAGCGTGGTGGCCAAGTTTGCAGATGATAGCAAATTTTGTAGGGTGGTGAGAACCGCAAAGGATTGCGAAGAGCTCCAAGTGGACCTTGATAAATTAGGTGAGTGGGCTCAGAAATGGCCAATGCAGTTCAATGTAGCAAAATGCAAAGTGATACACATAGGGGCAAAAAATCCAAACTTCACATACACGCTACAGGGGTCAGTGCTATCAGTCACAGACCGGGAAAGGGATTTAGGCGTCTTAGTTGATAGTTCCATGGGAATGTCAACTCAATGCATGGCAGCTGTGAAAAAGGCAAACTCTATGCTGGGGATAATTAGGAAAGGAATCGAGAATAAAACTGCAAAGATTGTCATGCCCTTATATAAAGCAGTGGTGCGACCGCACTTGGAGTACTGTGTCCAGTTCTGGTCGCCGCATCTCAAAAAGGATATTGAGGAGATAGAAAAAGTGCAGAGAAGGGCAACAAGGATGATTGAGGGACTGGAGCACCTTCCCTATGAGGAGAGGCTGCAGCGTTTGGGACTCTTTAGTTTGGAGAGGAGGCGGCTGAGGGGGGATATGATTGAAGTCTATAAAATTATGCATGGGGTAGAAAATGTTGACAGAGAGAAATTTTTCTCTCTTTCTCACAATACTAGAACCAGGGGGCATACATTGAAAATGCTGGGGGGAAGAATTAGAACTAATAAAAGGAAACACTTCTTCACGCAACGTGTGATTGGTGTTTGGAATATGCTGCCACAGGAGGTGGTGATGGCCACTAACCTGGATAGCTTTAAAAGGGGCTTGGACAGATTTATGGAGAAGTCAATTTATGGCTACCAATCTTGAGCCTCCTTGATCTGAGATTGCAAATGCCTTAACAGACCAGGTGATCGGGAGCAACAGCCGCAGAAGGCCATTGCGTTCACATCCTGCATGTGAGCTCCCAAAGGCACCTGGTGGGCCACTGCGAGTAGCAGAGAGCTGGACTAGATGGACTTTGGTCTGATCCAGCTGGCTTGTTCTTATGTTCTTATGATTGGCAAATACTACAAATAGTTTGGTTCCCTGTTGGAACATTTTGATTTCCTTTTTTGCTTGAGATCCAACATGCAGATCTTCAAAGTGGGTTCTCAGTGCCTGAAGTAAATTCGGAAGGGAGTCCAGTTCACTGGAATCACGATTGTACAATTCCACATACCATTCAGCAGCCGCACCATCCAGAGCCGAACCCACATCTCTAATTTTTTCCTGTTCGGTACGATATAAGGCATCAAAGTCTCGCATATCCAGTTGGATAAGAAAATAAGGCAATTTGTGCGGTGCTCCATTGAAACAAGCAGGGATTTTAGGCCTGGTAATCACTGGAAAGTGATTTGAGGGGGAGCCTCACACCTTCGCTGATCAAGAAATCGCGGTTCCGCAGTGGATCCTGGTGGTAGGGATGCTTTTATCCCTTGAGCATGGTGAGCTGCTTGAGTATGCTGGGCATCCTGGGCTGCTTGAGTGCGTTGAAAATTCTGAGCTCCTTGAGAGCACGGGAAGTCTCAAGCTACTTGAGTGCGCTGGGCGTCCTGGGCAGCCCATTGACGGTTGCATTCCTGATCACGGTCAGCCTCCTGAGCAGCTACGGCCCATTGGAGTTCTTGGCGCTCTCATTGAAGTGCTTGCTGAAGTTCAGCGACCTCAACTTCATGATGCTGCGCTAATTGCTCATATTCAGCATGCTGCTTATCCAAACAGATTGGCATCCATTAACATTGCTAAGGACTACTTAGATGAACATGCAGTAGTATGATTTGAAAAAACAACGTGGCATTTATTTATGACTGAGTCGTGATTTTTTACTTCAACTGTTTATGTAAAGAATTGCCTGCTGAGCACAACACAGATGCAGTATGTGCAAGGTGGGAATCTGTTGGGCTGTGTGAGAATGCACATGTGTGAAAAGCTGATTACACTGTCCTGTCATTAGGAAGGAACACACTGAGACCACTTGCTGAACAGTCACAAATAGGTGAATGATCTGAGGAACAAGCCATCAAAATTCAGCTACATAGGAGGAGGAGGAGGAGGAGGAGGAGGAGTTTGGATTTATATCCCCCCTTTCTCTCCTGTAAGAGACTCAAAGGGGCTTACAATCTCCTTGCCCTTCCCCACTCACAACATGATGACAACCATACCAATGGGTGTTTGAACATCCCTAGACTACTTTGCCCCTTTCTACTACTGTTCTTCTCCAATAACAAAATGTATATACCTAAGTAAAGTTAATTCTTTTTATATTATTGTGGTTCTAGTGCTCTCTGTGCTACTTGCACTCTTCTAAATATGGATATGTGTAATTCATTACTGCATAAATCACCTTGTTGTGACTTTACTGTCCATTATTTGAAAAAAAAATTATCTCTGTTCTTCTGAAAAAAAAATCTGAATTCCACCAGGACTATCCCTTGTTTTCCCTTATTCCTTTGTTCTTTTTCCTTTCCCCTTAGTCAGTCTGACTTTGCCGTCATGGGTTATAACACCAGGAATTGAAAGTGTTTGTACTTTAATATTATCTACTACTGTAAGCGGCCCTGAGTCTATAAGGGGAAGGGAAGCATATAAATCAATAAATAAATAAAATTAGAAAGCACGTCTTGATCTAAAATGGATCATAGAAGCATGCTGTTATATTAATTTTTTAAGTGATCAAAATTTGTAGTTCTCGTTTGATTTAAACAGAGGAACATCCAAGTATACTTGTTGGCACTAATTAACATCCTTGCTGACAGATTCAGTAGAAGACCCATGGATAAATAAGAAAATTGACTCCTTCAGCTGGGGCCCAGGACAGGGAACAGCCTGAGCAGATCCACTGACTAACTGTGAGACAAGGGCTGATTCCACATGGGCCAAAAACACCAGTGTGAAAACGGTGTGAAAATGGTGTAAAAGGGTTTAAAACGGTGTAAAAGGGTTTATATGGTTTTCACACTGTTTTCACACCACTGTTTTTGGCCCATGCGGAATCAGCCAAGGATTGATTCTGCTGAAAATCCTTTCCTAGACCTTCATGAGTCCCCAACCAAGACACACAGGCTAAGGCTGTGTAAAGCTGACATGGTTTAATGCATTTGTTTCCTGTATTATGCCAGCATGTTTTATTCAAGCAAAGAAGTTACTAATTCAGTGTAGTACACACCAGGTAGTAGAAATATAATTTATCCTGCTGGAATTGTCGAAGACTTAGACACAGTGAGAAACAGACTTTTCTCTGTGATACACCTCTGAAGATGCCAGCCACAGATGCAGGCGAAACGTTAGGAACAAAATCCACTAAACCATGGCCACACAGCGTGGAAAACTATCCTGCTGGTATTGTCGAAGGCTTTCACGGCCGGAATCACTTGGGTGCTGTGTGGTTTCCGGGCTGTATGGCCGTGTTCTAGCAGCATTCTCTCCTGACATCTCCTCTGAAGATGCCAGCCACAGATGCAGGCTAAACGTCAGGAGAGAATGCTGCTAGAACACGGCCATACAGCCCGGAAACCACACAGCACCCAAAAAATATCCTGCTGGTGCTTGCATATAATCATCCATATATTAAAAACACACATTGTTTGTCTTGTCCAAAATCAGCATGTTTGACCAAACAATCACTTATTCAGATGGGAGGTCAGAGATCCAACTGAGCTGCAGATGGAAACAATCTGCTTACTTAGAAAACATGCATAAAAATCATCTTTCTGAAGAAGAGTTTGTTTTTACAGCCCCCCTTTCTCTCCTGCAAGGAGACTCAAGCTCCTTTCCCTTCCTCTCCCCACAACAGACATTTTGTGAGGTAGGTGGGGCTGAACTGTGACTAGCCCTAGGTCACCCAGATGGAATGCAGGAGTGCATAAGCAAATCTGGTTCATCAGATAAGAGTCCACCGCTCATGTGGAGGAGTGGGGAATCAAAGCCGGTTCTCCAAATTAGAGTCCATCTGCTCTTAACCACTATGCCATGCTGAGTGTTCTGCCCTTTCAATTGGCCATTACTTGCTGTCCTAGTGACTGAGGCAGCAGAAAACAAACTTGCTCCCCCTTCGACATGACATCCATTCAGATATTGAAACATGACTATCATGTCCCACCCCTTAACCTTCTCTTCCCCAGACGAAATATATCTGGCTCCCTAAGCCACTCCTCATGTGGCATGGAATCCAGAACTTTTACCATTTTGGTCACCCTCCTCTGGACCCATTCCAACTGTCAATATCCTTCTTGAACTGTGGTGCCCAGAACTGGACACAGTTTTTGGCATCATCCGCCTTGATATTCTTCTGGATTGCCTTGCCACAATAAGACTAGGAATCTTGCAGTGGCCATGGTTCTTCCAAGCATGTTGATCTTAATTAGCGTCCTGGCTTTCCCCATTCACACAACACTGATAGAACAAGTAAGTGGAGGGCAGGCACAGGGTCACTCAATGCAGCTGTGTGTACTTAGTAGCAGGAGAAACCCATTGAAACAGATAACCACAGGAAAAACCCACTGCGAAGCACACAGCCTCAGGGTAAACACTGCAGCCATCAACTAAATAAATGGCCATAGACACAACATCTATTTCCTCTCCTGTCAGCACCACCTGTCATTAGAGAGTACAAGCAAAACATTTACTCTTGGCAGGCAGGACGTTACATGAAGTAGACCTTTTTTTACATTTTGCAGCAAGAGATAGTAGCACAGAGAATAGCACAGACCACACTGAATGGTAAAAATGTCTTTCTAGGGGCGTCACAGCCCCAGTCTTACTCAAAGACAGGAATCAGTACTTTAGAAGTAGAATTCTTGTTTTATTGATGGCAAACATAGGAAAGCTAATAACTTTATTGTCTGAACTGGTCGGATCTTTACAAGTCACAGATTATATGTTCTCAGCAGAGATACGTCAGATCCCTCCATCCAAGCTACCCAGTTCCCAGAGAAGCAAAAGCTTGGGGGTGGGGGGTGGGGGGAGAGAGAAGGGGAGGAAAGAAGGCAGAGGCAGTTTTACCCAGACATGCACATTCCAAAAGGCAGATAACATTTGTGACTTGATAACTCTCTTTCTCAGGGCGAAAGCATGAGAAGGGCTTCATTAACAAACAAAATGGCAGGAACTGAGCTAACAGTGAGGATCACGACAGGACAAATCATGTGTACGTTGAAAATACTACACGTCCATGAGCCTTGGAGATTAACTGAAGCCAGATAATTACTGGATACTGGCAGCTTATTGAGGGTTTTCTAATTAGCTTACAGAAGCTTACATGGATTTGAAAATATGAATGATTGTATGCTTTGACGTGTGTTTGTGGAGACTGGGGCACTAGCCATTTCACAGCCCCGTTTGTAGACTTTGTTCACACTATTAATTTAGTAAAGTGTTAAGCTAGTCAGTCTTACTGCGAGTCATTCTCTGAGCATTGCTCACAGGCCACACATTGATTTGGAAGGTAAATGGTTGCTAACAATCTGGAGCAATTGAGACAGGAGTTTGCACAAGCTTCTTTTTGATCAAATTGAAAAGCTGTTTGGAACTCAGAAGTCCACTTCACTTTGACAGATACTTTGAAATTAATTTCCCTCAGATTATTTATTATTAGTGATTATCATGTCGGTATATTGTTGTTCTAATATTATGCTGGGACTATTGTAAGCTACCGTGATGCTGCTTGCTGAGAAAGGCGGCCTATTAAGCTCAATAAATAATAAATAATGATGATGATGATCCTTAGTTTACTATGATTGTTAGCTGCAACTTGCTTCATTTTTGCATATCTGCATGTGACATCCTCACAGAATTTGGTCTTGGTGTATATTCCACCCTTCAGGGGATGCCCAGGTTTGTTTTTCTTCCTTTCTGAGACAGATACACATCACTCTGGTGGCCTCACACTGCATTTTTCTCAGGGCACTCATTTGGACCATGCACCTCTGGAAAGTTAGTGCCATTTCAGACAGACAGGCAGACAGTCAGTCAGTCAGTCAGTCAGTGTGGGCACCCTGCTGTGGGCTCTGGTCTTCTGGAAAATAGTCTAAAGCTTTTTTAAAAAAATTAGTGCAAGCACTGCACATTATTTTAGTGCAAGCACTCCACACAGACATGGAATATATTTCAATTCCTCAATTAATGAGAGCCACCTTCCAGATACTCTGATTGGATACCTGGCCTATTTGGGCTTGCTGCACAGTGGGACATTTCATACCCTCTCCTTTTTTGTTCCATTCCTGACAGGGAATTCTAATCCCTTGGAAGGATAATCTGTTTTTTTTCAATGTTTTCTTTTCTAGCTGTTTTGCTGTGCAGATTTTTCTGCATGATGCTCATGATGCTTATGCTGCCCATCCTTCCTTTGGCCACATCAGGCCGGCTTCAGTGCTTTCAGTATTATGGTGCTTTTAGTTCCTTTCCTGTATTGTAGCCGTAGCCTCAGATGTTTCTGGCAAGCTCCACCCTGCTGCTGTATCTTGCACCTCTAAGTGGAATGAGGACATCTTGTGTTCCAGCCTGTGCCCCTCCAGTCACGAAGTTTCACAATGTTAAGGTGTCTGATGCCCTGATCAGGATTTAGGTTTTGGTCTGCTGGGCCCCTAATATTGCTTTGTATTGGTCTCTCAGGCTCTAAAAAGGACATACTCACACAACATGTCCTTGTGGGTTGTTGGAAGCTATCACACTGCCTCAAGTGCATGGCTGTTCAATGCCACTGTCCATATGATGGCTGCCTCCAGTGCTGGATTTTTTTGGTTTTTTACCACATTTCAGTTGGGTCTCTTGTGGAGAGCTCCCTGCTCCTTTATGAAGCAGCCCTGGGTGAATGACAATGCTCCCGTAAACAACTCCTGGAAAGGCATGACCTCCATAGTCTCTTCCACTGGGAGCTTTGCACCCACCTCCTTCATGCCCTGAGTGTGTTAATCTCCTGTGTCTTCTGTGCAGGACTGCACAGAAGACACAGGGATAGAAACAGGGATTGTCCTTGAGTGGTCTTCTGTGCAGGCACCAGGCCTCCCTGCTGCCCCTGTGAACACTTTGGGACCTTTGTTTCTTGGAGTCTCTGGTAGTGGCATGGAGAGAACTGTGGGAGTAGCAATGTCCCAGCTTTGGCAAGAAAGCACCACAAGGAGGAGTGGCACTCCCAGTGTACTAGAAAGCTTTGGAAGTATTTTGTGCAGCTGGTCTGCAGACACACAGTCCCAAATTGTGCTTGCACAGAAGAGCACTCGATGAACAATGATGACAGGTAAGTGCAAACCCTGCTAGTGAAATTGATGCTGTGAACTGGCTTTATACTCTCTGTGTTAATTTTGTATTAGTTTTAAGTAGTTGAACACCAAAAGTATTTGCATCCTCCAGCTTTTGCTGTCTTGTTAACTGCCTTGAGTTTGCAGAGAGAAGGGTGATTATAGATGTTTTTAAAAAATATATACATGTCTAACTCAAAGCTTTAGAGGCTAGTTAGTTTTTGGCATTTGATAAGTGCTAAGACTCAGATTCACAGTGAACATTTGTAGGAGAGATCTGGGGTGGAGTTTGAGAATGGGAGAGAGCTCAGCAAGGATCCAGACTTATGCCACCCCTTTGAGTGGTGTCAATCTATTGAACCCCATAGAAACTTCTGAGCAGCTCAGAGGCTTTTTCACTTTTTGAGCCTCCCCATGCCGCTGGGAAACCTCTTTGGGGGCAGAGGCTTGTGTGGCTACAGCTTCGCAGCGAGCACCTGGCTCTTGGATCGGGTTGCCCTACTGCAGCATGCCTATGAAATGTGTGTGTTTCGTAGGAATGTGCCAATTAAGATGAGCTTGAAGACAGAAACATTTCTATGAATTTCCCATTTTTAGCTGCTGCAATCAAGCAAATATAGTTATATTCCTGAATTCTTTGTAGCAACACCCTATTCATTTTGGGCTATAGGTCTTTGATTTTTCTTTTAGTAGAACTAGCCTGGTATAATGGTTAGAGTGCCAGAATAAGACATGGGAGACCCAGGTTTGAATCCCCACTCTACCATGGAAGCTCGCAGGGTGACCTTGAGCCAATCATAGGCTTTCAGCCTAATCTACCTCACAGAACTATGGTAAGGATAAAATGGAGGAGAGGAGAATGATTATGCTGCCTTGGGTCCCCACTGGGTCGAAAGGCAGTGTGCCAATGACGTCAGTACGTTTGTTTTTAATTCGTCCTCGTGTCTTGTGTCTTTACAGTGGTCCATATATATTCGTGCTGCCGTCCGGAAAGAAAAAGGCCTGCCAATCCTGGTGGAGCTGCTTCGAATAGACAATGACCGGGTAGTCTGCGCGGTTGCAACAGCTTTACGGAATATGGCCTTAGATATTCGAAATAAAGAGCTAATAGGTAAGTGCTTCCCTAACAAGTCTGCATGAGCATTTGCAAAACTGTGGCTGCTCTGAACTCACTTCTTTTCCACCCATCATGGTTTTTCAGTTAGTGAATCATCTTGGGAAGAATTCCATGCTTTTTGTGTGTGTGTTCAGACTAAACATCAATGGTCTGATCCCAGTATTTTTTTTTAAAGTTATGTTGATTGTCCCAGCAAGATACCCCAAGATTGGATCTAGGGTTTCCAGTCTCCAGGTGGTGCCTGGAGATCTCCTGCAATTACAGCAGATCGTCAGATTACAAAGATCCTCTAGAGAAAATGGCTGCTTCGGATTTTATGGCGTTCTACCCTGCTGAGGTCCCTGCCCTTCAGAAGCCCTGGCTGGCGTGATTTTACTCAGAATGGTCATAAGACCATTTGACCATTTGCTCAGAATGGTCATGTTTACTAACCTCCCACTGAGTTCTGGTGATTGTACATGGTATGAATTTATCTTTTGAGCACAAAAGTTTGATTTCAGTTGTGTTTATATTTCTGTTCTTTGTTTTCAAATATATAGATACTGGGATGGATCCAACTATCTTCTTCGGAGCCTGCCTTCAACTTAAGTTGATCTTTGGTTGGCTGAAGAGGCATGTTAGTTGGAAGAAGGGTCTTTAGGCTGGAGGAAGGCTTCACCCTTTGCTCAGTGGAGTAGTAGGGGAAGTGTAGGATAATCCTCAGTATTTTACCTCTGACTGTGATCCAATATATTTATAAGTTTTGGAATGGGTTTTTTTACCTGGGGCATGCAAAGACCTCACATCTTTGGCTTTGACGCCTTCCATTGGTCACAGCAGTTAAGAAGAGTCTGAGGAAAGTATAAGGGAAATTGGGTGTTGTGTGGTTTCCGGGCTGTATGGCCGTGTTCCAATAGCATTTTCTCCTGACATTTTGCCTGCATCTGTGGCTGGCATCTTCAGAGGATAAGGGAAATTATTTGGGATGGGGTAAAACAATTGTATTAGCACAAGTCAGCACTGCTAAATGATATAGACATTTTACCAAATGAAAGCATTTTAGAGGAAACCAAGTAGATCAAGAAAAAAATGGCATGCAGACTGGATGTTAATACCACCTGCATTAGTAGCGCTCTGATTTTATAGTAAGAACTGGACATCTAAAGTTGTGTGCTGTCTTACAAAATTCAGTTGTGAATAGTAGATTCTCTCCCTTCCCTTCAAGTCTGTTAGAAGTTTGTGCTGGGGGGGGTGGGGGGCAGAACCAGAGGACATTTTGATTTAGGAAGTGTCTTTTGATTCTCTCCCCATCTGATCAGTAGTGGTCTGTCAACAGAAGGCTGTGAATTTTCACCAAATAATTCTAAAGGCTGCTTTTATTCATCTGCCATTATATCTGAGTTATGCATTTCATTGCCAGGAACTGTTTTTGGGCAGCTGTGACAGCTGTCTTCCCTGGAAGGATAATACTCTGAGGCATGACTTCCGGCAACCTTGGAGGGTGTAAAGATGGGTGCAATAGCTGTGTTCGGCTACAAGCAGAAAGAAAGCAAAAGTCTGTTCTGAGGAACACTCTTAGAACAGCAGATTATTATACTTCAGTGTCCCCCGTCCCCCCCCCCCCATGAGAGAAGTTCTAAAGCACGTTTTCTGTAACTTGCTACCAAGGTTACATAGGCAGACCGAGCAAGATAAGACACCTGTGGGAAGCAACAGTACAGAACAGCAAAGCACAGCAGAACACAGCAATACCCCAGCAGCCTCCCAACCCCCATGGCACCCATCCTGACAGAGGGCCTTATGAAATCTCTGCTCCTAGAACTGATGTGGTGGTGAAAGTGATTTGAGGGGAAGAGCCATCTACCTCTGATGATACTTTCTAGATCAGGTGCCATGGGAGTGTGGTGCCAGAGGGGGTCCCTTCCCTCATTATCCGTAGAGGGGTCTTCTGAAAAGGATCACTGGCAGCTATCTTTAATACCTGGGATCTTCATTAACTTGGTGTCAACTGAGCTCCTCTTCAGATACTGATAGTTTTAAAGGGGCTGCAATGTTGGTCTGCAGGTAGAAGAATTGGATTCAAGTCCAGTAGCCCCTTAGAGGCCCATACTTCCACACCACCACCACACAAGACCATCAAATACAAAAAGAAAAAGAAAAATAACCAAAAAAGAGAGTTCCTGCTATCTCATTGTCTAATCCATTCTCGGTTCATTCAGCTATTTAAATGGAACAATTTATCAGTTACACATTATCATTGCTAATATTCTGTTTCAATCTGTTAATTTCTTTTAGATCTCAAATCCTGCAATTATTTCTCTTCTACCATATTTTTACTAGGTAGTCTCTAGGAACCTTCTTTGGATTAAACTAACAAACCTCTAGGTTAGACTATTGTAACTCGCTCTACGCGGGCCTTCCCTTACGTCTGATCCGGAAGTTGAAACTGGTACAACATGCAGCGGCACGTGTGCTCACAGGTGGTGCCTTTAGAGAACACATTCAACCTGTGTTGCGCCGCTTGCATTGGCTTCCGGTTGAGTTCCGAATCATTCATAAGGTGTGGGTACTCACCTTTAAGGCCTTACGCGGTCTGGGACCTTCGTACCTTCGGGACCGTCTTACCCCATATGTCCCTTTGCGGCCTCTGCGTTCGGCAGAGGCCAACTTGCTGGCTGTCCCTGGCCCCTCGATGATGCGGTTGGCCTCTACCCGGGCCAGGGCCTTTACAGCCCTGGCCCCTGCCTGGTGGAACACTTTACCACCAGCTATTCGGGCCCTGCGGGATCTTGGAGAGTTCCGCAGGGCCTGTAAGACCGAATTGTTCCACCGGGCGTTTGGAGGGGCTGACCGCTGAAGTGCGCCCTCCCCCCCCTCCCCTCCTTTTTATGCTCTGGGCCCTTAATTGGGCCCTCAGCTTTTTGGGTCTGTTTCCAGGGTGGGTGTATTACGTTTTATGAAGTTTTGTTGGATGCCGCTGTAACTTATTTAATTCGCTGTTTTAATTGGGATTTTAATGTTATTGTTGTGATGATTGTGTTGTTTACCGCCCAGAGCCCTTCGGGGGAGGGGCGGTATATAAATTTGATTATAAATAAATAAAATAAATAACCTGGTTATGGAACCTCGCTTATGTTAATTCAGAAAATGTATAATGCCACCTCTTGCCAAATTAAATTGATTCACTCAAGCTCATTATCTAATAAAATAACAACTACTAGGGGAGTCAAGCAGGGCTGTGTATTGGCCCCACACCTATTCAATTCATATATAAATGACCTATATGATCATCTTAGTGCAGTTGAAGGTCATCCTCATAAATTAGGTTATAATTTTACCCCACTTTTGTTGTATGCTGACAATACGGCCATTTTATCCCAAACTAGAATTGGCCTCAAAAGATGCTTAAAAGCCTTTTTTTGGTTATTCTAAATTGAATGAATTGAAAGTCAACTACGCAAAATAAAAAATTGTAGTATTTTCGAAACAATGGCAACAATTGACATGGAAAATTGATAATATTTATTTAGAGCAGGTTAAGTCATTTAAATATCTTGGCTTAAATTTCTATTACAATTCCAGCTGGTCTTTACAAAGAACCTGCTCTATAACAACTTTGAAATGCCTAACTTCGGGTATTGTGCAATTCTATTATGGGAAGGGCCGTCAATCACTGGAGGCTGCTCTAAAGATCTTTCAAACCAAGGTAATACCGAAGCTCCTTTATGGAATTCCCATATGGGTTGAAGGCTTTACTCCAGAAATTGAACAAGCTCAAGCGTGTTTTCTGATAAGAGTTATGGGTGTTCCCAATAGTGTAACTCTCACTACATTATGCCTTGAATCTGGCTTATCCCTAATTTAGACCAAGGCCTGGATTACTACAATAAAGTCCTGGCTTAAGATTCATTTTAAAACAAAACAAGACGATATTTTATCTTATCTTCTTAAAGATGCCCATATCTCACAATGGTCTAAGTGATTATTCAAAAAATTAGGAATATTGGAATTGACTTAATTGCATTACCAAACAGTAATGAAAAGTTTATTTTGACCCAAATTAGTGATAGGCTGAGAGATCATGAAAGACATTTCTTTTATTCAGCCAAGATCGCAGCCTGATCACCACGAGCCTTGGGAATTTCCTGTAAGTATAGAGTTCCAGCCAATTATCTTGTTTCTACTCTATCTGTTGAACAGCGTCAGGCCTTTATGCTGGCCCAATTTAATAGTATTCCTTCAGCTATGACATCAGATAGATACCAAAAAATTCCAAAACATCAAAGGTATTGTCATTGTGGCTCTCTTGATTCCCTGCCCTATATTCTTCTTGAATGTGGTTTAAATGCTGATGTACGATCACGCTTAATTCACCCTTAATTCACCAGAAAATACAAAATTCTTCATATGCTGTACGTTTTCTTTTACAGGATCATGCTTTTGACGTTACTTGTACAGTTGCTTCTTTTTTGGCTATCATCTTAAAACGATAGTTACTGTTTTACTTGACTATTGCTGTTGCTTTATATATTTAATTATTTTACATTATGCTGTTGTTTTATGCTAATAAAAGGCACTGACTGACTGACAAGGTAGTCCGTAAAAGGTTTCCAATTTTCTACAAATCCTTTACTAAAGTTGTTAATTTTGCTATTTCTAAATATTCCATGACCTTCTGTATCCAATCTTCCTTTGTTGGTATTTTTTCCTCGCTCCATTTCTGTGCATATGATGTCCTTGCAGCAGTAGACAGATACATGAAAAGCAGTCTATATTGATTTGGAATATCATCTTCCATTAGTTCCATGTGGCGCTCTCCCTCCCCCTTCTGCAGTTGGGGCTGACAATCCGTCCCACCGTCCCTTTCCGAGGTGTTGGTCCCCTCGTCAGGAGCCCCGGTCTTTGGGGCTCTTACTGCAGTCAGCTGCCTGAACCACAGGGTGCCACCTGGGGATGGAGGGGAAGGCGCCCCTCCCTCCCAGCCAGGCTTGCCCTACTCGTGAATGGGGTTGACAGCCCCCCCTCACAGGGGTCTGCCGCCCCTTCCTGGGTCAGCCTCCCTCCTCTCCTTCTCCCCTCACTCCTTTCTCTCTCTCCTTCGTCTCTTGCTCTTTTCTCTCTCTCCTCCATCTCTCTCTCTCCTCTCTCCTCCCTGACCTCACTGTCACTTCCTTCCAGTTCTCCTTCCAACCACCCCCTCGCTAGGCTCCGCGCCTCCCTGCCCAGGCTCCTCCGTTCTTCTCCCACCACTCCTTCTCCGTCTGTCCTTGGCCCCCCGTGAACTCCTCCTTCCACGCCTCGCCGCTGACTTAGCCTCACTCGTCCGGGCCTCCCTCGGGCTTTTGAAGCCTTCGCCGGGCTCAATGGGTCTGCCGTGCCGCGCTCTCGCCTCGTCGGTGCCCAGTTGATCCCTTGAGCGGCTGTAGCTGCGGATCCGGCAGCAGCAAAGTCGCTTCATGCCGTCTCCCGGCCGCTCCGCCTCTTCGCGGCCACCTCCTGGCCGCTCCGCCTCCTTGCGCCCGTCGTCTGGCCGCTCCTGGCCCCCGTCGGCGATCCCTCGGCGGGGCCGGCTGTCGCCGGGTCCCGTGGGCGTCCTGCCACTGGCTCCGCCCCCAGGCCTGCCGAGTCCCAGGCGAGCTGATGCGGCGACCCCCGGACACTCCAGTAGAAAAACTTCATTGTCATTTTCATTTTTAAAAAATTTCTTTGTGTATCATGTCCCTAAACGATTTAGCCACCACATATGAAAAGAGATCCCTCATGTTATAGGCATTTCTAGCATGTCCCACTTTTATACATTTTTGCCAGGTTTTTTTGGTATCAGATACCATCTATACAATGATTCTTTTTCAGATTATAACATGATGTAAACTTCAAATCACTCAGTCATTACTGGCTTTACAACCTCATCCTCTGTATACCATTTCAACAACATGTTATATATTTTAGTAATCAATTTCTCATATTTTGTACAAACCTTACTTTCAGATTCTGTCATTTGTGTATCAAAACCCATATTCTTTTGGTCAGTTCTAAACATCTCCAGTAACTGGTAATAGTGAAACCAGTTTTTTACACTATCTGTTATCTCCACCATGAGTTTACGTTCCCATTTGTCATTTTGTCTCTCATATTCACTTTTTTCCTAGAACAAGCTTCAACTGGGGACAATCATAATGGTGTTGCACTGGCTAGAATTTTTTTATATTACAACCATACCCAGAAACATATGGAACATCATGAAGAGACAGTCAGGGTCTCAAATGGGAGAAGAGAATTGACACTTCTGTTAGCTGAAATTTACTGCTGGTTCTGACTCATAATACTATTGTAGATCTTACAACAGCTCCTCAAGGCCAATCACTGTTATTATACTCATTTTACAGGTGGACTATGTAGTGGCTGTTGTTCACCTGCATCTTCCTTCCATTTTGCTTTTTGCTTGTGCTCGTGACTGTTCCCTGCTTGTTCTTTTTCTTCTCAAAAGGCAAATATGCCATGCGGGACCTGGTTCACCGACTTCCCGGAGGTAACAACAGTAACAGTTCAACAAGCAAGACCATGTCCGATGACACTGTTACTGCTGTTTGTTGCACCTTGCATGAAGTCATCACAAAAAACATGGAGAATGCCAAGGCCTTACGGGATGCAGGAGGAATTGAGAAGCTTGTTGGCATTTCCAAGAGTAAAGGAGACAAGTAAGTGTCACAATCTGTCTCTTGCTTGTTAGACATAGTTTAATTAGTGCTTGTCTGCACTAATTATTTCCTGGAGAATTGTAGTTTATCATTTATTAGTAAGCGTGATGGATGATGAAAAAGCGGTTGGGGAAGGTGTAACTGAACATTTGCATATCAACATATCTGACACTTCCAGTCCCTAATGACATCAATCTTATATTTATTTTTCAAGACAGTATTTTGGGTTAACCTACATCCACTCACAGTGCCCAGCACTGCAGGAACTATACTTGGTAATAGAGGGGCATGTTTCTCCAGGAGTATGATTTTAAAAAGCTTTCTCAGGTATTTTCAAGGGATGCTGTTGAGTGACGCTGCTGAGGGTCTCCCACCCATGACAATATGCCAGCCTATTCTGCCTTGAAAAATTCTAGCACTTGCCAGTCATGACTTCATAGCCTCAAGGGTTGACTGTTGTCATGTGCTGCACGTGAGAAGAGTGTTTGGGAACTTCAGCTATGAGTCAGCTTTCTTCTTTCTTCTGGGGTGGGCTAAACCTAACAGACAGGACCACTGTAGTACCCTGCACTGCCTCATTTCTGAACATAATTCAATAGCATGTGTTTTGCACAAGTGAGAAAAGAATTTTGTACAAGGTATGTTATATAAGTCATCCAACCATTTTGTATGCTGGACTTGTTTACAAGAAGAAGACAGTGAGATGTTCCCCAGCTCTGATTATGAAGCTCTCTCCCAAGCAAGGACCCCCAGAGCAGTGGTGGGATTCAAATAATTTAACAACTGGTTGCTTACAAGCACCATTTTAACAACCAGTTCTGCCGGTGTGAACCTGCTGAATCCCACCACTGCCCCAGAGCCAAGCTTAAGGTTTTTTTCTGACTATGAGATATTTCTGTCTGTTGTTTTATTAGTCAAAAGATGGTGCATTTTTAATGAGAAGAAATGCTAGAAATTCATTTTTAATGAAAGAGATGCTAGGTCTGGTGCTATTTTTTCATATAAAGGACTTTTTTCATGTGAAGAATTTTAAAGTGTTAGAAACTTGATTAAGTTTTTGGATGCATTTTAAATTACTGTGCTCTTTTAAACTGCTCTAAGCTGCCTTGAGTTATATGGCAGTGGACAAGAAAGAAGTAAAATATTTAATTTTAAGAAATATATAAGTTATACCAACCCCCGAAAGTCATCCTTTGTGAATTATATTCTATTGCAGCATAAACTTTTTGTTTAGCATCAAGCCTTTTAAGGAGTAATGCTGCACTTTCTTCTAACTACTTTGTCAACAACTTTCTAACTACTTTTTTTAAAGGGTAACACAAGCCTTTATTGGCATACAAAACAGGACAAACTTTCTAACTACTTTGTTTATAAATAAGCACTCTTCTTGTCCTCCCACTTGTTTACCTATCTGAACCTTGTGAAATTGTTGATCCAGCTTGTAGTAAATATTGAGATGATTGTAAGCCAAGAAAATTCCAGTGCTCAACTATCACAAGATACTGACTGATCTGATGAATCTCAAGTTTGCTCCCTTGAGGTTTTCTGTTGCTCATAACTGTCACCTTTTTCTTTTCTCAAATAGGCACTCACCAAAAGTAGTGAAGGCAGCATCTCAGGTCTTAAATAGCATGTGGCAGTACAGGGACCTGAGAAGTCTCTACAAGAAGGTAAGAGTTGTTTAGTTGTGTTTGCAATGTGTTGATTTAGCTTCTCACAAAGCAGAAAAGAGGCACTGTAGAGCAAAAATTACTAATGGATGTTCTATTTCAAATAGAATAGAATAGAATAGAATAGAATAGAATAGAATAGAATAGAATAGAATAGAATAGAAACTCTCTTGCCCAATGTTTGTAAATATTCAGGTCAGGGACAGCATATATTAGGGTTGTGAGATCAGACATTTCTGTTCAGATTTCATTAGGACTGAGGGATAAAAGAATTGACATATGACAAAGTCTTGCTCTTAAATTCACTCAGAGATAAATTACAACAGAAATGTGTATTTTAAATATATATTTGTTGTGATTGACTTTTTTATGCCTCATTAGACTCCCTCAGCTGAGTTAATAAGACAAAAGAATAATTTTTCTTTAAAACAAAAAGAGCAAAGATTTCAGCATCTTTGACAGGCATATCTTAAAAATAAAGCCTGTTGAAGGAACCAGCATTATCTAGGGTGTAGCGGCAAGGAGATAGGTGCTCCTGAGGAATATATCAATGTGATCGGAAGGTTGTCTCAGATTTAGGATTTGTTTTCAATAATGTGTAACACCAGAGTTTTCCACCCCAGCCCACCGTAGACAGCAAATTCACTGGAAGTGACCACTCTGAAATAAAAGCTCCTTAGATCTTTATCTTGTGTACACGTTGAGGATTCTTTAAAATACAGGCAATAAGATGTGGTTTGCATCCATGTAGAGCTTGTGTTCTTGGGATTAGAAACATGGTTTAGATTTAGTTGTGATTGTTAGTCAGTTTAGCCCAGTTCTACTCTTAAATTTTATCTAATGTCTGAGTTCAGACATCATGTGAAACCATGTTGGTCTCTAAGGCACTACAGAAGTCAAATATAACTGTCCTACTGCTGACCAACAAAGCTACCCTCTGAAACATTAAAACAATTCTAGGCCTGTTTAGTGTGCTTGTCCTGGTTTGTTACTGTGTATGAAACCAGAACATTATGTTGGTTTATCTTACCCAATTGTGGATCAAACTAAATCAGCCTCTCTCAGCAAGAAGCTGATACAGCAATGCCGGAGGCAAGCAGCATGGGCAGAGGTCAAGTCCAACACAACAACAATGGCTTCTGAGGCTCAGTTCTAGGCAAGCTGGAAGTCCATAGAAGAACCAATCCAAAAAGCAGGCAGAGCAGAGCAAATTCATGGGTCAGAGGTGCCAAGTCAGAGGTGGAATTTAAGTAGCATCATTCCTGCTCGCACTGGCTCTCACAATCACCTACCTCCTAGGTTTAAGACCTTACATAACAGTAGATTCATGTGATAGACCAATTCAAGCATTCTGATTTAATCCTGGCTTGTTTAACCTTTAGCTTTAAAGGGAAGGCAGTGAAACCTTCATCTATTGAAGCAAACTCAATTGTCTGTGAACTGAATGTCAGTTTCATAACTTAACCATAGTTAAAATGTTGTCCTTGTTGAAGCAGCGGCTTACTCGTGAGTAGACCACCTTGCAGGATGCAATGCAAACAAGAACCGAAAGACACACAGTCCCCAGTGCAGTTCTGTTTATTGCTAACTACTGTCAAAGTGCTCCGCCAGACCACAGGTGTTTCCAGGCACACATCACCCTGTTGTCTGTGCTTACTATATACAATTGAGGTGCCAATCAGGTGCCCATGTCTTATCTGTCTTTGCACACGGTACACAGTTGTGCACACAGCCCTAATGATGCGCACGGCACCTGCTGGAAGGAGGGTCCACCTGTCATCTAGATTTTGTCCATCTAAACACATGTTCTGACACCCCTTCCAAAATCGGTATGACAGACTTTACATATTTACATTTGATACAGACATCACATTCAGCTGCTTACACAAAAGCTTATATTTTTCTTTTGCAGTAGGCTTGGTTAAGGCGTCAGCTACATTCACCTTAGAATCCACATATTGCAGCTTAATGAACCAGCTTTGTACTAGTTCCCGTACACGTTCAGACAGACAGACTCTCTGGTGCTTCTGGCAGTTGAAGGATAAGCCTTCACTTTCGTTCTGCCACACACAGAGCACTCCAGAAACTTCTTGCAGGGTTTCACCTTCAGATTGCACACCTTTACTAGGTTGGCTAGTGATCTGAAGTTCATATGGCCAAAAACACGATGATAGTAATGTATGCATTGATCATGAGGAGGAACATTTGACACAGATACATTTGCTACCTTCTCAGACATACAGACAATACTCTTATCACAGTTTTCTAAATAATACAATCCGTTCAGGAGCTTACCTTGCGCACACATGACAACCATGCTTAGAAATGGTACATGTTTGACCTTCAAATTGAACAACATACTCGTTCGTTGTCATTTTTGCAACGCTAAGTAAACAAAGTCAAATAATGGCACATAGAGAACGTTTTTAATGTGTCCATTTAAAGCTGGCACGTAAGCAGTTCCTTGCTTCTCCACAGAGGCTGGAGTCCCGTTTGCCAAACACACGTGCTTGATCTCTGGGGTACGTAGATCCTCTGTTAGCAAATGCTCACGGTTCACAATATGCATTGAACAGGCAGAGTCAATGAGCCAAGTTCCATCTCTGTCCCTATCGCTGCACGTGACCAAAAAGGCAGACGATGAAGAGGCAGAGTCCCTTCTCCCAGGACCCTTCTTCTGTACCTGTTTGGGCTTACGCCGGTCCAACACTTTCACGCATGCTCTTGCCAGGTGGCCAGGAGCTCCACATCTGTAGAAACGCCTGGTCGCACAAGCAGCTGGCAAGATGGAAGAACTTTCAGGAGTCGGTTCCTTCTGTGGCACAGCAACACTCCTCTGGAATTCCCTCTGTCGCTCGCAGTCCAGCAGCTTTGAGGTGACATAGTCCAGGGTTAAGGCGGCATCTGCTACCATCTGGAGGCTGCTGACCAACGACTCCCATGATTCGTCAAGGGACGAAATCAGTAGATAGGCTTTATGCGAATCCTCATAAAGCAGACCACGGTCAGCTAGTTCAGAAAATAGTCCTCATTTTCTGTAAATGGTCAGAGACAGAGTCACCTTTACGTAGCCTGAGGTGATGCAATAAGACTTTAATGCCAACAGACTCACGCTGGTAGACGTCTCTGAGTAAGTTCCAGCATTCCGAAGCAGACGCTGCGTCCTTGATATACAGCAGTTGGGAGCTCTCCATTGCCAAGATGATGGATGCTCTCGCCCACTCCTCAGCCCTTATCTGTATAGCTGTGGGCTGCGGAGGGAAGGGCTACAAATGTCCACAAATCCTCACGCAAACACCAGGTCACATAGTTATGCTCTGTTAGCCGCTCGAAAGGCAAACCAGCAAAAGACGCAGCCATGGTGCAGCCGTAAACTGTTTAGCACACAGCAACACAAACAGTTACTCACGAGTAAAGGCAGAATCTGGGCCCATAACCTGTTGAAGCTGCGGCTTACTCGTGAGTAGACCACCTTGCAGGATGCAATGCAAACAAGAACCGAAAGACACACAGTCACCAGTGCAGTTCTGTTTATTGCTAACTACTGTCAAAGTGCTCCGCCAGACCACAGGTGTTTCCAGGCACACATCACCCTGTTGTCTGTGCTTACTATATACAATTGAGGTGCCAATCAGGTGCCCATGTCTTATCTGTCTTTGCACACGGTACACAGTTGTGCACACAGCCCTAATGATGCGCACGGCACCTGCTGGAAGGAGGGTCCACCTGTCATCTAGAGTTTGTCCATCTAAACACATGTTCTGACATAGACCAGATTCAAATCCCTACTTGATGATACTGAACAGATCTAAAATTGAACTGTGTTTTCTGTATTGATACATGCACAATTAAATTACAGAGCAATCTGGTAGTACAGTTTTTTTAAAAAAAATACATACTTGAAGTGAATGTACAAACTGTGAAATATCACTGAGCAAAGACTGGCAGATCAAAGGTGATTCATTATACGAAATAAAGTGTTTACAGAGATATAACTGGAAGAAATCCAGAAAAATTGTGAAAAGAAATCAACTTAAGCAACACCAGAAGAAAGAACAGTACTTACTCCAGAAACATCAGGAGGTATAATAGTAGAGCTGCCGGGTGAAAGCGCCAGTACAGGAGAGGAATAATAGTGCAACCACCAGAGAATGTTCCCATGGAAACAACTGATGGACTGACTGAAAGACAAAAAGAACTAGGGCAAAAGTATATGCAATCAAATGAGGAATGACAGCGGCTGCCAGCATTGAAAATGGTGGCCAAAAAAGATCTTACCCCCATAATGAGGGATGTGAACAAGGCACTGATGACAATTGAAACAACTACAGCAAGAAAAATTGAATGATATGAAGCAAGAAACATCCAGTACAGACAAAATCAGCAATTTCAATCTGACCAAAGACATTTCTATCAAAGCCTCGACACAAAGATCAATGTAGAAAGCAGAGAGAGAGAGAGAGAGATACATCACTTTAGAATTACAACTTCCTAGGCCTCTCAGTGAGGCTCAAATTGTAATGAAAAGTCAACATCCAGCTAAAGAACTGGCAGCTGTGACATTAAAAAACAATAATAATAAATCAACTTTCATTTGTTTCCTGTCCTCCCTGGAAAAGCCAGGCTCATGGTAATGTACAACATAGGGAAATACAATGCTTCATCAAAATTAAATTTCAATTAGCATTAAAATTACTAATTTTTTAAAAAATCATTTTTATCATCTCACACAAAAAGACAAACCAACAAAACACACTAAGATACAAAAGAAGCAAAAAGCAAACATTTCAGTACACAGCAAATAGTGACTTCCTGCTATCTCATGTTTGATTAATAGTTAACTCTAGATTAACTAATTCAATTGATTTTTTTTCTTAAATGCCTTCTACAACATCAACATCAACAACCTTTATTGGCATAACAATACATTTCCATAAACAATAGGTTCATTCAGGCCAGACAAAGAAGAAGAAAGAGAAGAGAAATAATAATAATAATTAAAATGCCTTCTAGTAATTGCACTCTGCTGTTTTATTTAGGTTTCAATCCCTGACTCTGCTTATTTGAATAGTTTTTCAAAAGGTATTCTGTAAAGGATTCCCAGTTTTCTTAAAAATTGTCAATACAGTTATGTCGTAGAATCATAAAATCATCGAGTTGGAAGAGACCACAAGGGTCATCAAGTTCAACCCCCTGCAATGCAGGAGTACACAATCAAAGCAGTCCTGACAGATGGCCATCCAGCCTCTGTTTAAAAACCTCCAAAGAAGGAGACTCCACAACTCTCCAAGGCAGTAAATTCCACTGTCACACAGCCCTGACAGTCAGGAACTTCTTTTTAATGTTTAGGTGGAATCTCTTTTCCTGCACCTTGAATCCACTACTCTTTGTCCTAGTCTTTGAGGCAGCAGAAAACAAGCTTTCTCCCCATTCAACATGACATCCCTTCAAATATTTAAACATGGCCTTTAACCTACACTTTTCCAGACTAAACATCCCTAGCTCCCTAATTCTCTCCAGATCTTTTACTATTTTGGTTGCCCTCCTCTGGACCCGTTCCAGCTTGTCGATATCCTTCTTGAATTGTGGTAAACAGAACTGTACACAATATTCCAGGTGAGGTCTAACCAATGCAGACTAGAGAGGTACAATTACATCCAAAATCGCATTGGCTTTCTTGGCTGCCACAACACACTGCTGACTCATATTTAGTTTATGATCTACTAAGACTCCCAGATCCCTTTCGCATGTAGTGTTGTCAAGCCAGGTGTCACCTATCCTACATCTGCGCATTACATTTTTTCTGCCTAAGTATCTCTGTTGAAATTCATTTTGTTTATTTTGGCCCAGCTCTCTAATCTATCTAGATCATTTTGAATTCTGTCTCTGTCCTCTGGGGTATTAGCTACCCCTCCTAATTTGGTGTCATCTGCATATTTGATTAGCATGCCCTCTATTCCATTACCCAAGTTGTTAATAAAAAAATATTGAATAGCGTTGGGCCCAGGACAGAACCCTGTGGCACCCCACTAGTCACTTCTTTCCAGGATGCAGATGAGCCATTAATGAGCACCATTTGAGTTTGATCAGACAACCTATTACAAATCCATCTAAAATTAGCATTATCTAGTCCACATTTCACTAGCTTACTTGTGAGAATATTATGCACCTTGTCACCTTGTCAAAAACTTTACTAAAATCCAAGTAAGCTACGTCTACCAAGCTATGTCTACCAAGCTTGTCACTCTATCAAAAAAAAGAGATATGATTGGTCTGGCATGATTTGTTTTTCAGAAACCCATGCTGACTTTTTGTGATCACAGTATTCCCTTCTAAGTGCTGGCAGACCGTCTGTCTAATGATCTGCTCCAGAATCTTCCCTGGTATTGTTTTCAGGCTGACTGGACAGTAATTATTAGGGTCCTCCTTTTTCCCCTTTTTGAAGATGGGGATAACATTAGCCCTCCTCCAGTCCACTGGGACTTCTCCTGTTCTCCAGGAGTTCTCAAAGATTATAGCAAGTGATTCTGAGATTACTTCTACCAGTTCTTTTAATACCCTGAGATGCAGTTCATCAGGCCCTAGAGATTTGAATTCATTTAAAGTAGCCAGGTGTTCTTGCACTAGCTCTTTATTTATTTTGTGCTGAATTTCTCCTCCTGTATCTTCTGTTTCATTTTCTTGTGGATGAGCAGTGTTTCCTTTTTGGGAAAAGACTGAGGCAAAGAAGGTGTTGAGTCATTTTCTCGTGGATGAGCAGTGTTTCCTTTTTGGGAGAAGACTGAGGCAAAGAAGGTGTCTTTTCTCCACCCCCTGTTAGTATTTTGCCATCTCCTCCATGTAGTGACTCTAGTCTATCATTTGTGTTCCTTTTGCTATGGACATAACAAAAAAAACTTTTTTGTTGTTTTAAACCTCTTTGGCAAACCGCAGTTCATTGTGAGGTTTAGCTTTTCTGACTTTCTCCCTACACATCCTGCTTATTTGTTTGAATTCCTCTTCGGCGATTTCCCCCCTTTTCCATTTCTTGTACATGTCCTTTTTAAATCTTAGCTCAATTGAAAGTTCTTTAGATAGCCATCCTGGTTTCCTTAGACACCTCCCATTTTTCCTCCTCATAGAAATTGTTTTAAATTGTGCACTCAAGATCTAACTTTTAAGAAACTCCCAGCCATCATGCACTCCTTTCTCTTTTAGTATTTTTGACTACAGGATTGCACCCAGTAGATTCCCAAGCTTACTGAAATCTGCTTTCTTAAAATCTAGAATGCATGTATGACTATGCTTGGCATCCCCTTTCCACTGTATAACAAACTCCAGGAGAACATGATCACTCCCACCTAAGGATCCACTCCCACTTTCACTCCACTAATCAGGTCATCATTATTGGTTAGGAGCAGATCTAAAATAGCTGTTCCCCTTGTTGCTTCTTCCACCTCCTGGACCATGAAACTGTCTGCAAGGCAAGTGAGAAAAATTTTGGACCTGATTATTATGGAAGAGCTTGACTCCCAGCAAATATCCAGATAATTGAAATCTCCCATTGCTACTACTTCTCTTCTCTGTGCACGTTTGGTCATCTGTTCCAAGAATGCCTCATCCATCTCTTCAGACTGGCATGAGGGTCTATAATAGACCCATGCAATTACATCAATGTTGTTTCTCTATCCCTTAATTTTTTCCCAAATGCTCTCAACCTGGCTTGGAGGATTTAAGTCATGGACCTGTTCACAGCTGTAATAATCTTTTACATATAATGCTACTCCTCCTCCTTTCCTATTTGATCTGTTTTTCTGACATAGCTTATAGCCTTCAATTCTTATGTTCCAGTCATGAGACTCAGGTTTCAGTGATGCCTATAATATCATATTTGTTTTGCTGTATTAAGAGTTCGAGTTCATCTTTTTATTTCCCATACTCTGTTCACTGATGTAGAGACATTGAAGGCCATGGTGTACTTCCTCTGGCTGCTTCTTTAAGGTTTTTCCCCTCCTGCTGTTGCCTTCTTGACTTATTCACTCAGTTCTCTCTATAACCTTTGGACTACCATCACTATCATTTTTTGAACTCCTATCTGTTTAAATACTGTCTCCCTCCCCCACAAAACTCAGTTTAAAGCCCTTCTACTCAGGTATGTGAGCCTCCTGGCAAAGATGTGTCTTCCTATAGGCAACCTATCCCTTGCCAGCAGTCCCTCTTCATGGACCCAAATAGCTTCTGGTGGCACCACTGGCGAATCCAATTGTTCACCTCCACTATCTTCTTTCTCTCCATGGGCCATGTCTTTCAACCAGGAGTAGAGATGAGAAGACAACTTGTACATCCAGATCCTTCAGCTTCTTTCCCAGAGCCTCAAAATCCCTTCTGATGTCCCGAAAGCTACGTCTTGCAGTGTCATTTGTCCCCACATGGATCAAAAGGAAGGGGTCAGTGGGCTTAACAAGTCTTGTCAGCCTCTCAGTGACATCGCAGATTTTTGCCCCAGGGAGACAGCACACCTCTCGTGACATCTTATCAGGCCTGCAAATCGCTGCATCTGTTCCCCTCAACAGGGGAACAGCATCTCCTTTGATGTTTGTAGGGGCCATTCTATGAACTGAACCTTCTATTGCTATTACTGAGATCTGACTCAGTTGCTCCTGTGCATCTTCCTTGTCCTCGCTGAGAAGGGAAAGAACTTCAAATCAATTTTGTAGGTTTAAGCTCAAAGAATACTCCCTAGTCCCTCTACTTATTTGTGTCACATTTTTCCAAGTGCTTGAGAGCTGC
Organism: Sphaerodactylus townsendi; assembly: GCF_021028975.2. Taxonomy (NCBI): domain Eukaryota; kingdom Metazoa; phylum Chordata; class Lepidosauria; order Squamata; family Sphaerodactylidae; genus Sphaerodactylus; species Sphaerodactylus townsendi. The sequence goes on along the minus strand of NC_059433.1, from coordinate 1,679,197 downwards.
TATCTTCTTCAGAGAGATCCCTGATGTGCTCCTCACCCAGTACCATCTGTCAATGAAATCTTCCTTTTTCCTAATGTCTTGAAGTGTAGATACTTGTGCCTCAAGCTGCTGGACCTTCTCTTCTAAGAGAGCGACCAACTTACACTTGCTGGAGGTGTAGCTACGCACATCCTCCAGCAAAAAAACAAAATCCCACAGCCGTTACCTCTTAATAATATCATCAATTTTGCCATTTCTGCATATTCTGTAGTTTTCAGAATTCAGTCCTCTTTTGTTGTCCTCTTTTGTTTGGTGTCTTCTTGTCTCTCAATTTTTATGCATAAAGAGTCTTTGCCGCAGTCATCCTATACATAAACAGAGTTCTAAATTGCTTAGGAAATTCCTCTTCCATAATTCCCAACAAAAAGGCCTCAATTTTTTTTTCAAAATTGTTATTTTTAAAAACTTTTTCATTTCCTTAAGCATCATATTACAAAAAGTCTTGACCTCAACTTTAAAATTACTAATTAATATTGAATTATGTCCTATGATGTGGTAATCCCAAAAGTAATCCCAGAGGAGGATACTCTAGCCTAACACCACATAGTATGTGAGGGGGATGCGCCATCAAAGATCAGAGAAGAAAAAATGGGGGAGGGTAAAGGGAAGGGAGAGTCCAGGGAATATTGAACCATTGCTATCCTCAACTATACACCTAGTAGAAGATCTCTGCCTTGCAGGTCTTGCAGAATTTTGCAAGAACCCATAATGCTAGGGTCTCATTCAACAGAGACTGCCACTATGTTGGAGCCAGGGCTGAATTGATGAACTTGATCCAGTGATACCAACTTTTCAAAGTATGATAGTCATTTAGCAAGACTCGTTTAGCATTTACCACATTTAGTAACTACTTTACTGTTCAGTAACTACTTTCCTTGATTTGATGATGTGATACTTGTAAACCAATGTCTGATTTAAAGTTAGTTAGTAATCTGGAGTCAATTACTTTGCTTTAAGAGTGTCAGGATGTGCTTTCTCCGTCCATCAAAGGAATGCCTTTAGGTAAACGCATTCACATCTATTTCAGAGAAGGGGTAGCGTTCGCTCCCCCCTCCTATTTCAATTGACCTTTTTCTTCCTTTCTTCCTTTGATGCTTGCACTATAGATAGCTAGGAACGACCCTGGCACTGACTCTGAAGGTGATGGCAACAGATGGCTGGTCTATCGCTGCACTGGCCATGGGATGCTCACATCTCCAACGGCTCTTTCTTTCCGCTGTGTCTTTCGCACATTCCAATGGGAAAGGGAGAGGGAATTTTATGGTTGCTGCATCGGGATAAAAGCAGTTGTCATTACAAGTGTGGTCAGAACTGGCTTTCACAAAGCCAGGTACATGCTGTTGTTATCAGTAAAGACTTCTGATCAAGAGTCTCTTATTGACTTCAGCCATGGAACCTGACATTAAGCCAGTTCTCCTCCAAACCCTGCAACCAACTCCATACCGATGTCAGTGGATGGAGCAACAGGCAGGGCAACCAGAACATCCAAGGAGGACAGGGGCAATGGCAGTGAGAGCCCTACTGCCCCACTGGGGAACGGCGAAAAGCCCACTGGACCTGCTGGGGGATGATGTCAGGGGTGGCAGGAAAGACAAGGTCCCTGAGCCCCCTATTACAAAGCTGGTCGCCTGCCTGGCCGACATCACATTGGACACCACGGCAGGTATCAACATGGTTCACATAACCTCCTGGCCGGGGAGTGTATGAGGAGGGCAAGTCGGACTACAAGCAAACAGCTTGGCAACCAACAGTCTGAGGAAAATACAAGGACCTCAAAGATGACTATGAACGGCTGCCCCGCAGATGGACCAAGCAAATGCCATGGTAGGTGGATGAAGGCTGGCGCTGAGACCAAGGGCAGATGCAGTAGAAGTGGGGCCACCGGTGCCACCAGCCCCAGCAGACCTGCCGACCCCAGGACCAGGGGCCCTGGTAGGTCCTGGAGACCTGCCGACCCCAGGACCAGGGGCCCTGGTAGGTCCTCCTGGTCCTCCTGGTAGGTCCTCCTGGTAGGTGGAGGAAATTGAGGACCACCTTTGATGGGAAACCAGACAACTTCCTGTATTTTATGGTTCAAGTCGGGTCATTCATGAGGATGATGGGCAATGAAATTGAGTGAGACACAGACGTTCGAGATCGTGGCCCTACTTGAACAGGAAGCAGCACCCTGGTGCAGAGGGCTCTTCAGGGAAAACGGGCTGGAGCTGGACAACTTTGATCGATTCTGCTGCTGGTTCGAGGACCCCTTCCTGGAGCAGAAGGCCAGGACCTGATTGCAAGGGTTGAAGCAAGGCAGCCGCTCAGTGGTAGATTATTATGGTGTTGAGTTCCGACAGTGAGCTGTGCAACTGGCCTAAGCCTATTTTGATTCACATGTTTAAAGAGGGACTTAATCCCGAGGTGTGACAGTGGTCCCCAGTGTCAGGAGATCCCAATACCCTGATCGGATGGATCTACCTAGTGGGGGATATGGAAACCTGCCTGAAGGCCATGCAATGATCGAAGCAGAAGAGCGGATCGGTTGGCTGCTCCCCCACTCAACAACAGCAAACTAAGGCCCCAGCCATCGATCGGAGCGCAGACTTCTCTCTGTGATACACCTCTGAAGATGCCAGCCACAGATGCAGGCGAAATGTTAGAAACCAGATCTATGAGACAACAGCCACACAGTCTGGAAAATCCACCACAACCAGTTGAATCCAGCCATGAAAGTCTTCGACAACAGGCTTGGATTGTGTTTAAATTGAGGAGAAGGGGGGCACCTCATTGCAAACTACCCAGCCTGACAAAAAAACTGCACCGACCCTGGCAAGCCGGATTCCTACTCGCAAGGTGACCTTGAAGAAACCGCCAAAGAAGAAGAATTTGGATTTATATCCCCCCTTTCTCTCCTTTAAGGAGACTCAAAGGGGCTACCTGTCTCCACAACAAACATCCTGTGAGGTAGGTGAGGGTGAGAGAGTTCGAAGAACTGTGACTAGTCCAAGGTCACCCAGCTGTCAAGTGTTGGAGTGCACAGGCTAATCTGAATTCCCCAGATAAGCCTCCATAGTTTGTGGCAGAGCGGGGAATCAAACCCAGTTCTCCAGATTAGAGTGCACCTGCTCTTAACCACTACACCACACTGGTGGCCTCACTCTGGAAGCCCTTGAAATTGTAGACAACTCTGCCTCTCGGTGACGCCGCCGCAGCGAAAGTGCAGCAACGAAGCTGGCAGAAAAACACCGGGCGTAACCCGGCCTTTCCAATGTAAGCACCCTCGGTGCAGCCAGGTCAACCAACAAGGCACCAATGATCGGGTGAGTGATGATTCTACTCCCCTGGTCCTTCCCCTCACTTTGGTAAACCCAGCAGAAAAGAGAAAGATGACCCTCGGGGCTAACTGACTCAGGGTGCTCTCAATGCTTAATGCACCCTGCAGTAGCAAAAGGGCTAGGACTATGGCTCAAACAGTTAAAATGACCGGTCCAGTTTGAGCAGATGGACGCAAGAGTGATGGGGGGCCCATAAGCCATGTGACAAACAGAAAAGGTGCTGGTTGGCTGTGGATCCCATTGGGAAAGACTGAGCTTCATAATTGCAAAAGTGGGCAAATACCCCCTAGTCCTGGGCATGCTGTGGCTTGTAAAACACAACCCAGACATTGGCTGGATTGAGTGGTCCATTCCAAGGACCCCCATGCGGCCCGCATATCCAATCATGACCTAAAAGTAAGGTGGAGCCAAAAGCTGCATGGGCAGACCAAGTCCTGAGTGCCCACCTGCAAGAGGCTTTGCTTATTCCCACACAGTATCGGGACTTGAAACAGGTTTTCAAGGAGAGTGGGTGCGACAAGCTGCCACCCAACAGGAAAACAGACTGCAAAATTGACTTGGTCCTGGGGGCCAAACTATCCAAGGACACACTGTATGCCACAAGTCCCCATGGAGCTACAGCACTAAAAAAGTTCCTAGATAAAAACCTGGCCCAGGGATTTAATCGACCGGCCTCCTCCCCCTTGGCAGCCCCTGTCCTCTTTCGTAAGAAGGATGAAACTCCCAGGTTGTGTACAGATTATCGAGGGCTGAATGCCATCTCAATGTGCAATAAATATCCCTTACCCCTCATCAAAGACCTGCTTAACAGTCTCGCCCAGGGAAAAGTGTTCGCCAAACTGAACCTGCTGGAGGCTTACTATAGAGTTCAAATTTCAGGAATGGTTCACAGCTTTGTGGTCAGTTTGAGTATTTAGTGATACCCTTTGAACTAAGTGGGGCACCAGGAGTGTTCATGAACTTGATCAATGACATCGTGCATGACCTATTGTACAAAGAGTATATTTGGACGATGTGTTGATTTACACTAAAACTATGGATGAATGTGTTATCTTGGTGCAGGAGGTATTGAAACTGTTGAGAGCCAATGAACTGGATGTCAGTAACATCGTGCATGACCGTTCAAAGGGGTGGTGGTATATTTTGATGTTGTGTTAATTTGCACTGAAACTATGGATGAACGTGTTACCTTGCTGCAGGAGGTGTTGAAACGGAGAGCCAATGAGAGCCAATGAACTGTATGTTAAGCTCTCCAAATGTGAGTTCCACCAAAGAAAATTGGATTTTCTGAGTTACTGCATCTCAGGGGAGGGGGTGGAGATGGATCTGACCAAAATACATGACGTACTGGCATGGGAACCTCCCCTCACCCGCAGACAACCACAATCTTTCTTGGGGTTTCCCAACTTTTACAGAGACTTCATTGATAATTTTGCTCAGTTGACAGATCTCCTGTGCACCAGAGGAAAGGGTCCAGGGGGTGGGAGCCACTGGAATGGAGTGAAAGCTGTCAGTGGGCATTCAATCGGCTCGAGCAAGCATTCACCTCAGAGCCGGTCCTCAGGCCTGCCAACCTGAACAAACAGCATAATACATGTAGATGCCTCTGATGTGGCTATGGGTGCAGCCCTCCTGCAAGGCGGGGAGAACAGTAAACGTGATGCCTGTGCCCATCTGTCAAAGAAATTCGTAGGCCCTGAAATTAATTGAATGGTGGGAGACAAAGAAATGGGAGCTATCAAAAGGGCTCTAACAGCTTGGAGTCACTGGTTGGAGGAGGCGAGCCACCCATTCAAGCTGTGAACGGACCACAAAAACTTGGCTGCCCTCAAAATGCCCAGCAGAATCAATGCTAAACATCTCTGCTGGACTGATTTCTTTGCTAGATTCAATTCTGCCTTCCATTTCTTCAAAGGGAAATGAAACTGCTTAGCTGATGTTCTTTGATGCCTGCCACAGATTGGGGGGGGGGGGGACAACCCAATCCAAACATTTTTTTCACCCTCCCAATTGGGGTGGATGTCACCACCAGGAGCCAAACAACACTCCAAGGCAGCCCAAAGCAGCCCCTACCACCGCCCCTTCTACAGTCACTGAGGAGGAGTTTCAGCAATACAGTTCACGCCCCTCCCTTCCGCAGGAGAAGGGGGATGATTTGTTGGAAGGGGGGGCTGTGGTGGAAGGGAGACAAGTACCTCCTGAACTATCAGGATCTATTGATGTGAAATCAGCAGGGCACTTCGGCTTTGTAAAAGTTGTACACCTGGTATGGAGGCATTTTTGGTGGCGCACATTGCTTACATAAAAGGATGCCCCACTTGTGCTATGGCTAAAACGATCCCGGCTAAGTCTCCTGGCCTTTTGCAACCATTGCCAATCCCAGCCGGACCCTGGAAGGTCATAACCATGGACTTTTTCACTGACATCCCCTCCAGCAAAAGGAAAACAATGTGGTACACAGCAGCACCAAAGAGAACCCCTTTTGAGTGGTCTATGGGCAGAATGCCAAACCCTCCCCCCCCCCCTTGGACAGCAGGTCTTCGACCCATGGGACTTGAAAGAGTGGATTTCCACTATTCAAGATTCCGGGGGGGGGGGGGGTTAATCAAAGAGATGCTGAAAAAGGCAAAGGGGGCTTACAAAAAGCAAGCAAACAGAAAAAGGAGAGCAGTGGACTATGTGGTGCAGGATTGGGCTTACTTATCTACGCAAAATCTCAGGGGTCTGCAGGGGTGTAAGAAACTGGGAAGCAAATATATTGGGCCTTTCAAAGTCACAAAGGTCATCAATCATGTCACTTGTGAATTAGAGTTGCCCAAGAATTTATGCAGTATACATCCCATATTCCATTGCAGCCTTCTGAGGAAAGAGACCTCCCCCGGCTGTTTTTTAATAACTACAAGAAGACTAAGAGGGGAAAGGCGGAGGTGATCCAGCCACCCTATTCTACTTATGCAACAAAGGCCTGAACGACATAAACACTATAAACTACATAAACACTATAAACTACATAAACTAACTGGCTTCCCGCCCATGCCCTGCTGTCAGAATAGAGTGACTCTTGACTGCTAGGCCAGTTGTGCTGCCCTCCATTAAAATATTCTTCTCTGGTTTGGCTGCAAGTTTATGTGCTTTTCCCGCGGGCACCTCCAGGTCCAGGCATTTGCTCAGAATTGTCTGTACCTTCCCTATCTCTGTTAACAGGCAGAAATAAAACTGAGGGGCAGCCTTCTATTGGCAGCACATCGTGCAAATCCTCAATAACCTCTTCTGGAAGAAGTGAATTCTTTTTTTCCAGCAAGGCCGCAGTCAGTCTTGGATTCTTAAGACTCATTTTTCCTTTGTAAGGAAAATTGTCCCCAATGCAACATCATAAGTCATACAATAGGGAATTAGGATCTACTGAAACAGGGAGAAATCATATAAGCCTGAGGGCCAAACTATATGAGATGGTTTTTTGAGAGTTGTTCTCCCAACGGTGATATCATCAAACACAAATCCATTCCCAAGAGTGCAAGGTCCAGTTGGGCTAGGAACAGCAATATATCAGAGGAGGGGCTCCAGCCCTCCCTCACACTACCAAACAGTTGTTTTTTTAAAAAAAAGTTTTTAGTTTGTGATATTAAAATGATTTTGCTTTTAGAATAGGAAATTATCTGATTTGCTTTTAAAAAATCAGTGTTGTTTGGTCCCTGGAAAAAATAATGGTAGATTTTTCAAGATCACTATCCTGAACATATCCTTTTATTTATTAACCGAGGGAGAGGACAAGAATGGTGTAATTTCTGTAAGACAGGTGTTCATTACAAATGTGTAAAAGCTTCATAAGTGTAAAACAGCTGTTCTGAGTCATCTTACATACTTTTGATGTTGTTTACAGATACTAAAATGCTTGGTGCCAGGGTTTAGAAGTTATTGGCTATTCAGAGATCAATTATTTGCCTTTGATACTTTTGAAGCTCCTCATAGAAATGTTTTTCAAGAAAAGCAACCTAACCAAGGAGGGCTAGCTGCGACCTTACTTTAGATTTACTTCTAGTGGTACAGTTGCAACCACACTGTTAGTGATGTGTAGAACTACTGTGCTGTATCAGAGATACCTGGCTGTTGTTATATGACCTTGTCTGCCATGGGAATGATTCCCAATGAGCAACTATGAGGGGAGAAGATTTGGCCAGAGGGCAGCCCCAGAGCTGCCAGCAACTGTGGGGCTAGAAATACATGTAAAATAATTTTATTCCCAAAGCTCTGCTCTTGCTAAGTAAGAATTGCTGAAGACATATGTAATCCCAGATAATTCTGGAAACTCATAGGCTCCTTCCTCACATGCAGAATAATGAACTTTCAATCCACTTTCACAATTGTTTGCAAGTGGATTTTGCTGTTCCTCACAGCTGCAAAGTGCATTGGAAGTGAATTGAAAATGCATTATTCTGCATGTGTGGAAGGGGTCATAGAGTTGTCAAAACACAGTAATACATTTTCTCTGCTTTGGAACAGGAATGAATCTATGTGATCTATTTCTGCTTGTACTTTAAAACTGTTGTAGTTCTACAATGTACAATAAAAAATAAAACCTCTTTGAAATATATGATTTATTGACTGACTGATTGATTTATGGCAGCGGGCAGCCCCAGACTTCAGAGTGGCTGAGGACAGAGGATTTTCACCTACCCATCATTCTGAGTCATGGCACACTCAGCAAACCCTCTCCCAGAACCAAGAAACCAGAATCTATTCCCCAACCCAGGTATTCTGGCTGTCGGATAACCAATCTTGCTTTGTGATTTTTCTTTCTCTCTTTTACGTACTTATTTAAAATATCTAAAATTCATATGCCACCTTCTAACCAGCAATAGCTTTCATAGTGGCTAACTAAGTATTAACACATTGAAATGTGAATTAATATTTAATGCATTGTTAAATTTGCATCTGCAAGGAGCATTTAAGAGTTTCTTTAAATATTTATATTACAAAGGGACAGTTGCCAAAAGCCATGTGTAATTCATTTAACATCAGTCAAATCTGTGTTGGTGGAATTTGCCACTATTGTGCTACTGTTTACTGAGAATTTTAACATTGAAGAAATAAAACACAAAGGGGACTTGATTATGCTTAGTTTATTCAGCTCATTTTAAAAACAAATTTCAATTTATTATTTCAGTGCTATCATCAGAAATTTAGTCATTTACGAAAACCTTCATTTTAGCTAACCAAGCAGACTCTTTAATCATCTGCTTACTTTTGCTAGCTGGTACGTTGACAGTTTTCTCTTTTGAGAAATAGTTGAGTAGACCAGTTTTTAAGATAATGCATCAAGAGGCCTGGCAGGATGGCCCAAGCTAGCCTGCTCTTGTCAGATCTCAGAAACTAAGCAGGGACAGCTCTGGTTAATGAATTTGGATGGGAGACTCCCAAGAAAGTGCAGGGGCTCTCTGCAGGACAGGGAATGGTGAACCATCTCTATCAGACTTTTTCCTTGAAAACCCTACTGAACCACTGTACGTTGTCTTCAGCTTGATGGCACTTTCCACAACCAGTGTATCGTGAAACATTAAAAAAATGAAATAGTTTCATATCCTTTTTAGCAAAAATGCTGAAAATAAACTTGCAAACTATTTGATCCGTGAGATGGACAGCAACAGGTTAAAACTGCAACTCATTAAGGGATCTTAGAAAAGCTGCAGTCTCTTCCCCACAGCCACTTCTGTATGGGGATAATAATGGCAGCTCACTTTACAGACCTGAAATAATGTGAACAAATGGACATCGAGCATGGAAACTGCACCATATAAATGCTTGGTACAATATAAGTATTCACCTTTTATTAGACTTGAAGGTATTGAGTATTGAAGGTTGAAGGTATTAAGTATTAGACTTGAGACTGTCTGTCCAAACAGCATACCTCAGTTCCCTTCCATCGATACCACTTTGATATCAGCTACCATTTTCTTGGATTCATACCACTTTCCTTTTCAAGTGCTGCACAGTGCAAAAGGCCCTATGCAGAAACTCCTGCATTTTCTGTTTTAGTCCTATCATCCTGTACAATTGGCTTGAGAAATAAAAATGAACATTTGATGGGAACTGTGTTCAATATACATATTTGACCAGTCCTGCCACAGGCTAGGTAATGGTATGTAGTGATAGTTCCAACTTTACAAGCCCACCCCTGCCCGCCTCAAAATGTCATCTCTAATGTTTTAAGGTGGATTCAGCAAAAATGTCTTCGGTGATACCAAAGTTGGCAGTAGCCACCACCTATTGGTTGACCAGAAACATCCAACTGTATTCAGACACAATGTGTGCAGACAGTGTACTATTTATGTGTGTGTATCTCTGGGTTGTATTAGTGAGTCAGCTTTTAGAGGGACGTAGCAGCAGGAATCCATGAAAACTTTTCCTGTTATGTATTCCATTCACAAGAGACATTGCAGTTCAATCAGTTTTTAAATCTAATGCTAATGCAAAGGAAACTAAAAATATTGAATAATTATCTTTCTTCCAATGAGACCTACTAATTAGTGATGTATTGTCGAAGGCTTTCATGGCCTAAATCACTGGGGTGTTGTGTGGTTTCTGGACTGTATGGCTGTGTTCTAGTAGCGTTTTCTCCTGACGTTTCACCTGCATCTGTGGCTGGCATCTCCAGAGGTGATTAGTGGTGTGTTTTTGGATTTATAACACATGTTACCAATTGCATACGTTATATCCTTTGTGAACCACATTCAGGCATCACCTTGCAGTTCCAAGGTGAATGTGGCAGCAGCGGCAGGGTCCTTGAGTTTATTGCAAATGGTTTTTCTGGTATGGTCTTTCTTACGTTTTGTATCTTGAGTTTGATTTCTGCTCTGACTAGATAATGGTGTGATCCAATATCTGCCTTTCTGTAGACCCTTGCATCATGCATTGCTGACCTCCACTTCTGGCTGATAAGATGAAGTCGATTTCATTGAAGGTTTGCCCATCTGGAGACCATCAAGTCTTCTTGTGGATCCTCTGATGCTGGAAATATGTGTTCCCAACACACAACCCATTGTGTTCACAGAACAACAGCAATCACTTGCCATTGTCACTGAGCTGAGCAGAGGATGTGTGGGCTCCAATTGCATTCTCAAATCCTTGTCAGCTGCCACCTAATTGGGCATTGAAATCACCAATCAGGAGCTTTAGGTCATGATTTGGGATGTTAGCAAAGAAATCTTGGAGCTGTTCATTCTTAATTGCATCATTTGCGTTGTCAGTTGGTGCATAGACTTGTAGAGCAGCTGCTTTGGCAAATGTCCATGAGCAAAACAGGTTTCGATGATCTGGCCAACCAATGAGTGCTTTTTCAGTTCATTTGCTCAGGATAAGGCCGACCCCACATTCATGCTGATCTTTGTGACCCACCTAAAAGGTGGTCTTGCCATTGCAGTTGATCTGGCCGCTTGTTGTCCAGCTGACCTCACTGACACCTAGAATGTCCAGCCAGTAGCCATCAAATACCTGTAGTAGTTGGGCAAGTTGTCCACTTTGGTATAGAGTTCTCACATTCCATGTTCCAACTCCTGTAATGTTTTTGGCAGAGAAGATTGTTTCTAACATCAGGTACTAGATGTCATATTATGTGAGGCCAAACTCCCACCTGGTTTACCAAAAATGCTTGAAGGTTTTTTTGTTGTTTCCATAGTGATTGGGGTTTTACAGGGACGAGTTGTTAACCTGACACTCAACCCTCCTCCTTTCACATCCAAGCTTGGGACCAGCAATGGCGGAGTTGCACAGACTGCAAGCAAACAATATACATTTAAGAACTATTACCAGAATTGTACTTTGAAATTGGGCCTGAAACTTTTCTTGAAAACAAAGATTCTTACTAGTACACTGTTCCTACTTTCTGGACTGGATATAAAGTATGATGAAACTTCATTCTATTCATATCTGATGAAGTGAACTTTAACTCATGAAAGCTTATACCTTGGAAATATTTGTTGGTTTCTTTTTTCTGGACTCAAATTTTCTTCTACTACTACAGACTAACACAGCACGTGGAAGCTCAATTTTGTTATTGAATAACAGAGTTCCCTTTAATTCCTATAGGTGAGGGGCTACTAGCTTGCCTGGCATCACCAACAAATTAAGAACAATAATTTTCTGGTTAAATTTCATCCATTACATAGCTATAAAAAGATGCCTTATGAAACTGACCATAAAGGATTGGAGTGCAATTGTTTTCTCAGCATCCCATGGTTTACTTCATTTCAAAATGCTGCCTCTGATGGTTAGTTCATATATTTTTTCCTTTTTGGAATTAGTATAGAACTGTTTAGTAAAGGTCTTGGACAGTGTTGTATGATAGGTCATAATTTTCCATTGCAACACTGAATGCAACAGGCAATGTTTTAATGTTGCTGTTTTGCTGTTAGGAAACTGGAGGCTTTTTCTGTGTCCACGATAGTGTCAGGACGCCATTCCTACGGGGGGAGGGGAGCTGTGGGGATGTGTTTTGCTTTTGCTTTGCCTCTGCTTTGCAGGTGCTTATCTGAATCCTACCCTTGAAGTTCTGTGGTTGAATCTGACTCTCAGGCTGGACTCTTACTGTTACTTTTGGTTCACGCGGGCATAGGGAATGCTACATTATATTCTCAGCAGTTTTGGCACCATCTCACCGGAACCGTCTTCTGCTGTTACTCTGCTGTCATGAATAAAATCCTTGAACCCATCAAGTGAGTTGTTTTGTGAATTGAGAGTTTGACATTAAGATAGTTCTGTATTGTTTCCTGGTCCACTTCATGCTGCCATCACCAGCTGAAGTTGTGCACGTTCTTTCAGCAATTATGGCTTTTATTCAAGGGTTGGCTGGTGCCCCTCAGACGAGGGATTTGAGCCCTGCTCTTGAGGAAATTGTTGCAAAGTATGTGGAGGAAGACTTGGACTCTGACACTTTGAAGGCTGATATTGCCTGGGCAACTCCCACTACCTTCCACGCCCTTGAGCCTAGGAAGAGTACGTTTGGTCTAGCCAGAGGTGCTCTCTGGAAGCTTTGCAAGAGGATTGCATGGCACCAGGTCAAAACCCATGGGATTACAAATCGGTACAGTGGAGTGATACGGGTGGAGGAACACGACCTCGGCCTTGGATTGAGACGAGGGTGGATAGGCATAAAAGTGCAGTGTGGCTCACCCCGGAATGTAGCCATGGTTGAGGACTCTGTCAGAGTTTAGCTTTACCTCACTGATACATACTGTGTGTTAAGGCAGATCACTATGATCTAACTGACAGTTCACCTGACTGCTGCTTGAGGCAGTGAGCTGGTTCTAACCAGTTCTAACCATCTTCTCCTGGACTATGTGACCTTTATGCTGATTGGTCAGTACTTCTAAATATTCTGAACAGATGTGACTGTATGCACTGGCTAGGGTATTTCTATGTTGGCAAAGCATGCTGTCAGTTTGTGCTGTGATTCTGTAAATACTTCTTGTATATAACTCCACTGTTGATAAACTGCACTTCACTGAAGAATAACTGCTTCTTGTGTTGTGTCTACTATCGTAGTGTTGCAGCTGAGTTCCAAGGCTGCTTCTCCTACTCTCGGTCACCAGCATTCCGCTGTGCCGCAGGTCTACTCACTAACAGACTCTGACTCAGAAACTGAGGAGTCGGTTGTTTCAAAGAAACCGTTTGATCAATGGGATCGGGAGCGTTGGGTATATCAGGCTGAGATCCGTCAACTACGTTGGTGGACGAAAGCATGTCAATCTGATTTTGATGATCTTAAATTAGTGTTTACTTCTGAGCCAATCCTGAAACATGTGGACCCTGCCCTTCCTTTTATTGTTCAAAGACCTGGGGGCGGGTCTTTTCCAAAGGGGTTTAGATGGCATTTTGCATCCCTGTGTCTACCTCTCTAAGAAATTTACAAGCTTGGAGGTTAATTGGACTGTGGGAGATAAGGAAACAGGAGCTATCAAGCAAGCTCTTTCCACTTGGAGACACTGGTTGGAGGGGATGGAAACTCCATTCCAAGTGTGGACTGATCAAAAAAACTGCTTTAAACACCCCCGGCCACTTGTCCACTAAACAGTTCCATTGGGCTGATTTTTTCTCCCATTTCAATTTCACCATTCACTTCTTCCCAGGCAAATGTAACTGTTTGCCAGACACACCTTCCCACCTTCCCAAAGGGGCGGCAGAGGGGGTGGAGGCCATTCTTTCCCCCTCTCAACTGGGTATGACCATTGCCACTCGTGTCTCCTCCCATCAAGTTGCTCTCCGCCTTTTTGGAACCAGGAAGCAACCCATTCCTCCAGAGGAGGGTGGCCAGTCACTGATACTTTGTGACGGATTGTAGAGGCGGGGGTGATCTGCTGTTTGTGCTGCCTGCTCTTATCCAGCAGGGGCATCATTCCAAAACTGCGGGACATTTCGGATTTGTGAAAACGCTCCACCTCCTTTGGAGGCAGTTTTGGTTGCGTTCTATGAAGAAGGATATTGATTCTTATGTCAGGGGTTGTCTGATGTGTGCTATGGTAAAGTCCAACCCTGGCAAACCTTGGGGCTGCTGCATCTGATCCCTGCCCCAGATGAACCGTGGAAGATTATTTCAATTGATTTTATAACTGATCTGCCTGTTAGCCATGGCAAGACTGTGATTTGGATGGTGGTTGATTTGTTTTCTAAACAGGCATATTTTATTCCCTGTTCATCGATTCCTAGTGCTCCTAAGTTGGCGAAAATGTTTATTCAGCATATTTACCGTTTGCATTCCACCCCTGATAAGATCATTTTGGATAAAGGTAGCTAATTTGTCTCAAAGTTCTGGAAGGTGTTCCTACGGCTCCTGGGAGTGGAGCAAGTGTTATTTTCCACTTATCATGCCCAATCTGACGGCCAGTCAGAGCGCACGAACCAAACATTAGAACAATACCTTAGATGCCAGAGCAACTACCATCAGGACAACTGGGTATACTTGTTGCCCTATGCGGTATATGCTTACAATAATGCTATTCATAGCAGCACAGGCAAGATTCCTTGAAGTGGTCTCTGGGAGATCAGCCAAGACCCTCCCCTTTGTGGGTCAGTTGGCTGTCAGACCTCCAAAACTGCAGGAGTGGATCCAGCACATAGTGGATGGCTAGAATCCTATCCTTCGTGTGCTTCAGAAAGCTAAGGATTCACAAAAGAAACAGGCTGACAAGCATCATCATCCCCTCTGGTGGTAGGGGATATGGTCTACCTGTCCACCACAAACCTCAGAGATATTCACAAATACACCAAATTGGGAGATAAATACATTGGGCCCTTCAGAGTGACTTGTATGATCAATGAGGTAACTCCTGAGCTTGAATTACCAAAGGCTTTCCGTAAAATTCATCCTGTTTTGCATTGTAGCCTGCTCAAGAAAGCTGCTTCTCCCAACGCTTGGCACCCAACTCCATCTCCTCCACTTCCAGTTCTGGTTGATGGGGCTAAGCATTTTGAACTGCAGGATGTGCTGGACTCTCGCATCTATCGTAACCGCTTGCAATATCTGGTGTCCTGGAAGGGTTATTTACCTTAGATGACATCAGAGCCCCTCGACTCATTAAAGCTTTCTATCGTGCCTGTCCAAACAAACTGGGGGGAGGGCCCTAGGGGAGGCAGAAATGTCAGGATACCATTCCTACGGGGGGAGGGGAGCTTTGGGGATGTGCTTTGTCTTTGCTTTGCCTCTGCTTTGCAGGTGCTTATCTGAATCCTGCCCTTGAAGTTCTGTGGCTGAATCTGACTCTCAGGCTGGAACTTTGGTTCACATAGGGAATGGGGATTGCTACTTTATATTATCAACAGTTTTGGCACCATCTCGCCAGAACTGTCTTCTGCTGTTACTCTAATGTCATGAATAAAATCCTTGAACCCATCAAGTGAGTTGTTTTGTGAACTGAGGGTTGTCATTGTCAACCCTTGAGTTGATTGATGTTATCCTGGTGAAACAGATAATCCTCCCTTTTCTCATTCTTGTTCCTTCAGATCTACATGAAGCTTATTTACAACCTTTTCTAGGCCCATTGCCTTTGAGAATGTCCAAAAATACCTAACCTTTATTACTGTAAAAAGCTAACACACCATTAGAATGTTCTAATTGATGGATTTATTTACTTTGTTACTTCATTTATACACTTCCTTTATATCCATTGGGAAATCAAAGCAGTTTATGTCATTTTCTCAGGTTACATTTTATGCTAACAACAACCCTGTGAAGTAATTTAAGCTGGGAGAGTGTGATTGGTCCAAGGTCACCCAGCCAGCTTCCAGGCCAGAGTGGGGATTTGAACCTCCCAGATCCTGGTCTGACACTCTAACTTCAGTGCCGCACTGTTATACTTGCTAATTCTGGGTTGAGTTGTGTGGGTGGATGTGTCGTGTGGATGTTCTGCCCTTGCAGAGAGGAACATAAGAACATAAGAACATAAGAACATAATAACTAGCCTGCTGGATCTGACCAAAGTCCATCTAGTCCAGCTCTCTGCTACTCGCAGTCGCCCACCAGGTGCCTTTGGGAGCTCACATGCAGGATGTGAAAGCAATGGCCTTCTGCGGCTGTTGCTCCCGAGCACCTGGTCTGTTAAGGCATTTGCAATCTCAGATCAAAGAGGATAAAGATTGGTAGCCATAGATCGACTTCTCCTCCACAAATCTGTCCAAGCCCCTTTTAAAGCTATCCAGGTTAGTGGCCATCACCACCTCCTGTGGCAGCATATTCCAAACACCAATCACACGTTGCGTGAAGAAGTGTTTCCTTTTATTAGTCGTAATTCTTCCCCCCAGCATTTTCAATGTATGCCCCCTGGTTCTAGTATTGTGAGAAAGAGAGAAAAATTTCTCTCTGTCAACATTTTCTACCCCATGCATAATTTTATAGACTTCAATCATATCCCACCCGCCCCCCCGACCTCTCCTCTCCAAACTAAAGAGTCCCAAACGCTGCAGCCTCTCCTCATAGGGAAGGTGCTCCAGTCCCTCAATCATCCTTGTTGCCCTTCTCTGCACTTTTTCTATCTCCTCAATATCCTTTTTGAGATGCAGCAACCAGAACTGGACACAGTACTCCAAGTGCGGTTGCACCACTGCTTTATATAAGGGCATGACAATCTTTGCAGTTTTATTATCAATTCCTTTTCTAATGATCCCCAGCATAGAGTTTGCCTTTTTTACAGGAAGACCTTTTTTACAGGAAGACTTTTTTTACAGGAAGACTTTTTAATAGGAAGACTGTGGATACCTTTTATGTCTAATTAGACAAGTTGTGTTAAACCCTTTATGGAGCTACCATTGAGGGAAATGGGAGACTGTCAATTTCTCCTTGTGCTTCAGACCATATGTGATCATTGCCCAGAAGTACCCATGTCTCTGATTAGTTGGTATAAAGAGTGGCCACAAAAAATGTTCATAAAATGTTCAGAGTGTTTGTTTTAGGCAGTTTAATTTTGCATGTATCTGAAGGAGGCTTTGATTGCTGCTGTCTGTCTTGAGCTCTCTTCTGCTTTCCTGAAGAATCCCCATCCTTATTCCTCCTGGTACCTTCCAGCTCATTAGCTACAGCAAAGCCTCCTCTTCCTTTGCATCCACATTTCTTTTCATGCAGTTTGCAAAACTACTTGAACCACATTTCCAGAGTCCCACAGGGCTAAGAGTGCATTTGCAAGTGACGAGTATGGAATAAACTTCCTTGATTATTTTATTTTATTTATTAATTTTATTAAATTTCTATCCCCCCGCCCGCTCTGCTGGCCTTGAATTAAAATTAAAATCAAGAGGTTGATGTGTAAATGGAAATGACAGCCTCTTTCTTATGGTGTGTGTCCTTGGTGAAATAGCCAGGTTTTGAGTGAAAGAAAAAGGCTTTGTTCAGGCAGCTTGAAAGATGAGGCATAAAGAAGCATTTTTGTGTCATTAAAGCTAGCCAGTAAGAAAAGGGATCAAATGCTTCATATAAATGTAAATGTATTTAGTGGTAGATGTGCACCATTTACAAAGTTTAGCCAATGAATCTGGTTTGTATTTGTTCTCATGCAAGATTAGTAATTATTAAGAAGAAGAATGTGAAAGGGAAACATTAGAAGCAAGCCTTTATTGGCATAGACAACAGTACAACAATAATAAAAAATGGATTAAAAAGCATATACAATACAGGAAATAAATGTTAGGTCGAAGGAAATCTACTGGCGTTCGGTAATTTCCAGGAGAAAGTCTGCCACTATCATACAGAGAGAAGGATCAGGATTGTCCAACAAGTAGTGTAATCCCTAATAATTCAAATCAGGAGATGGGGGGTAAATGTAAAGGAGTAAGATTCACATACTTGGATCTGATTTCCTTGAATCTGACACAGTGTAGTAATTGGTGGGCCAGAGACTCAACTGAGCCGCCATTCACATGGTCACAATCTTTGGTAGCCTTTTTCTTGCTCATACAACCCGCTATGCAACAAGGCAGAAGGCATAACATTACACCTGGTGAGCATCATGGCTCTCCTTTGAACAGGGTTTATTAAAAGCCAATTCAGATAGTGCTGCCAAGTGGCCCCGTTCAAATGGGAGAGAAAAAAATACAGAGGGGAACTATAGTTTTCTTGGCTCTGCTGCGGTGATTAGGGTAAGAGAGACTCTCTATCCAATAGTTGACCTTTTAATTTCCTACTAAGCTTCTGAATAGGACAAAGGGCAAAGTGAATCCACTGACAGTCCAATAGAGGCCATTTTTTTTTCTTCAAATTATGGAAAACCAGGGTTGGAATGGGTGTCAATGAGAGCGAGACGGATTGGACCAGGGAATTACAGTCCGAGGAGAAAATGAATTCAAGAGCCAGAATCTAAAAGTCCTCAGCCAAGCGGCTGATTCCAAGGAGTTTTGACCTAACTCCAGACAAAGGGCTGCATAGGGCATGCAATTTGGGAGTCCAGTTATCTTGTGAAAAAAATTGGATTGAAGAGAATTCAAGGAGTGGTTAATAGCTTGAATCCAAATTGGGACTCCGTAGAGCAATCTCGAGGCGACTTTGGCATTGAAAAATTTGAGGGCAGGAGGGATAAAGGAGTGGCCACTGCTGTAAAAGAAACATAGTAATGCTGACATACATTAGATGTAGCTAGGAGAGCGGCCTTCCTCTGGGTTGCCCATGAAAGGTTAAAGGAGAATGAGAGGCCAAGGTATTTATAGCACTTAACCTGTTCAATTTGGGTGCTTTTCATTGCCCATGTGAGCTTCTTAAAGCGCCTAGAGAAGACCAAAACCTTGGTTTTTTCATAATTAATTGTCAGTCTGTTGGATTTACAGTAATCCACACAGTGCTTCATTAAGTGTCTGAGGCCAACTCTGGATCGAGAGAGAAGGACAGCGTCATCTGCATAGAGCAGAATTGATACATGGGATGTACCCAGTTTTGGGGCATGGCTGTTCACTGTTGAGAGAGCAGAGGGGAGGTCACTTAAGAAAAGATTGAAAGAGTGGGGGCCAGGACGCAGCCCTGTTTGACCCCTTTGGAAATTGGAATACTGTCTGTCAAAAGGCCTTCGTGGGAACACTTGATCCGGCAACTGGCATTTGTGTGCAGTTAACATACAAACCACGTAACCCACTGGCAGTGAGAAACTACGTTGCCATTCTGCCATAATAATAAAGGTAACAAAGATGTAGGTAACGTCTAAATATAATGCTTATTTAGACGTTACCTACATCTTTGTTACCTTTATTATTATGGCAGAATGGCAACGTAGTTTCTATAATGCTTATTTAGACGTTACCTACATCTTTGTTACCTTTATTATTATGGCAGAATGGCAACGTAGTTTCTATAATGCTTATTTAGACGTTACCTACATCTTTGTTACCTTTATTATTATGGCAGAATGGCAACGTAGCCTCTACTCGCCAGTGGCTACGTAAATGGTTTGTATGTTAATGCTTATTTAGACGCTACCTACATCTTGTTACCTTTATTATTATGGGCAGAATGGCAACGTGAAGCTCTACTGCCAGTGTGGGTTGCACGTGGTTTGTATGTTAATGCTTATTTAGACGTTACCTACATCTTTGTTACCTTTATTATTATGGCAGAATGGCAACGTAGTTTCTACTGCCAGTGGGTTACGTGGTTTGTATGTTAATGCTTATTTAGACGTTACCTACATCTTTGTTACCTTTATTATTATGGCAGAATGGCAACGTAGTTTCTACTGCCAGTGGGTTACGTGGTTTGTATGTTAATGCTTATTTAGACGTTACCTACATCTTTGTTACCTTTATTTGTGTGCAGTTGCCTAATTAAGAACAAGAGTCTGGCATCAATGTTGAGGGCAGCCAGTTTTGCCCAGAGAAGTTCTCTCAGCACAGAGTCAAAGGCAGCCTTTAAATCAATAAAGGCAGCGTAGAGTTTGTTATCTGCATTGATTCAGTATTTACTGGCTAGGTGTAATAGCACCAAGGTGTGGTCCAGAGGAGATTTCCCCTTGCGAAAGCCTATTTGTTCAGCCCCCACTGCACCAGAGTGGGAAAGCCACAGCTGAAGTTCTTCAGAAGCAATTTAGCATAAATCTTCCCTATCACTGAGAGGAGGCTGATGGGGCGGAAGTCGGCAGGCTCTGTCTTCCTTTTTTATGGATGGGAAACACAGTCGCAGACAGCCAAGTCTTGGGTAGGATACCTGAGCTGTTTACTTGGGTAAAAAGAGTGGCCAGGATAGGGGCCCACCAATCAGTATGAAATTTCAGAATCTCTGGAATGATAGAATCAGGGCCAGGGGCTTTCCTTCCTTTGAGGTCCTCTAACAGCTCAACTACTTCTTGAGATGAGACAGGAGGCCAACTTGGCAAATCTAAAGGGATAGGTGAAGGAGATCCATTGCTTAAAATATCATTATTAAAAAGTTTGCTAAAATAGTCATGCCAAATATCAGGGGTAATACAGGTAGGGGTAGGAGGCTTGCTTCAGTTAAAATTATTCAGGACAGCCCAGAGTATCTTGAAATTGTTAGAAGTTACTGCAGAGTGGAGATGTTCCCATTGAGTGTTGACATGTTCCATATGGTTCTTCCTAATTAGCTGGCGCAAGTTGTTTCTACAATTTATTAGTAGGACGAGGAGGTCCTGGTCTCCTGAAGCCCTAAAGTTCCGATATAAGGAGCGAATTTGACTATTGTGCTCCATGCACTCTCTATCAAACCAAGGTGTTCTCTTTCTGTTTTTGCTGGGATTCCCCATGTTGGACGTCAAAAGACCAACCACAATTTGTTTAAGCTGGTAATAGTCTCCTGGGGGGAATCTGCAGTGAGGACAGAGGATTTAAGGCTGGTTAAGCTAGGGGAAATGAGTAAGTTTTGAGTGGCTAAGGCCAGTTTGGGTGTCCAAACTAGTCTGGGGGACGGTTGGTGGTGAGGAAGCTGCATGTCTGGCCTCTTAATGTGATAAAACAAGTCTAAGGGGGAGGTCATCATCCAGCAGAAGATCTCCAATCTGGAAGGATAAAACAGATGATCTCAACTCTGGGGAAATGAGGAGATAGTTAATGACACTGCAGCCATGAGAAGAAACAAAGGTATAATCTTGAGCGTGGGTGTAGCACTTTAAGCCGTTAAGCCAAAGTTTGTTGTGCTTGATGGCCAAGTGAGGAACAAGCCCTGGAAACGGCACCAAAAAAGCCCACCCTATGGTTCCGTTATGTGGATGACACATTCACCATTTGGAGCCACAGGGAAGAAGAACTAAACAAATTCCTGGACCATATCAACAAGATCCACCCAAACATCCAATTTACAATGGAAAAGGAAATGAAGGAAAACTGCTATTTCTAGATATTTTTCAAAACTGGCAGCCAAATTCTGTTCATTTTCATGGTTTCTTCCCTTCTGTTGAAATTGTCCATGTGCTTGTAGATTTGGCTTGTAGAGAATGGCTTCTCTGTGTAGTCTGACGTAGTGGTTGTCAGTGGTCCAGAATTTCTGTGTTTTCAAATAATACTCTGTGTCCAAGTTTGTTTATTATGTGTTCTGCTATTGCTGTTTTTTCTGGCTGAAATAGTCTGCAGTGCCTTTCGTGTTCTTTGATTCGTGTTTGAGCGCTGCGTTTGGTGGTTCCTATGTAGACTTGTCCACAGCTACATGGTATGCGGTAGACTCATGCAGTAGCTAGAGGATCCCTCTTATCCTTTGCTGAACGTAGCATTTGTTGAATTTTCTTAGTGGGTCTGTAGATTGTTTGTAGGTCAGTTTTCATCATCAGTTTTCTTCATCAGTTTTCCTATGCGGTCAGTGGTTCTCTTGATGTACGGTAAGAACACTTTCCCTCTAGATGGCTCTTTATCTTTGTTCATGTGGCTTGTTCTTGGTCTTGCATCTCTTCTGATGTCTGTAGAAGAGTAACCATTAGCCTGTAGAGCCCAGTTTAGATGGTTCAGTTCATCTTGAAGGAGGTGGGGTTCACAGATTCTGTTTGCGCTATTTACCAAAGTTTTTATGGTGCTCCTTTTTTGTCCTGAATGATGATTGGAGTTTTTGTGTAGATATCTATCTGTGTGCGTTGGTTTTCTGTATACTGTGTGGCCCAATTGTTGGTTTGGTTTGCGGCTGACTAGGACATCTAGAAATGGCAGTTTTCCTTCATTTTCTTTTTCAATAGTAAATGGAAATTATAGTAAATTATGTTAGCTGTACCAACATTTCAGAGTATCTTTAGGAGACCCTCCTGATGATACCAGCCAGGTTTGGTGAAGTTTGGTTCAGGGGGTCCAAAGTTATGGACCCTCAAAAGGGTAGCCCCATCTACTATTCGCTTACATTGGAAACAATGGGGGATGGGAGCACCCACTTTGGGGATCCATAACTTTGGACCTCCTAAAGCAAACATCACCAAACCTGGCTGGTATCAGCAAGTGATTATCCTGATGATACCACCCAGGTTTGGTGAAGTTTGGTTCAAGGGATCCAAAGTTATGGACCCTCAAAATGTAGCCCCATCTACTATTAGCTGCCATTGGAAACAATGGGGGTCCATAACTTTGGGGGTCCATAACTTTGGACCCCCTGAACCAAACTTTATCAAATGTGGGTGGTATCATCAGGAGAGTCTCTTGGGGGCGAACCAACACTACTGGCTCTGCTTCTTTTGCACGTGGCCCTTTACGAACCTAGGGAGCTGGCCTCGATCTGAGCACCTCACCACCCTGCCTTCTGCCTGAATGGGGTAGCCTCCTTGCCCCAGTTCTGCCTTACCCAAGCCAGGACTGTGCGTGTCAACCAGCCTCATGGACAGCGGGATTCGCACTCTGGACAGTTCTGTTGTGGAATGGAAAGGGTTACCTTATACTAAAAACCGAGACAGCACCATATAATAATGTGAATTGAAAAGGGAAAGAGGAATTCCATTTGACCACCCCAAAAGAAGGAGGAGGAGGAGGAGGAGGAGGAGGAGGAGTTTGGATTTATATCACCCCTTTCTCTCCTATAGGAGACTCAAAGGGGCTTGCAACCTCCTGGCCCTTCACCCCTCACAACAAACACCCTGTGATGTGGGTGGGGCTGAGAGAGCTCTGAAAATCTGTGACCATCCCAAGGTCACACAGCTGGTGTGTGTGGGAGTGCACAGGCTAACCTGAATTCCCCAGATAAGCCTCCACAACTCAAGAGCTGGGAATCAAACCCGGTTCCTCCAAATCAGAGTGCACCTGCTCTTAGCCACTATGCCATTGCTGCTCCCAAAAGGCTATACTGGGGATCATTGGACCTGCATGGACATCTGTGTGGGTTGTGGACTGTGATGAGAAGGACAATTGCCACAGCAACGCGTGGCCAGGCCCGCTAGTACTATATAAAATTAATGGGAAAGAAGAGTTGCTCAGGTTAATTTATTGTTCTCCCCATGCAAATCACAGAATCATAGAGTTGGAAAAGACCACAAGGACCATCAAGTCCAACCCCCTGCAATGCAGGAACAAATAATCAAAGTACTTCTGACAGATGGCCATCCAGCCTCTCTTTAAAAACCTCCAAAGAAGGAGACTCCACCACAATCTTGAGGTAGTGAATCCCACTGTCGAACAGCCCTTACTGTCAGGAAGTTTTGCTTGATATTTAGGTGGAATCTCTTTTCCTGCATCTTGAATCCATTACTCCATGTCCTAGTCTCTGAGGCAGCAGAAAACAAGCTTGCTCCCTCTTTGAGATGACATCCCTTCAAATATTTAAACATATCTATCATATCCCCCCTTAACCTTCGCTTCTCCAGACTAAACATCTTCAGCTCCCTAAGTCTCTCCTCATCAGGCATGAACTCCAGACCTTTTACCATTTTGGTTGCCCTCCTCTGGATCCATTCCAGCTTGTCAATATCCTTCTTAAATTGTGGTGCCCAGAACTGTGCACAACATTCCAGGTGAGGTCTGACCAATGCAGAAGAGGGACTTGATTGCTCTCTTTAAGTATTTGAAGTGCTGTTGCTTAGAGGAGAATAGGGAGCTGTTTCTGTTTGTAGCAGAGGATAGGACTCACAATAATGGGTTTCAGTTATGGGCAGAAAGATACCTGGCTGAAAAATAAGGAAATAACTTATGGTAAGAGTAGTTCAGTAGTGGAATCAGTTGCCTAGCAAAATGGCGAGCTCCTGCTCTCTGGCAGTCTTCAAGCAACAGCACTTTGCAGGGATGCTCCTCCAACACTCTGCTCTCTTCCCTTTAAATGAGTCCACTTCCTTCATTGTCCTTCCATTTCACAGGCATACATGGTAATGGAGAATTCCATAGATCTTAAATCCTTCCACTTAACTATCTTTTCTGTTTCCCTCGTGGCTGCCTTCTTCAGCCTCAATCTCCTTATGATTTCTTTGTTGCAGTCTTGATTTTGGAACCAATTTCAATTTCTTCATTATTAAGTTGTAAAATTCCTCAGTGGTCAATATTTTGGTCTTCTTTATGTTCAGTGTTGACACTTTCTGCTTTAACCTTCATCAGAAGTAATTTCAAGTCCTGCTAGCAATGTGGAGTCCTCTGCATATCTCAAAATATTAAGATTCCTTCCACCAATTTTCATTCTGCCTTCGTCTAATTGATAGGGAGACAAAATATATTCCTGTCACCTTTGCCAGTTGGAAACCAAGGTAATCATTTTTTTTCATGGAATCTTACAGTTGGAAGGATCCCTGCAGGTCATCTAGCCCAACCCCCTTTTTAGTGCAGGATGAGCTTAGAGCATCTGTGACAAGTGTTTGTCCAGCCTCTGCCTGCAGGCTGCCTTTTTGCCTTCAAGTCACAGCTGAGCTTTAGGCTTTTCAAGGCAATAGACATTTGGAGGTGGTCAGCCATTGCCTGCCTTGTTGTCACATCCCTAATATTCCTTAGAGATCTCCCATCCAAAAACTAACCAGAATCAGGGCTGAGAGTCTGTGACTGCCACAAAGTCACCCAGCAAGCTTTCACGAAATGAGTTCAAATGATTCAAACCAGCTGTGTCATGCTGGCTCTCAGGTCCTTAGATTTACTCCTTATTTGTTAGACTTCATTCACTGTATTGCTAATATGAATGTACCCAGAAGACCAATTCTGATTCATTTCTAGTTATAAATATTTTCATATTGTTGATTTATTTTTATTATCTCTGTGTTCTTCATTATTCTTTTTATTTTCATTGGTTTCAGTGGAAATTACATTCCTAGATGCTTTCCCCTGCTCCCATCCTACTGGGATAAAATTTACAGGGATTTTCCCCCCTCACCTAAGAAATCATCCTGCCATATTTCAAGCAAATAGGAGATAGCATCCTGATTATATAGTCAGCTATAGTCATTTGCAGAGTGGACATGGTGACTTTTTTGGCAATTCAAGAAAGCAGGTGTTAACTTTACTTATTTCATGATATTTCCAACAATAATTTAAAAGTTGAATGTATAATATATCAAAAATGACTGCAAACAGGCATTGAATAATAAAATTAAAACAGCAATATTATCATCATCATTATCTTAGAGAACTGTGCTACAGTGCCAATAAAACAAGGCAAAATTAAGAACAGTAACATAATGAAATGCCAAATGGCCAGACCATCAAGAATCATCAGGATAAAGCCTATAAATATATGGGCATTTTACAGTCAGATAACGTCAAGTATAAACAAATCAAGAAGGCTGTCAGTAAAGAATATATTCAAAGAGTGTCAGAGTCTCGGGTTTTAGTACTTCAGTAACTTACATGTATATACCAGGGATGAGAGAGCCAAATTTTAGTTTCTGCTATCTCAACCTCGGGCTGACACAGTTCCAATAAAGCTCTTGAAACATTCCTGAGTCTTTGACAAAAGGTCATCATACATTTGCAGGTGAAGGAGGAAGTGGTAGAAATGATCCAGGGAACTGTGCAAAAGAATCAAGGTTATTTTTATCCTACATCAACCTTGTAAAGAGACAACCATTGCTGGCTCCCTTCCTTTGCCAGCTGAGAAGGAGAGTCCTAGTTTTTAAAATGGGAGTTGTTGCCTGTTGAAAGGGGAAAGAGATTGGACCAAAATGGAACAGGAGGATCAAATACAAAAACAGGAAATAAATTTGGAGAAAAATGTGTGTGAGAGAGACGCCCACAGATTAATAATAATAATAATATAATTATAATATAATTATAATATATTATAATATAATATAATAATATAATATAATATAATAATAATATAATAATAATAATAATAATAATAATAATAATAATAATAATAATAATAATAATAATAATAATAATAATAATATAATCCTGTCCACACTATCTTGAGCTCATAGTTTATTGTGCAGAAATGCCAATTACTCCTGTGTCAGCATGCCCAGGATTGATGGCCCAAAGAGACTTACTCTTGAATTTTCAACCGCTGATTTTCAAACCATTTTCCTCTGCATAGAAATCCCGCTGGTAAACAAGCAGTCCTAGGAAGGGTGACTGCGGGAGTAAATTCTCATATGATTTCCTGCTCAATAAAAACAGGGAGAGGAGGAAGATATCACTGATGCTCACACATCCCCTCCCAGCAACAGCCAGCTGGGGTGCACCAAGAGATCAAAAGACAGATCAATGAAGGCACAATTTAAGCAATATTAAGTGCCATTATTTTTAGCTGGGGATATGTAAACAAGTAATCTCTTCCATTGAAATTGGTGTGACAAAAAATTTGTTTAAATCACTCACCCCAACTTTTCAGCCTTAACTGAATGCACAGATTTTAATTTAGCAAGAGTTACTTATTTGTAAATTTGTAAATAAACAAATCATTACATATAGAAAACTACAAAGGGGGGAATAATTAGTCAGGAATATAATTTAATTATGTACAAATAATAAAGTACTTTCCGATGGTAACTCATACTTTTAGACATCTGGAAATGGTCTTTTTCCAGGATTCTTAGTGTGAGTGTCAGGCCTTTGAACACACAGTTGTATGTGAGGTGGTTTAGAATGTGCAATATCAACCTTTGCTCATCTAAGCAAGCTGTTCAACCTATAATAAAGCTGAAGTTTTCTTAAAAACATAAGAATAAAAAATCTCACCAGCAAGGGAGTGCTGAAGAAAGTGGCCTTTTTATTAATGAAAACCAGACAGCTCTGTAAGAGACAACATTTTAAATGTATTATCCAAAATGTATTATCCAAAATGTATTATCCAAAACAATGAATTCGGAATACATAAGGATATTCTTGAAGTAGTAATGTTCTTGAAGAATAGTACACCTTAGGTTGTTCACTGTTCACTGATTTTCATCCATTTTTCACTCTGTTGGTCTCTTGCAGGATGGATGGTCACAATATCACTTCATAGCCTCATCTTCAACAATAGAGAGGGATCGGCAAAGACCATACTCTTCGTCACGCACGCCCTCCATATCTCCAGTTCGCATGTCTCCCAATAATCGTTCAGGTAAAACCCATCCAGTTGTTTTGATCCACACAGACTAGCATGTGTTGAAAAAGCTCCAGGTCTAAACCTGGAGCCCCACTCCTTCAATAGCTACTATGTGTATCCCCATATACAGCGTATTGATTAAAGGCAGCATGGTCCTCTATTGGGCATGTAAGCTATTCTCAGTAGCCCTTCAGCCATTGTATTCATGGTGCTGTGAGCACATGTAGCAGACAAACACATTACACATGGCAATCCCATTACACATTATTGTTATATTTTTCAAAAGGGATTTTCAGTCTCAGATTCCTGGAGCATCATGTGTTGGGAATTCATTATGCACACATGTTCAAATATGATGATCAAAAAGGGCTGCTCTTTTGAAGAAAACTGCTATAAACCCTCTATCTACCTGTATATGCCGATGGTCCTGGGTGCATCATTTAAGTCCTGATTCCATAAAATGTTATCATCTAATTTTGCAACTATGAGCCCCTCGAGAATTAAACTACATTATATCCTTTAAAGGGATTATGTTACACTTTCAAAAATTGTGGCAGGCCATGGCCCATAAGACTCGTTTAATTCTGTTCCAAACCAACCAACAGAAATAACTCAAGTGCATCTTGTTGAACAAAGTCTGAATTTTTGATCCAGCATAAGGCACCTTTTTCCAACTTCCAACAAAAGAACTGCTTATGTTGAAAGTTGCCAAATTTCGCTGAGTAGACTGGGATGATCATGCCCCAACTCACAGTGTGTCAGACCCTGGGTCCGAAAATAATAGAAACTGTAGATTTGCTCTAAAGTCTTTCTTTTGAAGCAATAGGTAAACATTCTGAAGAACCTGCGCAGATCACCTGCCTATATTCCCCAAGGCTCCCTGCCCCTCTGCAACCAAATTTAGAACAAAGCATAAAAGAGCTGGGGACATTCACACTTGATAAGGGGTTGCTGTTTCTGGCTCCAAGGCTGCAGACAGTGGGAGAGCGATAGCTGGACACCTGCAGAGAAGAAAGCCGTACAGTTCCCTTGCAAGTGCCCGCCACCCCCCAACCATCAGGCTCAGGTCTGACACAGTGACAAATTGCACAGAGCATCTGTTTGAGCATCTTTGGAATCCCTTCTGATGATTCAACACTCCACTCATTGATATACAGCCTCTACACTCGTGCAGTTTCATCCAGTTATATGTCTGACTGACCTTTCTGCTTCCCTGCCATTTTTAATGCCATTGCTGATCTTCTGTGATGTAAACTAGGTCTTTACAAGCAGATACGCCCTCCTTTGAATTGAGCTGCTTAAACTGGATAGCCAGGGGCAAGTTCACAATGGGCTACAGAAGACTTAGAAGAACTTGAATTCTAAGGACCATGTGCAAGATTCGATTAAAATAACCCCCTTATAATTGGATATTGAAATTCATGGCCTGTATCCAACCACACATTACAAAGACTTAAGGCCATAAAGTTTTTTCAGAGGTGCCAGTTACTTCTTCCATCGCAGCTCATTACCTCCTGAAATTTGTTCAGGAGAGGAGGGACCCAACAGACCTTCAAGAACCTTGAGCAGCCCCTTGAGACCTCTACCTGAGACCCCGGAGAGGTGCTATTGGTCTGAGTCAATGTATGAAGCAGCTTCATATGTGTATATTAACATGGGGACAAAGTGGGAAGAATCAGCAGAAAATACTTTCTCTTCAAAAAGACTTTGGAAAGAGTGATTGGATACAGGCATGTGTATTTATTTATCTAAATCTTTATCCTCCCATTCCTCCAGGGAGTTCAGGTGCCATAAGTGCTTCTGATCAACAGCATTTTGTGATAGGTTAGGCAGGGAGAGAATGGCATGCCCAACGTCACCCGTGGTGAGTCTCCCAGTGAGCAGGACTTTTGAACCTAACCTGCAGATGTAGTCCCACACCCACTAAGTGACTTGTTGTTGCTCCCACTCTAATATGTGTACAGTCCTTCTGTGAAGACAGTGCTATTTAGTATGTGATTCTTGAAATAGCTGGTAACAACAGCATTTCCTTCCATGTGTGTGTTCACTGGAAGCAGATTTTATATACACAAATTTGATAGGAAGTTAAAAACCTTGAACATGTTCCTCTTTTGTAGCAAGTGCCCCAGCCTCACCTCGAGAAATGATTAGCTTAAAAGAAAGAAAAACAGACTACGAATCAACTGGAACCAATGCTACTTACAATGGAAATAAAGGAGAACACACTTCTAGGAAAGACACAATGGCAGGTGAGACAAGTGCATATCTCACACAAAACATGATTGACAGAACACAAAATAACATGTGGCAAAGTGTCTACTGAAAATACATATTACAGACTCTGACAATTATAAAAGATCTTCCTCACCAATGTACATGTATTTGTATTGTTTATTAGTTACAGTGCCATTTGATCTGACCTTGACATGGCCACAGAAATTCCTTCTATGTGCCATTTGTACAACTTGTCATCCATGCTTTTTTGTCTATATAATTAAAACTGGTCTGTGTTGGGGTTGCGAGCTATAAAAAACATTGCTGAAATAGGCAGAAAATTACAATATCAGTTCCTGGAGCACAATGGTCCTTTCTTCTCAACCAAAATAAAATGTTTTGAGAGAGATAATAAAACATTTCCTCCATGGAGTTCCGCATGGTTTTCCCCCCAAAAAAATTTATTATCAGCCTGAACATGTTTTAAATTAATCCTCTTTTTAGCAGTTCTTTTGTAGAAACGTTTTCACAGCATTTTTACTTGCTGTGCAGATCTCTTTAAAATGTTCTCCATGCTGCTCTGGAGTCCCTGGACTCCTTCCTCGGTGCATTTTCTGATCTTGCTCCATCGGCTCACCTGTTTATTTTTGTCTTTTTTTAAATTTGGGGCGATCGAATCTTTGAAGCCTCATGCACACAAGCTGTGAGAATCATAGCATGAGGCTTTGAAGTAACGTAGCATTGAATCCACAGAGAATCAAACAAACCCGGAATGATCACAAAATGGCAGCCAGGAATCATTTCGAGAGGGTGAGTGCAGTCAAACAGGGAAGAGAAAACATTTTGCAAACATTTTCAGTGATTTGTGTAAAAAGTGCCAATGTTTAAATCAGTGATAAAGTTTCCTATAGGAATGATGCTTTAATTCTAATAGGTTTATTTCCATAAATAAGGAAAAAAATACTTATTTTTTCTAAACTTCAGTTTTGATATTCCTTCCCTGGACTTGCTTGTCCAGTAATCTTTAGGGTTGTTCTTAGCAATTTAACCTATCCCTATTGGCATGAATAGGAATAATCATCCTATTAAATCATAACACATCCGAGCAGTACTTCAGCCACTTGAATTTTGTGTCCCCCCCTTGTTAGCACAACTTTGTTTTGTTTGTTTGTTTTGTTGTCAAGTCACAGCTGACTTATGGCAACTCTGTAGGGATTCTCAAGGCAAGAGACATTCAGAGGTGGTTTTCCATTGGCTACCTCTATATCATACCCCTGGTGTTCCCTCGGGGTTTCCCATCCAAATGCTAACTGAGGCTGACCTTGCTTTAACTTTTGACATCTGACAAGTTCAGGCTAGCCTGCACTACCCAGGTCAGGGCACAGCAATATCAGGGACTGGATATTTAAGGACAGAAAATTTAGATTGTTTTCTAACAAGAACTGTGTTAGCTCATGAACTGACACCAGATTAGAGTCACAGTCACAGAGTTGTGAGAGACCATACAGGCCATCTAGTCTAACTCCATACTCAATGCAGGATCTGCCAACAGCCAATTAGCCAAAAGCATCCCTGGCAAGTGTTTGTCCATCCTCTGCTTGAAAACTGACAGAGGGGGGAAACTCTCAACTAGGCTTGGAGATTCGGATGCAACAAATACCAGATTCTGTCCGAATCTGGGTGAATTCAGGCATACTCTGGCAAAAATCAGCCAAATATGCCCTGCAAGGTATTCAGGCTTGGGATGGGGGTATTTTTGGTGTTTTTTCGCATTTTGACCAGCAGGGGGCGCATTTTTAAACCTAGCATCACCAAAACATCAAAAAATACAAAAAATTCAAATGGACTCGAACTTTTCAGATATACCCGAATATTCGGGTTTATCCGAATATGTTATTTGCATGCGGATGTGTGGAGACTCGTCCAATTAAAGACATTGACACAAACTTGTTGGAAAAGAAATCAGCCGCAGCCCATTTATTTAAAATATAACGAAACCTTGAAGCTGGGCAAGCATAACAGAGCACATCCTGGCTCCCAGGCAGCAAACCACTGAACCTGGTTATAGGGCAGCCCTAGCTGACCCCTTAGGCCCTTCGGACAGAACCCCTGTCCGGCACATCCCCCAAGGGAACTGGAACAGGAAGTTACTAGGTGCCACATAGACGCAAACCCAATTTGTGACACCCCTCCCTGCCGGGCAACGAGCTCCCAACGCGGCCCCAAGGCTTGCCTTCAAGAGCTCTATCGACACCACGGACCTCATATGGAGGCCCCCGAGGTGGGAAGGTCCGGCATGCAAGCTACTGCCTTCCCAAAATAGGATGTGCTCTTATGCCCAAACCGCCACCAAGCTGTTAAACCAACAGCTCCCGCCCCAGCTTCAGCAGCCCAAAGTCACTGCATCTGAGCATATTGGATTTTGCGTAGCTCAGTGCGTGCCGCGAAGCCACTGCAACAGAGCATGACGGACATCATGTAGCCATATGTCCTGGCCCCAATCCGATAAGTGGACTCCATCGGGCAAAAACAATTCTGGCAGTGCATGAGATATATCACTATGGGAAATAACATCCCCACCCATGTCCTGTACCACCCGGGCTGCGGACCGACAAGCCTTAGTCCTGGCTTTATTTACCCTGGCTGGAACCATAGCGTTCTTCCAAGTCCTCTGTTGTAATAGGCACGACCCAAACAGCTTGGTCTTTGGCATCTTACAACGGAGCAAGTTCAAGTCATCCTTCATTGAGTTCTGCAAGGCTACACCCTTGGAAGCAGGAATATCATTTTTACCCAGTTGTATTACAACTGTATCTGGGAAGCCGAACTGAAGAATGGAGTCCCACAGCCAGAGAGTAGAGAACGCCACCTCATGCCTCGCCTTGCCAGCCAACAAATGTCCATGGGAGCGTCCAGTCCAAGGTGATCTCCCCATCCGGATTTCACCGCGTAACGCCCAGCCCAGTAAACAACACTGTGGCCAACCAGCCAAACTTGGTAACAACGTGCCACCGGATCTACAAAGAGAACAGAGTTATAGCAAAAGGTGAGGCCGGACATGTGCACAATATGCTAAAGACTTCCAGCAGCCTATAGACTGAATCTCAGCTGCAGAGTGTCCCTCTTGAGAGGCCGTGGTTGCCGCCCCGATCCGGAAAGAGTGGGAACTAAACTGTTCAGCGGGGAGGCCCCAAAATTGTCAGCAATGCCACAGAACAGCTGTAAATTGGTATCTGGACACTGCTAATCCATCGCTATGGATGAACAGCGGCCCCTGCCCATTAGGGCGGACAGCCAAAAATGCAGCCATGTGAGCCACTGGACAAGGTGCCCCTGGTGAGGCGGGGGACAATGTTACTCTCGTTCCCTGACATCGCTGGTCAGTTTTTGACCCCGCCAACCATATAAGCAACTCCCCATCAACCATGTAAAGCCAAAGGAGCCGATGATGTGGTGGATGGGGCAACTAGCTCGCTACACCGAAAGGCGCCATAAAAGGCCAAAGTAAATAAAGCTTGGAATAGCATAGCCTCATAAGGAGAGTCACAAACTGATTCCGTGGTGTTAAGTAGCGTTCCCAGGAGCTCCTTTGTAATGGGCCGCCTACTGTCTTGTGGCCTGGGAGAAGAGCGCTGCCAACCAGCCACGGCTCTTCGGCCTTTAAAAGAGTGGGAATGGTCAGCCATTCCCAGGGCCTGACTGAAAAAGGATATGACCGCCAAATGGACCTTCATATGGGTGCTGTGTGGTTTCCGGCTGTATGGCCGTGTTCTAGCAGCATTCTCTCCTGACGTTTCGCCTGCATCTGTGGCTGGCATCTTCAGAGGATCTGGAAGAAAGGTTAGAGAACACAATAAGTGTGCTTTCCTGAGCCGTAGTTTTTCCAATTTCCGTGTCTTGGAACAATTTCTCCCCGTAGAGATGTTCAATGTATTGTCGAAGGCTTTCACGGCCGGAATCACTTGGGTGCTGTGTGGTTTCCGGGCTGTATGGCCGTGTTCTAGCAGCATTCTCTCCTGACGTTTCGCCTGCATCTGCGGCTGGCATCTTCAGAGGACCTTCATAGTTCGGGCGGCAATTCGGCGGTCCCTTAAATCAACTAGGTACTGGAACACCAGGCCCTTGGAGATCCCCTGCTGGATAGGCTTGTCGATGGATGCCGCAAAGGCAAAGAAGGTGCCCAAAGCCCCTTCATATGTGCGACGTGTAGCTGGAGCCAGGGACTGCAAGACACCTTCAGCTATTGACTGTCGCCAAGATGCCACAGATGGTCTGGAAACTTCTCTGGAAACTGGCTGGCCTCGGGAGCTAGAGATCGAAAGCGGTTGACCTGATGACGAGACAAAGCATCAGCTATGTTGCTAGTAATACCTGGCAGAAAAACTGCCTTAAAAGAGATGTTGTTAATCAGACATACCAGTACAAATTCTCTCACTAACCGCATCACTTGCTCGGACCGGCTAGATTGCCGGTTGACCACCCTAACCACAGCCTGGTTGTCACACCAGAACTTAACCGCGTGGTCCCGAAACACATCCTTCCAGATGTGTACCGCGGCCACCAACAGGAATAACTCCAGGAAAGTCATGTCCCGCAAAATTCCGGTCTGTGACCATGCTGGTGGCCACTCCCCTGCACACCACTGGTATAAATACTGAGACCTAGAGAACCCGCCGCATCAGTGTGTACCTGGAAACTATCTTGAAGCTCCCAAGGGACGTGCCAAAAGGAAACCCCGTTGTAATGCTCCAGGAAACGTGACCAAACAACCAAGTCCTGACAAAGACCCGCAGTGCCCCTGATGTGACGATGGGGAACTGAAAAGCCCGCTGTGGCCCTGGCAGGACGGGAACAGAAAGCCCTTCCTGGGGAGACCACCCTGCAGGCAAAGCTAAGGTGCCCGAGCAGGGACTGCATTTCCCGCAACCTGCACTTCTTTTTTGCGCAGGTGGCTTCAATACGTTTGCGTAAAGTTGCCAGCTTGTCCAGTGGCAGGGAAGATGTTCCCGCTACTGTGTCCAATTGAATTCCTAAATAGGTTAAGCAAGACACGGGCCCCTCTGTCTTGTCGGCTGCCAAGGGAACCCCCAGCTCAGCGGCCAAGTCCTGAAATGCCAACAACATTGCTGCACAGTTATCAGTGCCTGCTGTAGCCACAAACAAGAGGCCGGACCCTGCCGACGCAGCCTTTTATAGGCTGCTCAGGCCCCTGTCATGTGCTGGTACCCGGCCACGTGACAATCTCTGGCTGGCCGGCAAGGAGGAGGCTTCACCTCGTTCCTCCCTTGCTGCAATGGCACCACCGGGCCGGGTGGGGCACGATTTATCTTATTCAGGCATACAGATAATTTTATGCCCAAATAAATCTGAATTTTATTGAATTTCTAGGGTATTTATCAACCCTACTCTCAACCTCCCTAGGCAGGTGATTCCACTGCTGAACTACTCTCACTGTAAAAAAAGTTTTTCTAATGTCCAGTCAGTATTTTCCCCCAATAATTTAAACCCACTGTTGTGGGTCCTGCCCCCTGGTGCCAACAGAAACAGTTCCATGCCCTCCTCTAAGTGGCAGCCCTTCAAATACTTAAAGGGATCAATCATGTAACCCCTCGATCTCTTCTTTTCGAGCCTAAACATTTCTAAATCTCTCAACCTTTCCTTGTAGGGCTTAGTCGCTTGGCTCCTGATCTCTCTGGTACATCCTAAAATCACATTAGCCTTTTTTTCCCACTACAATACATCACACAGTATTTAGTTCACCCATAGCTCCAGATCTTGTTCACACACTGTGTTAACCAGAAGTAGAACTCTGTCCCCCCCCCCCGCTCCCAGTATAAATTCTTCTCGTTTATGTTCCCCAGAAGTAGAACTCTGCAGTTGTTCTGCTGAATTGCATCTTTGTGCATCTGCCCACTTTTCCAGTACGTTCAGATTTCACTGAATTCCGTCTTTGTCTTCTGGGGTGTTCACTACTCCTCTCAATTTATTGTTATCTGAAATTTCCTCATCCATATCTTTTATACAAATATTGAAAGATGTGGTGGCCAGAACTGAACACTGTACTCCAAGTGCGGTCGCACCACTGCTTTATATAAGGGCTTGACAATCTTTGCAGTTTTATTATCAACTCTTTTCCTAATTATTCCCAGCATAGAGTTTGCCTTTTTCACAGCTGCCATGACATTCCCATGGAACTATCAACTAAGACGCCCAAATCCCTTTCCTGGTCTGTAACTGATAGCACTGACCCCTGTAGCATGTATGTGAAGTTTGGATTTTTTGCCCCTATGTGCATCACTTTACATTTTGCTACATTGAACTGCATTTGCCATTTCTTAGCCCACTCACCTAATTTATCAAGGTCCACTTGGAGCTCTTCGCAATCCTTTGCGGCTCTCACCACCCTACATAATTTGCTATCATCCACAAACTTGGCCACCACGCTACCCACCCCTACTTCCTGGTCATTTATGAAATGTCCTTTCGAATTCCACTGTGAAGAAGAAGACATAAAAGTGCATAACATGGGTAGATGGTAGCTTAGGTTGGAAGAGCTGCTGTCTCATTTGAAGTGGGTCCCAGGAAGAGCATCTGTCTCATTTGAAGAAGATTCTAGGTATAGTTCCTGATGCCTCCCATGCAGATAGCATACCATGTGAAAGATCAGTCTGAGACTCTGGAGAATTGCTGCTGGTCAGCATAGACAATGCAGTCTTTGTATGCATTCCATTCTATAGTTCATAGATATGGTTTGAATGCTGGTGAAATAGACTATCCCAACAGAAATACTGGCCATGCTGAAAGGGGCTGATGGGAATTGTAGTTCCTGAACATCTGGAGAGCCGCAGGTTCCCTACCCCTGCCTTAGATGCATTGACTGCTGCCTTCAGATAGGCAGCCATCAGTGTCGGCAGGTCAGTTCTAGAATCCAGAAGTCTCCTGGAGTTTCTAAGGGACACCCATACTGGTTGAAGTAATTCCTGAATGTGCCATAGAAAGGCAACAGTCTGTGCTTCACTAAAGGCAGCAATCTCCTTGCAACAACACTTTCATAGTGATGCCACCAATTATTTCATTTATCTAGGCTATCGCATATTATTAGGCAGAATCATTCCTGCTACACAAAGCATTTCCTTACCTCATTTGCACCTCCATTTCTCCTAGAAAGTATTAGATAGCCAACTGATTGTTAATGCAGAGCAGACTTCAAGCAGCTGCTTCTCACTGTGCAGTTCCCAAGAAATCTTGCAAAATCTGATTATACAGTGCCATGGGCCACATTGCAGCTCAATTTTCCAGTTTCCAGAGGCATTCAATGGATAAAATCTGTGAAAAATAATTACTTAAACCTGTGGGGGAGGGGGAAAACAGAAATTGCATTGTCAAAAGCTTTCATGGCCAGAAACAGAATTGTGGGTTTTCTGGGCTGTGTGGCCATGGTCTAGTAGTTTTTGCTCCTAATGTTTCACCTACTGTTTTCTACTGTTTTTTAGATGTGCCCCCTTTTTGTGGTGGCGGAAGCCCTTGTGTTTTTTTGCCATTTGAAATAACAAAAACCCTGCTGTGAACTTTAGAGGGTTAACGAGGAATTTGTAATTAATAAGTTCTGGCATTATTTCTACTCCATATTTCTCCATGGTGTCCTAACAGTTTTTCAGGAGGGGCCGTCTGGTTAGCACGAAGGGGGGTGTCTCTCCAGGGCATTTAAAAATGTTTTCCCAGATCACTACTTTCCGTAACCAAACAAAAACCTGAACTAATATGTTACATGAACTGTGGTGAAAAAGCCCCCCCCCCCCCATGATGAAACCAATTAATTTCCAGAGTTGTTTTGCACCCTGAGTGCTTTTTGTATTTATAGAAAGCAAATGGGGACCTGAGGTTGGATTCCCCTCCTGACTGCAGCCTCAGTCCTTCAGTCTGGGCAGATGGCAGGATCCCCAGCATAGCACTTTTGGATAGTCCCTGAGGACCCCCTCCTCTCTTTTCACCCTTGGAAAAGCTGGAAGGATCCAAAACATACTGATGATGCCCTATGAGAAAAAGTTGTTGAATTACTTCTCAATGCATTCTACTGGAAAAAAGTACAACTAGAATGAGAAATCCTCTCCAAAGTTGTCACCAAGGTTATATACATTTATATCTAAGTGGCATTGGCTCAGATTTTACTTAGGTGAACTCTTCCCTGGTAATACGGTACTTTCTCCCCTCTACAGTGCACAAAGCCAACCTATTATGTTGACTAACCTGGTTTTTCTTTTCTCCATTCTTTAGCTCAAAATGCAGCAATCTCTACTTTGTATAGAAATTCTTATGGTGCACCTGCTGAAGATATTAAACACAACCAGGTAAGCCATCAGAATTCAGATCCTGAAGTCAATCTCTGCTGATGAAGGCGATTTCTTCTGCACAAAATGGGATTTTCGCCTCCACCCCCACCCTGCTACAGCAAAAAAATAACAACCCTCAAACGCTGGTCCTGGGAGAGTGGGAGAGTGGGCACGTCGCCAAGAATGGTACGAGGGACTGTGTGGTTCTCAAGGTGTCAGTTCATGTTACTATTTCCTCATATTTACTAGCATCCCACAAAAATACTGGCTGATGTTTTAACATTTCTGAATGAAAAGAGGGACAGATAGTTGTTTTCTGTGACTTATCCTTGTGACTTCATGTGGGAGTGGCTCCATGGGAGAGAATCTGCTTGGCAGACAGGAAGCCCCGGGCTCCATTCCTAACTAAAAAGGCTAAAAAAAGATCAGTTGATATGGAAAGGTGACAGGAGACTATCGTGAATGGCAGAGAATAAATCTAAATAATAATAATAATAATAACAACAACAACAACAACAACAACAAATAAATATGAAAGACATCTACTTGATATCTCAGAGAGTCGCTGCCAGTCAATGGGCAGATTCAGAATGAGCCAGTATCATAAGCCTGTGTGACATATTTTGACGAGGATGGAAGTACCGTAAATTCTCATAATATGGAGATGTTGGGAAATAAATCAAGTTTTTCATGATAGAAACTGGCAAGCAGAGAAACTAGCATCATGATCAGAGCTGCAGATCAGGGAGGATTCCCACCACACACACGCTATTTTCCTCAGTGAGGCTTCAAAGTTGTTATTTGATGGATGGGGAAGGGGCCGTCAGAATGAATATGCTGTGACCAACGGTAGCAACTGAACAGAAAAGCAGCAGACTCACTGCTTAAAAGAGTAAATGTTAATTAGGGAACTGCATGTTAGACAGGAAAGCTGGGAGACAAAATGAGTCTGCAGCACAGTGGCGTAGGGACAATTGGGACATCGGGGGACATCTGCCCCAGGCGCCCCGCAGTGAGTCACGTGGGGGGCAGAAAATCACCCCCCCACACACACACACACACGGGACACAACACTCCCCGCACTTCCCCCCTGCTGGCCTACTCTTGCACACCCGAGCAAGAGGAGACCGGCTGGCTCATTGGTGGGAGCCTGGCCTGCACCTGCGCAGAGCAGTCAGCAAGGCCCTGGCCAGCAGCCAGAGCCCAAAGCCTGCAGGGATGAACAGAGGCAACTCAGGTAAACAGGCAGGGCAGCCAGCCATGGGGGGGCGGTGCAGCGGAGGGGGAAGGGAAAAGCCCTTGTCGTCCCCAGCTCCTTCCTTCCTTCAAGATGTGGCGTGGGAGGAGGAAGAGGAAGGTAAAAGCTCTCATCATTCCCAGCTCCTTCCTTCCTTCCTTCCTTCCTTCCTTCCTTCCTTCCTTCCTTCCTTCCTTCCTTCCTTCCTTCCTTCAAGTTGTGGGGGGGGAGGAATTCCCTGTGGTGGCAGCAGAGGAGGAAGAGGAAGGGGAAAGCCCTTGTCATCCCCAGCTGCTTCCTTCCTTCAAGATGCAGGGGTGGAGGGGTGGGAGGAAATCCCTGTGGAGGAGGAAGGGAAGGGGAAAGCCCTTGTAATTCCCAGCTGCTTCCCTACTTCAAGATGTGGGGGGATGGGAAGAAATCCCTGCGGAGGAGGAAGAGGAAGGGGAAAGCCCTTGTAATTCCTAGCTGCTTCCTTCCTTCAAGATGTGGGGGGATGGGAAGAAATCCCTGCGGAGGAGGAAGAGGAAGGGGAAAGCTCTCATCGTCCCCAGCTCCTTCCTTCCTTCAAGATGCAGGGTAGGTGGGAGGAAATCCCTGTGGTGGTGGCAGAGGAGGAAGAGGAAGGGGAAAGCCCTTGTCATTCCCAGCTGCTTCCCTCCTTCAAGATGCGGGGGAGAGAATCCCTGCGGAGGAGGAAGAGGAACAGGAAAGCTCTCATCATCCCCAGCTCCTTCCTTCCTTCCTTCCTTCCTTCCTTCCTTCCTTCCTTCCTTCCTTCCTTCCTTCCTTCCTTCCTTCCTTCCTTCCTTCCTTCCTTCCTTCCTTCAAGTTGTGGGGGGGGGAGGACATTCCTGTGGTGGCAGCAGAGGAGGAAGAGGAAGGGGAAAGCCCTTGTCATTCCCAGTTTCTTCCTTCAAGATGCGGGGCGTGGGAGGAAATCCCTGCTGAGGAGGAAGGGAAGGGGAAAGCTCTCATCATCCCCAGCTTCTTCCTTCCTTCCTTCCTTCCTTCCTTCCTTCCTTCCTTCCTTCCTTCCTTCCTTCCTTCCTTCCTTCCTTCCTTCCTTCCTTCCTTCCTTCCTTCCTTCCTTCCTTCCTCCCCCCCTCCCCCCCCCCCCCCCCCCCCCCCCCCCCCCCCCCCCCCCCCCCCCCCCCCCCCCCCCCCCCCCCCCCCCCCCCCTCCCCCTCCCCCCCCCCCCCCCACCCCCCCCCCCCCCCTCCCCCCCCGCGCCCCCCCCCCCCCCCCCCCTCCCCCCCCCCCCCCCACCCCCCCCCCCCCCCACCCCCCCCCCCCCCCCCCCCCCCCCCCCCCCACCCCCCCCCCCCCCCACCCCCCCCCCCCCCCACCCCCCCCCCCCCCCACCCCCCCCCCCCCCCACCCCCCCCCCCCCCCACCCCCCCCCCCCCCCACCCCCCCCCCCCCCCACCCCCCCCCCCCCCCACCCCCCCCCCCCCCCACCCCCCCCCCCCCCCACCCCCCCCCCCCCCCACCCCCCCCCCCCCCCACCCCCCCCCCCCCCCACCCCCCCCCCCCCCCACCCCCCCCCCCCCCCACCCCCCCCCCCCCCCACCCCCCCCCCCCCCCACCCCCCCCCCCCCCCACCCCCCCCCCCCCCCACCCCCCCCCCCCCCCACCCCCCCCCCCCCCCACCCCCCCCCCCCCCCACCCCCCCCCCCCCCCACCCCCCCCCCCCCCCACCCCCCCCCCCCCCCACCCCCCCCCCCCCCCACCCCCCCCCCCCCCCACCCCCCCCCCCCCCCACCCCCCCCCCCCCCCACCCCCCCCCCCCCCCACCCCCCCCCCCCCCCACCCCCCCCCCCCCCCACCCCCCCCCCCCCCCACCCCCCCCCCCCCCCACCCCCCCCCCCCCCCACCCCCCCCCCCCCCCACCCCCCCCCCCCCCCACCCCCCCCCCCCCCCACCCCCCCCCCCCCCCACCCCCCCCCCCCCCCACCCCCCCCCCCCCCCACCCCCCCCCCCCCCCACCCCCCCCCCCCCCCACCCCCCCCCCCCCCCACCCCCCCCCCCCCCCACCCCCCCCCCCCCCCACCCCCCCCCCCCCCCACCCCCCCCCCCCCCCACCCCCCCCCCCCCCCACCCCCCCCCCCCCCCACCCCCCCCCCCCCCCACCCCCCCCCCCCCCCACCCCCCCCCCCCCCCACCCCCCCCCCCCCCCACCCCCCCCCCCCCCCACCCCCCCCCCCCCCCACCCCCCCCCCCCCCCACCCCCCCCCCCCCCCACCCCCCCCCCCCCCCACCCCCCCCCCCCCCCACCCCCCCCCCCCCCCACCCCCCCCCCCCCCCACCCCCCCCCCCCCCCACCCCCCCCCCCCCCCACCCCCCCCCCCCCCCACCCCCCCCCCCCCCCACCCCCCCCCCCCCCCACCCCCCCCCCCCCCCACCCCCCCCCCCCCCCACCCCCCCCCCCCCCCACCCCCCCCCCCCCCCACCCCCCCCCCCCCCCACCCCCCCCCCCCCCCACCCCCCCCCCCCCCCACC
This sequence comes from Sphaerodactylus townsendi, assembly GCF_021028975.2. Lineage (NCBI taxonomy): Eukaryota > Metazoa > Chordata > Lepidosauria > Squamata > Sphaerodactylidae > Sphaerodactylus > Sphaerodactylus townsendi. The sequence goes on along the minus strand of NC_059433.1, from coordinate 1,637,683 downwards.
CCCCCCCCCCCCCACCCCCCCCCCCCCCCACCCCCCCCCCCCCCCACCCCCCCCCCCCCCCACCCCCCCCCCCCCCCACCCCCCCCCCCCCCCACCCCCCCCCCCCCCCACCCCCCCCCCCCCCCACCCCCCCCCCCCCCCACCCCCCCCCCCCCCCACCCCCCCCCCCCCCCACCCCCCCCCCCCCCCACCCCCCCCCCCCCCCACCCCCCCCCCCCCCCACCCCCCCCCCCCCCCACCCCCCCCCCCCCCCACCCCCCCCCCCCCCCACCCCCCCCCCCCCCCACCCCCCCCCCCCCCCACCCCCCCCCCCCCCCACCCCCCCCCCCCCCCACCCCCCCCCCCCCCCACCCCCCCCCCCCCCCACCCCCCCCCCCCCCCACCCCCCCCCCCCCCCACCCCCCCCCCCCCCCACCCCCCCCCCCCCCCACCCCCCCCCCCCCCCACCCCCCCCCCCCCCCACCCCCCCCCCCCCCCACCCCCCCCCCCCCCCACCCCCCCCCCCCCCCACCCCCCCCCCCCCCCACCCCCCCCCCCCCCCACCCCCCCCCCCCCCCACCCCCCCCCCCCCCCACCCCCCCCCCCCCCCACCCCCCCCCCCCCCCACCCCCCCCCCCCCCCACCCCCCCCCCCCCCCACCCCCCCCCCCCCCCACCCCCCCCCCCCCCCACCCCCCCCCCCCCCCACCCCCCCCCCCCCCCACCCCCCCCCCCCCCCACCCCCCCCCCCCCCCACCCCCCCCCCCCCCCACCCCCCCCCCCCCCCACCCCCCCCCCCCCCCACCCCCCCCCCCCCCCACCCCCCCCCCCCCCCACCCCCCCCCCCCCCCACCCCCCCCCCCCCCCACCCCCCCCCCCCCCCACCCCCCCCCCCCCCCACCCCCCCCCCCCCCCACCCCCCCCCCCCCCCACCCCCCCCCCCCCCCACCCCCCCCCCCCCCCACCCCCCCCCCCCCCCACCCCCCCCCCCCCCCACCCCCCCCCCCCCCCACCCCCCCCCCCCCCCACCCCCCCCCCCCCCCACCCCCCCCCCCCCCCACCCCCCCCCCCCCCCACCCCCCCCCCCCCCCACCCCCCCCCCCCCCCACCCCCCCCCCCCCCCACCCCCCCCCCCCCCCACCCCCCCCCCCCCCCACCCCCCCCCCCCCCCACCCCCCCCCCCCCCCACCCCCCCCCCCCCCCACCCCCCCCCCCCCCCACCCCCCCCCCCCCCCACCCCCCCCCCCCCCCACCCCCCCCCCCCCCCACCCCCCCCCCCCCCCACCCCCCCCCCCCCCCACCCCCCCCCCCCCCCACCCCCCCCCCCCCCCACCCCCCCCCCCCCCCACCCCCCCCCCCCCCCACCCCCCCCCCCCCCCACCCCCCCCCCCCCCCACCCCCCCCCCCCCCCACCCCCCCCCCCCCCCACCCCCCCCCCCCCCCACCCCCCCCCCCCCCCACCCCCCCCCCCCCCCACCCCCCCCCCCCCCCACCCCCCCCCCCCCCCACCCCCCCCCCCCCCCACCCCCCCCCCCCCCCACCCCCCCCCCCCCCCACCCCCCCCCCCCCCCACCCCCCCCCCCCCCCACCCCCCCCCCCCCCCACCCCCCCCCCCCCCCACCCCCCCCCCCCCCCACCCCCCCCCCCCCCCACCCCCCCCCCCCCCCACCCCCCCCCCCCCCCACCCCCCCCCCCCCCCACCCCCCCCCCCCCCCACCCCCCCCCCCCCCCACCCCCCCCCCCCCCCACCCCCCCCCCCCCCCACCCCCCCCCCCCCCCACCCCCCCCCCCCCCCACCCCCCCCCCCCCCCACCCCCCCCCCCCCCCACCCCCCCCCCCCCCCACCCCCCCCCCCCCCCACCCCCCCCCCCCCCCACCCCCCCCCCCCCCCACCCCCCCCCCCCCCCACCCCCCCCCCCCCCCACCCCCCCCCCCCCCCACCCCCCCCCCCCCCCACCCCCCCCCCCCCCCACCCCCCCCCCCCCCCACCCCCCCCCCCCCCCACCCCCCCCCCCCCCCACCCCCCCCCCCCCCCACCCCCCCCCCCCCCCACCCCCCCCCCCCCCCACCCCCCCCCCCCCCCACCCCCCCCCCCCCCCACCCCCCCCCCCCCCCACCCCCCCCCCCCCCCACCCCCCCCCCCCCCCACCCCCCCCCCCCCCCACCCCCCCCCCCCCCCACCCCCCCCCCCCCCCACCCCCCCCCCCCCCCACCCCCCCCCCCCCCCACCCCCCCCCCCCCCCACCCCCCCCCCCCCCCACCCCCCCCCCCCCCCACCCCCCCCCCCCCCCACCCCCCCCCCCCCCCACCCCCCCCCCCCCCCACCCCCCCCCCCCCCCACCCCCCCCCCCCCCCACCCCCCCCCCCCCCCACCCCCCCCCCCCCCCACCCCCCCCCCCCCCCACCCCCCCCCCCCCCCACCCCCCCCCCCCCCCACCCCCCCCCCCCCCCACCCCCCCCCCCCCCCACCCCCCCCCCCCCCCACCCCCCCCCCCCCCCACCCCCCCCCCCCCCCACCCCCCCCCCCCCCCACCCCCCCCCCCCCCCACCCCCCCCCCCCCCCACCCCCCCCCCCCCCCACCCCCCCCCCCCCCCACCCCCCCCCCCCCCCACCCCCCCCCCCCCCCACCCCCCCCCCCCCCCACCCCCCCCCCCCCCCACCCCCCCCCCCCCCCACCCCCCCCCCCCCCCACCCCCCCCCCCCCCCACCCCCCCCCCCCCCCACCCCCCCCCCCCCCCACCCCCCCCCCCCCCCACCCCCCCCCCCCCCCACCCCCCCCCCCCCCCACCCCCCCCCCCCCCCACCCCCCCCCCCCCCCACCCCCCCCCCCCCCCACCCCCCCCCCCCCCCACCCCCCCCCCCCCCCACCCCCCCCCCCCCCCACCCCCCCCCCCCCCCACCCCCCCCCCCCCCCACCCCCCCCCCCCCCCACCCCCCCCCCCCCCCACCCCCCCCCCCCCCCACCCCCCCCCCCCCCCACCCCCCCCCCCCCCCACCCCCCCCCCCCCCCACCCCCCCCCCCCCCCACCCCCCCCCCCCCCCACCCCCCCCCCCCCCCACCCCCCCCCCCCCCCACCCCCCCCCCCCCCCACCCCCCCCCCCCCCCACCCCCCCCCCCCCCCACCCCCCCCCCCCCCCACCCCCCCCCCCCCCCACCCCCCCCCCCCCCCACCCCCCCCCCCCCCCACCCCCCCCCCCCCCCACCCCCCCCCCCCCCCACCCCCCCCCCCCCCCACCCCCCCCCCCCCCCACCCCCCCCCCCCCCCACCCCCCCCCCCCCCCACCCCCCCCCCCCCCCACCCCCCCCCCCCCCCACCCCCCCCCCCCCCCACCCCCCCCCCCCCCCACCCCCCCCCCCCCCCACCCCCCCCCCCCCCCACCCCCCCCCCCCCCCACCCCCCCCCCCCCCCACCCCCCCCCCCCCCCACCCCCCCCCCCCCCCACCCCCCCCCCCCCCCACCCCCCCCCCCCCCCACCCCCCCCCCCCCCCACCCCCCCCCCCCCCCACCCCCCCCCCCCCCCACCCCCCCCCCCCCCCACCCCCCCCCCCCCCCACCCCCCCCCCCCCCCACCCCCCCCCCCCCCCACCCCCCCCCCCCCCCACCCCCCCCCCCCCCCACCCCCCCCCCCCCCCACCCCCCCCCCCCCCCACCCCCCCCCCCCCCCACCCCCCCCCCCCCCCACCCCCCCCCCCCCCCACCCCCCCCCCCCCCCACCCCCCCCCCCCCCCACCCCCCCCCCCCCCCACCCCCCCCCCCCCCCACCCCCCCCCCCCCCCACCCCCCCCCCCCCCCACCCCCCCCCCCCCCCACCCCCCCCCCCCCCCACCCCCCCCCCCCCCCACCCCCCCCCCCCCCCACCCCCCCCCCCCCCCACCCCCCCCCCCCCCCACCCCCCCCCCCCCCCACCCCCCCCCCCCCCCACCCCCCCCCCCCCCCACCCCCCCCCCCCCCCACCCCCCCCCCCCCCCACCCCCCCCCCCCCCCACCCCCCCCCCCCCCCACCCCCCCCCCCCCCCACCCCCCCCCCCCCCCACCCCCCCCCCCCCCCACCCCCCCCCCCCCCCACCCCCCCCCCCCCCCACCCCCCCCCCCCCCCACCCCCCCCCCCCCCCACCCCCCCCCCCCCCCACCCCCCCCCCCCCCCACCCCCCCCCCCCCCCACCCCCCCCCCCCCCCACCCCCCCCCCCCCCCACCCCCCCCCCCCCCCACCCCCCCCCCCCCCCACCCCCCCCCCCCCCCACCCCCCCCCCCCCCCACCCCCCCCCCCCCCCACCCCCCCCCCCCCCCACCCCCCCCCCCCCCCACCCCCCCCCCCCCCCACCCCCCCCCCCCCCCACCCCCCCCCCCCCCCACCCCCCCCCCCCCCCACCCCCCCCCCCCCCCACCCCCCCCCCCCCCCACCCCCCCCCCCCCCCACCCCCCCCCCCCCCCACCCCCCCCCCCCCCCACCCCCCCCCCCCCCCACCCCCCCCCCCCCCCACCCCCCCCCCCCCCCACCCCCCCCCCCCCCCACCCCCCCCCCCCCCCACCCCCCCCCCCCCCCACCCCCCCCCCCCCCCACCCCCCCCCCCCCCCACCCCCCCCCCCCCCCACCCCCCCCCCCCCCCACCCCCCCCCCCCCCCACCCCCCCCCCCCCCCACCCCCCCCCCCCCCCACCCCCCCCCCCCCCCACCCCCCCCCCCCCCCACCCCCCCCCCCCCCCACCCCCCCCCCCCCCCACCCCCCCCCCCCCCCACCCCCCCCCCCCCCCACCCCCCCCCCCCCCCACCCCCCCCCCCCCCCACCCCCCCCCCCCCCCACCCCCCCCCCCCCCCACCCCCCCCCCCCCCCACCCCCCCCCCCCCCCACCCCCCCCCCCCCCCACCCCCCCCCCCCCCCACCCCCCCCCCCCCCCACCCCCCCCCCCCCCCACCCCCCCCCCCCCCCACCCCCCCCCCCCCCCACCCCCCCCCCCCCCCACCCCCCCCCCCCCCCACCCCCCCCCCCCCCCACCCCCCCCCCCCCCCACCCCCCCCCCCCCCCACCCCCCCCCCCCCCCACCCCCCCCCCCCCCCACCCCCCCCCCCCCCCACCCCCCCCCCCCCCCACCCCCCCCCCCCCCCACCCCCCCCCCCCCCCACCCCCCCCCCCCCCCACCCCCCCCCCCCCCCACCCCCCCCCCCCCCCACCCCCCCCCCCCCCCACCCCCCCCCCCCCCCACCCCCCCCCCCCCCCACCCCCCCCCCCCCCCACCCCCCCCCCCCCCCACCCCCCCCCCCCCCCACCCCCCCCCCCCCCCACCCCCCCCCCCCCCCACCCCCCCCCCCCCCCACCCCCCCCCCCCCCCACCCCCCCCCCCCCCCACCCCCCCCCCCCCCCACCCCCCCCCCCCCCCACCCCCCCCCCCCCCCACCCCCCCCCCCCCCCACCCCCCCCCCCCCCCACCCCCCCCCCCCCCCACCCCCCCCCCCCCCCACCCCCCCCCCCCCCCACCCCCCCCCCCCCCCACCCCCCCCCCCCCCCACCCCCCCCCCCCCCCACCCCCCCCCCCCCCCACCCCCCCCCCCCCCCACCCCCCCCCCCCCCCACCCCCCCCCCCCCCCACCCCCCCCCCCCCCCACCCCCCCCCCCCCCCACCCCCCCCCCCCCCCACCCCCCCCCCCCCCCACCCCCCCCCCCCCCCACCCCCCCCCCCCCCCACCCCCCCCCCCCCCCACCCCCCCCCCCCCCCACCCCCCCCCCCCCCCACCCCCCCCCCCCCCCACCCCCCCCCCCCCCCACCCCCCCCCCCCCCCACCCCCCCCCCCCCCCACCCCCCCCCCCCCCCACCCCCCCCCCCCCCCACCCCCCCCCCCCCCCACCCCCCCCCCCCCCCACCCCCCCCCCCCCCCACCCCCCCCCCCCCCCACCCCCCCCCCCCCCCACCCCCCCCCCCCCCCACCCCCCCCCCCCCCCACCCCCCCCCCCCCCCACCCCCCCCCCCCCCCACCCCCCCCCCCCCCCACCCCCCCCCCCCCCCACCCCCCCCCCCCCCCACCCCCCCCCCCCCCCACCCCCCCCCCCCCCCACCCCCCCCCCCCCCCACCCCCCCCCCCCCCCACCCCCCCCCCCCCCCACCCCCCCCCCCCCCCACCCCCCCCCCCCCCCACCCCCCCCCCCCCCCACCCCCCCCCCCCCCCACCCCCCCCCCCCCCCACCCCCCCCCCCCCCCACCCCCCCCCCCCCCCACCCCCCCCCCCCCCCACCCCCCCCCCCCCCCACCCCCCCCCCCCCCCACCCCCCCCCCCCCCCACCCCCCCCCCCCCCCACCCCCCCCCCCCCCCACCCCCCCCCCCCCCCACCCCCCCCCCCCCCCACCCCCCCCCCCCCCCACCCCCCCCCCCCCCCACCCCCCCCCCCCCCCACCCCCCCCCCCCCCCACCCCCCCCCCCCCCCACCCCCCCCCCCCCCCACCCCCCCCCCCCCCCACCCCCCCCCCCCCCCACCCCCCCCCCCCCCCACCCCCCCCCCCCCCCACCCCCCCCCCCCCCCACCCCCCCCCCCCCCCACCCCCCCCCCCCCCCACCCCCCCCCCCCCCCACCCCCCCCCCCCCCCACCCCCCCCCCCCCCCACCCCCCCCCCCCCCCACCCCCCCCCCCCCCCACCCCCCCCCCCCCCCACCCCCCCCCCCCCCCACCCCCCCCCCCCCCCACCCCCCCCCCCCCCCACCCCCCCCCCCCCCCACCCCCCCCCCCCCCCACCCCCCCCCCCCCCCACCCCCCCCCCCCCCCACCCCCCCCCCCCCCCACCCCCCCCCCCCCCCACCCCCCCCCCCCCCCACCCCCCCCCCCCCCCACCCCCCCCCCCCCCCACCCCCCCCCCCCCCCACCCCCCCCCCCCCCCACCCCCCCCCCCCCCCACCCCCCCCCCCCCCCACCCCCCCCCCCCCCCACCCCCCCCCCCCCCCACCCCCCCCCCCCCCCACCCCCCCCCCCCCCCACCCCCCCCCCCCCCCACCCCCCCCCCCCCCCACCCCCCCCCCCCCCCACCCCCCCCCCCCCCCACCCCCCCCCCCCCCCACCCCCCCCCCCCCCCACCCCCCCCCCCCCCCACCCCCCCCCCCCCCCACCCCCCCCCCCCCCCACCCCCCCCCCCCCCCACCCCCCCCCCCCCCCACCCCCCCCCCCCCCCACCCCCCCCCCCCCCCACCCCCCCCCCCCCCCACCCCCCCCCCCCCCCACCCCCCCCCCCCCCCACCCCCCCCCCCCCCCACCCCCCCCCCCCCCCACCCCCCCCCCCCCCCACCCCCCCCCCCCCCCACCCCCCCCCCCCCCCACCCCCCCCCCCCCCCACCCCCCCCCCCCCCCACCCCCCCCCCCCCCCACCCCCCCCCCCCCCCACCCCCCCCCCCCCCCACCCCCCCCCCCCCCCACCCCCCCCCCCCCCCACCCCCCCCCCCCCCCACCCCCCCCCCCCCCCACCCCCCCCCCCCCCCACCCCCCCCCCCCCCCACCCCCCCCCCCCCCCACCCCCCCCCCCCCCCACCCCCCCCCCCCCCCACCCCCCCCCCCCCCCACCCCCCCCCCCCCCCACCCCCCCCCCCCCCCACCCCCCCCCCCCCCCACCCCCCCCCCCCCCCACCCCCCCCCCCCCCCACCCCCCCCCCCCCCCACCCCCCCCCCCCCCCACCCCCCCCCCCCCCCACCCCCCCCCCCCCCCACCCCCCCCCCCCCCCACCCCCCCCCCCCCCCACCCCCCCCCCCCCCCACCCCCCCCCCCCCCCACCCCCCCCCCCCCCCACCCCCCCCCCCCCCCACCCCCCCCCCCCCCCACCCCCCCCCCCCCCCACCCCCCCCCCCCCCCACCCCCCCCCCCCCCCACCCCCCCCCCCCCCCACCCCCCCCCCCCCCCACCCCCCCCCCCCCCCACCCCCCCCCCCCCCCACCCCCCCCCCCCCCCACCCCCCCCCCCCCCCACCCCCCCCCCCCCCCACCCCCCCCCCCCCCCACCCCCCCCCCCCCCCACCCCCCCCCCCCCCCACCCCCCCCCCCCCCCACCCCCCCCCCCCCCCACCCCCCCCCCCCCCCACCCCCCCCCCCCCCCACCCCCCCCCCCCCCCACCCCCCCCCCCCCCCACCCCCCCCCCCCCCCACCCCCCCCCCCCCCCACCCCCCCCCCCCCCCACCCCCCCCCCCCCCCACCCCCCCCCCCCCCCACCCCCCCCCCCCCCCACCCCCCCCCCCCCCCACCCCCCCCCCCCCCCACCCCCCCCCCCCCCCACCCCCCCCCCCCCCCACCCCCCCCCCCCCCCACCCCCCCCCCCCCCCACCCCCCCCCCCCCCCACCCCCCCCCCCCCCCACCCCCCCCCCCCCCCACCCCCCCCCCCCCCCACCCCCCCCCCCCCCCACCCCCCCCCCCCCCCACCCCCCCCCCCCCCCACCCCCCCCCCCCCCCACCCCCCCCCCCCCCCACCCCCCCCCCCCCCCACCCCCCCCCCCCCCCACCCCCCCCCCCCCCCACCCCCCCCCCCCCCCACCCCCCCCCCCCCCCACCCCCCCCCCCCCCCACCCCCCCCCCCCCCCACCCCCCCCCCCCCCCACCCCCCCCCCCCCCCACCCCCCCCCCCCCCCACCCCCCCCCCCCCCCACCCCCCCCCCCCCCCACCCCCCCCCCCCCCCACCCCCCCCCCCCCCCACCCCCCCCCCCCCCCACCCCCCCCCCCCCCCACCCCCCCCCCCCCCCACCCCCCCCCCCCCCCACCCCCCCCCCCCCCCACCCCCCCCCCCCCCCACCCCCCCCCCCCCCCACCCCCCCCCCCCCCCACCCCCCCCCCCCCCCACCCCCCCCCCCCCCCACCCCCCCCCCCCCCCACCCCCCCCCCCCCCCACCCCCCCCCCCCCCCACCCCCCCCCCCCCCCACCCCCCCCCCCCCCCACCCCCCCCCCCCCCCACCCCCCCCCCCCCCCACCCCCCCCCCCCCCCACCCCCCCCCCCCCCCACCCCCCCCCCCCCCCACCCCCCCCCCCCCCCACCCCCCCCCCCCCCCACCCCCCCCCCCCCCCACCCCCCCCCCCCCCCACCCCCCCCCCCCCCCACCCCCCCCCCCCCCCACCCCCCCCCCCCCCCACCCCCCCCCCCCCCCACCCCCCCCCCCCCCCACCCCCCCCCCCCCCCACCCCCCCCCCCCCCCACCCCCCCCCCCCCCCACCCCCCCCCCCCCCCACCCCCCCCCCCCCCCACCCCCCCCCCCCCCCACCCCCCCCCCCCCCCACCCCCCCCCCCCCCCACCCCCCCCCCCCCCCACCCCCCCCCCCCCCCACCCCCCCCCCCCCCCACCCCCCCCCCCCCCCACCCCCCCCCCCCCCCACCCCCCCCCCCCCCCACCCCCCCCCCCCCCCACCCCCCCCCCCCCCCACCCCCCCCCCCCCCCACCCCCCCCCCCCCCCACCCCCCCCCCCCCCCACCCCCCCCCCCCCCCACCCCCCCCCCCCCCCACCCCCCCCCCCCCCCACCCCCCCCCCCCCCCACCCCCCCCCCCCCCCACCCCCCCCCCCCCCCACCCCCCCCCCCCCCCACCCCCCCCCCCCCCCACCCCCCCCCCCCCCCACCCCCCCCCCCCCCCACCCCCCCCCCCCCCCACCCCCCCCCCCCCCCACCCCCCCCCCCCCCCACCCCCCCCCCCCCCCACCCCCCCCCCCCCCCACCCCCCCCCCCCCCCACCCCCCCCCCCCCCCACCCCCCCCCCCCCCCACCCCCCCCCCCCCCCACCCCCCCCCCCCCCCACCCCCCCCCCCCCCCACCCCCCCCCCCCCCCACCCCCCCCCCCCCCCACCCCCCCCCCCCCCCACCCCCCCCCCCCCCCACCCCCCCCCCCCCCCACCCCCCCCCCCCCCCACCCCCCCCCCCCCCCACCCCCCCCCCCCCCCACCCCCCCCCCCCCCCACCCCCCCCCCCCCCCACCCCCCCCCCCCCCCACCCCCCCCCCCCCCCACCCCCCCCCCCCCCCACCCCCCCCCCCCCCCACCCCCCCCCCCCCCCACCCCCCCCCCCCCCCACCCCCCCCCCCCCCCACCCCCCCCCCCCCCCACCCCCCCCCCCCCCCACCCCCCCCCCCCCCCACCCCCCCCCCCCCCCACCCCCCCCCCCCCCCACCCCCCCCCCCCCCCACCCCCCCCCCCCCCCACCCCCCCCCCCCCCCACCCCCCCCCCCCCCCACCCCCCCCCCCCCCCACCCCCCCCCCCCCCCACCCCCCCCCCCCCCCACCCCCCCCCCCCCCCACCCCCCCCCCCCCCCACCCCCCCCCCCCCCCACCCCCCCCCCCCCCCACCCCCCCCCCCCCCCACCCCCCCCCCCCCCCACCCCCCCCCCCCCCCACCCCCCCCCCCCCCCACCCCCCCCCCCCCCCACCCCCCCCCCCCCCCACCCCCCCCCCCCCCCACCCCCCCCCCCCCCCACCCCCCCCCCCCCCCACCCCCCCCCCCCCCCACCCCCCCCCCCCCCCACCCCCCCCCCCCCCCACCCCCCCCCCCCCCCACCCCCCCCCCCCCCCACCCCCCCCCCCCCCCACCCCCCCCCCCCCCCACCCCCCCCCCCCCCCACCCCCCCCCCCCCCCACCCCCCCCCCCCCCCACCCCCCCCCCCCCCCACCCCCCCCCCCCCCCACCCCCCCCCCCCCCCACCCCCCCCCCCCCCCACCCCCCCCCCCCCCCACCCCCCCCCCCCCCCACCCCCCCCCCCCCCCACCCCCCCCCCCCCCCACCCCCCCCCCCCCCCACCCCCCCCCCCCCCCACCCCCCCCCCCCCCCACCCCCCCCCCCCCCCACCCCCCCCCCCCCCCACCCCCCCCCCCCCCCACCCCCCCCCCCCCCCACCCCCCCCCCCCCCCACCCCCCCCCCCCCCCACCCCCCCCCCCCCCCACCCCCCCCCCCCCCCACCCCCCCCCCCCCCCACCCCCCCCCCCCCCCACCCCCCCCCCCCCCCACCCCCCCCCCCCCCCACCCCCCCCCCCCCCCACCCCCCCCCCCCCCCACCCCCCCCCCCCCCCACCCCCCCCCCCCCCCACCCCCCCCCCCCCCCACCCCCCCCCCCCCCCACCCCCCCCCCCCCCCACCCCCCCCCCCCCCCACCCCCCCCCCCCCCCACCCCCCCCCCCCCCCACCCCCCCCCCCCCCCACCCCCCCCCCCCCCCACCCCCCCCCCCCCCCACCCCCCCCCCCCCCCACCCCCCCCCCCCCCCACCCCCCCCCCCCCCCACCCCCCCCCCCCCCCACCCCCCCCCCCCCCCACCCCCCCCCCCCCCCACCCCCCCCCCCCCCCACCCCCCCCCCCCCCCACCCCCCCCCCCCCCCACCCCCCCCCCCCCCCACCCCCCCCCCCCCCCACCCCCCCCCCCCCCCACCCCCCCCCCCCCCCACCCCCCCCCCCCCCCACCCCCCCCCCCCCCCACCCCCCCCCCCCCCCACCCCCCCCCCCCCCCACCCCCCCCCCCCCCCACCCCCCCCCCCCCCCACCCCCCCCCCCCCCCACCCCCCCCCCCCCCCACCCCCCCCCCCCCCCACCCCCCCCCCCCCCCACCCCCCCCCCCCCCCACCCCCCCCCCCCCCCACCCCCCCCCCCCCCCACCCCCCCCCCCCCCCACCCCCCCCCCCCCCCACCCCCCCCCCCCCCCACCCCCCCCCCCCCCCACCCCCCCCCCCCCCCACCCCCCCCCCCCCCCACCCCCCCCCCCCCCCACCCCCCCCCCCCCCCACCCCCCCCCCCCCCCACCCCCCCCCCCCCCCACCCCCCCCCCCCCCCACCCCCCCCCCCCCCCACCCCCCCCCCCCCCCACCCCCCCCCCCCCCCACCCCCCCCCCCCCCCACCCCCCCCCCCCCCCACCCCCCCCCCCCCCCACCCCCCCCCCCCCCCACCCCCCCCCCCCCCCACCCCCCCCCCCCCCCACCCCCCCCCCCCCCCACCCCCCCCCCCCCCCACCCCCCCCCCCCCCCACCCCCCCCCCCCCCCACCCCCCCCCCCCCCCACCCCCCCCCCCCCCCACCCCCCCCCCCCCCCACCCCCCCCCCCCCCCACCCCCCCCCCCCCCCACCCCCCCCCCCCCCCACCCCCCCCCCCCCCCACCCCCCCCCCCCCCCACCCCCCCCCCCCCCCACCCCCCCCCCCCCCCACCCCCCCCCCCCCCCACCCCCCCCCCCCCCCACCCCCCCCCCCCCCCACCCCCCCCCCCCCCCACCCCCCCCCCCCCCCACCCCCCCCCCCCCCCACCCCCCCCCCCCCCCACCCCCCCCCCCCCCCACCCCCCCCCCCCCCCACCCCCCCCCCCCCCCACCCCCCCCCCCCCCCACCCCCCCCCCCCCCCACCCCCCCCCCCCCCCACCCCCCCCCCCCCCCACCCCCCCCCCCCCCCACCCCCCCCCCCCCCCACCCCCCCCCCCCCCCACCCCCCCCCCCCCCCACCCCCCCCCCCCCCCACCCCCCCCCCCCCCCACCCCCCCCCCCCCCCACCCCCCCCCCCCCCCACCCCCCCCCCCCCCCACCCCCCCCCCCCCCCACCCCCCCCCCCCCCCACCCCCCCCCCCCCCCACCCCCCCCCCCCCCCACCCCCCCCCCCCCCCACCCCCCCCCCCCCCCACCCCCCCCCCCCCCCACCCCCCCCCCCCCCCACCCCCCCCCCCCCCCACCCCCCCCCCCCCCCACCCCCCCCCCCCCCCACCCCCCCCCCCCCCCACCCCCCCCCCCCCCCACCCCCCCCCCCCCCCACCCCCCCCCCCCCCCACCCCCCCCCCCCCCCACCCCCCCCCCCCCCCACCCCCCCCCCCCCCCACCCCCCCCCCCCCCCACCCCCCCCCCCCCCCACCCCCCCCCCCCCCCACCCCCCCCCCCCCCCACCCCCCCCCCCCCCCACCCCCCCCCCCCCCCACCCCCCCCCCCCCCCACCCCCCCCCCCCCCCACCCCCCCCCCCCCCCACCCCCCCCCCCCCCCACCCCCCCCCCCCCCCACCCCCCCCCCCCCCCACCCCCCCCCCCCCCCACCCCCCCCCCCCCCCACCCCCCCCCCCCCCCACCCCCCCCCCCCCCCACCCCCCCCCCCCCCCACCCCCCCCCCCCCCCACCCCCCCCCCCCCCCACCCCCCCCCCCCCCCACCCCCCCCCCCCCCCACCCCCCCCCCCCCCCACCCCCCCCCCCCCCCACCCCCCCCCCCCCCCACCCCCCCCCCCCCCCACCCCCCCCCCCCCCCACCCCCCCCCCCCCCCACCCCCCCCCCCCCCCACCCCCCCCCCCCCCCACCCCCCCCCCCCCCCACCCCCCCCCCCCCCCACCCCCCCCCCCCCCCACCCCCCCCCCCCCCCACCCCCCCCCCCCCCCACCCCCCCCCCCCCCCACCCCCCCCCCCCCCCACCCCCCCCCCCCCCCACCCCCCCCCCCCCCCACCCCCCCCCCCCCCCACCCCCCCCCCCCCCCACCCCCCCCCCCCCCCACCCCCCCCCCCCCCCACCCCCCCCCCCCCCCACCCCCCCCCCCCCCCACCCCCCCCCCCCCCCACCCCCCCCCCCCCCCACCCCCCCCCCCCCCCACCCCCCCCCCCCCCCACCCCCCCCCCCCCCCACCCCCCCCCCCCCCAGCCCCCCCCCCCCCCCACCCCCCCCCCCCCCCATTTCTAAATCCAACCACATACAAGCAAGGAACATAGCAATGTATTCGTATGACAAGGGATGAATATCCTACAAAAGACATGAGGGTAAAGCACATAAATCCCAGGTTAAGGACGGGGGCAAGAGGTATGCTGGAATTGTCTCTATACTTTAATGGTAGAAGTATGTGACCTAAAATGGGGGAGCTGGAGTACAGAGTTTTGAAGGAGGACTTTGATATAGTGGGCATTACAGAGACATGGTGGAATGAGGAGAACCAGTGGGATGCTGTTATACCAGGCTACAGGCTCTATAGGAAGGATAGGATTGGGGGTGTAGTTGCCCTTTACATAAAAGAGAGCATAGTGTCACATTAAATAGACAATGCAAGGGGAGCTGGTTCCCCTACAAAATCACTGTGAATATCAATACCAGGTGTGAAGGACAGTTTAATATTAGGAATATATTATCGTCCCCCTGACCAAAGTGCACAAGAGGATAAATAGAGACTAGAATAAGAGAATAAAAGCTCAGCTGGAATGTGTTCCGCAGGTTAGGAAAGACCCAGTCCAAAAGAAAGCCACCATGGTTAACAAGAGAGGTTGAGGAAATTATTTTTAAAAAAGAAAATGTCTTTTAGAAAATGGAAGTCCAGTTTGACTGATGAAGAATATGAGGAGAGGAACACAAAATGGAAACAAGAGAGAGACAAGTTAAGATGTAAAGAGGCCAAAAGGATTATGAGGCTACATATTTCTGCGAACATCAAGACCAGCAACAAACAGTTCTTCAAGTACATCAAAAGTAGGAAGCCAGCTAGGGAAGCGGCTAGATGACAAAGGAACAAAAGATGTGCTAAAAGATGACAGGGAGATTGCAGAGAAGCTGAATGAATTCTTTGCATCTGTCTTCACCCAAGAGGACGTGAGGAACATTCCTGCACCTGAACCAAACTGTAGGAGGCAGATCAGAGGAACTAGCAAAGATGAAGTGTGGTAGACAAAGGGAAGAAGTTCTGGCGGCCATTAATAAACTAAATTATTTTCAAATCCCACTGGCCCAGATTGCATTTCACTTTAGGAGTTCTTAAAGGGCTCAGAAGCATGAAATTGCTTTGATCAACCTACTCACTTTAATATGCAACTTATCCCTGGGAAATGCGGGCTCCATCCCTGAAGACTGGAAGATGGCCAATGTCACACCAATCTTTAGAAAGAAAGGATCTAAGAGGACCCTTGAAATTACAGGCCAATCAGTTTGAAATCTATTTCCTGAAAGTAAATTATAGTAGAATCTATCATTAAAGATAAAATTATAAAAGCTTATATAGAAAAGCAAAACCTGCTGAGAAAGAGTCAGCACTGAAGCTTTTGCAGAGAGGCAAATCCTATCTTACAAACTTACTAGGATTCTTTGAAGTGTAAGCAGGCATGTATCAGATAAAGAGGGAACCAGTGGACTATTATCTACTTGGATTTCCAAGAAGCTTTTGACCAAAGTTCCTCACCAGGGCCTATTAAAGAGAGCTCAGCAATCAAAAAAAAGGAATAAGAGGGGAAGTCCTCCTATATAGATTAAAAAACTGGATTTGAAAGAGTGGGAATTGTAAAATGGGGTGCCATTAGGAAATTCACGGTAGAAGGAGAATGCAGAGTAGGTGTAAATGGGAAATTCTCACAGTGGAGAGATGTAGCAAGGGAATTTAAGTGTCCCCTACAAGGATCCGTTTTAGGACCCAGTGCTCTTTAACCTATTCATAAATGAAGCCTGGGAAGTAGGGGTAGGTGGCGTGAGTATTAAGGTTGCAAGATGATGCAAAATTATATGAGGTGGTGCAAAGAACCACGCCCAAAGGGGTGCGAAGAGGCTCCAAAAGCGGACAATAAATAGAATTAGAGTGAGTAGGCTAAAGAAATGGCAAATGCAGTTTCAAATGTAGCAAAGATGTAAAAATTGATGCACATAGAGACCAAAAATCCAAGAGCTTCACATGCGCTACAGGAGTCAGTGCTATCAGTCACAGACCAGGAAGAGGATTTAAATCTTCCAGTTGATAGTTCCATGGGAATGTCCAACTCAATGCATAACAGCTGTGAAAAAGAGCAAACTCTATGCCTGAGGATAATTAGGAGAGGAGTTGATCATAAAAGGAAACTGCAAAGATTATCATGCCCTTGCCTTACAAAGCAGGAGGTAGTATGACCGCACTTAAGAGTACTATGTTTCAGTTCTGGTAGCCACATCTCAAAAAAAAAGGATATTAGAAGAGATAGAAAAAGTGCAGAGAGAGAGGATACGAGGGGATGATTTAAGGGACTGGAGGCACCTTCTATATGAGGAAAGGCTGCAGCATTTTAGGACTCTCTGGATTTTGGAGAGGCAGACGTCTGACAAGAGATATGATTTAAGTCCTATATAAAATTATGCATAGGAGTAGAAAATGTTGACAGAGAGAAATTTTTCTCTCTCTCTCACGAGAATACACTAGAACCACTGAGGGCATACATTGCAGAAAATGCTGGGGGGGGAAGAATTAGGACTAATAAAAGGAAACACTTCTTCATAGCGTGGCGGTTGGAGTGGCTAGAATATGCTACCACAGGAGAGGTGGTAGTGGCCACTAACCTGGATGAAAAGCCCAAAGGGGGCTTGGACCAGTGGAGAAGTTATGGAGGAGAAGTTGATTTATGGCTACCAATCGTGATCCTCCTTGATCTGAGATTGCAAATGCCTTAACAGTCCAGGTGCTTGGGACCAACAGCCGCAGAAGGCCATTGCTTTCACATCCAGCATGTGAGCTCCCAAAGGCACCTGGTGGGCCACTGCGAGTAGCAGAGAGCTGGACTAGATGGACTCTGGTCTGATCCAGCTGGCTTGTTCTTATGTTCTTAAGAAGTCGAGCTTGAACTTGTGAAATTCGCATTTAGACAACTTTGCATACAATTCTGCTCCCCTTAAGGCCCCCTCCCCCCTGGGAGCTTTGTGAAATGCCTTTATTAAACAAGGGGCACACACATGAGAGTGGTGGACTCATTCATTGAAACCAGGAGGTAGATATAGCCTTGGTGCAGAAATGCAAGCTGCCAGGCCGAGAATGGCGCAGGCCTGACACTCTGGCACCAGGTGCTTTCTCATTGAAGACTCTGAGCAGAAAATACTTGGTGCCAGACACGGAAATTAGAATGTTATTTTTCCCTTAGATGAAAGTTTACGAATTATAATGGGAGACATGAATGCCAGGTTGTGCGTGGCGGTAGTATGTTAGAATCTTGTGTCAGAGAGGAGAAGGAAAAGTTTAGGAATTATATATTATCCCATGTCCCAGGAATTGAGTGAGCGCTTAGGCCAAAATAGTAGGAACCAAGGTCACCTGAACCCACGTACACAGCCCGGAAAATACAGGAACCAGTTAGGAATCAAGCCATAAAAGCCTTCCAGCAATACAGATGGAGTGGGAGTTGGCGAGCACCTACAAGATTTCTGTAAGTTCAACAGAAGTTTCTCAAATCCTCCTAAGCAGGCATTGATAAACTACTGTGGGCCAGCTAAGCCGGTGGAAAACTTTGAATAATTGGGCTTAGATTCAAAAGTTAAGTATATCTGTAAAAGATAAATAAGCTCTTTTCATTCCTGAAAAGGAATGCTTCACCACAGTTTCAGACCTTGAAGTAGTGACTTGTTTGGTTTTTAGTCTACTTACTTACTATTTGTTACTTAACTCTGAAGACCATTTAATTCTCACCCTCTGAGAGTTAGCCAGAATATTAGGTGGATTAAGTAGGGTTAGGCACCTTAGGTAATTGCTGAAACGTACAAAAGGTTGATGGTCATCCCTAGAAACAGTATAATAATCAATGGTGCTAGCTCCCAGGAGAGTGTAAAGGGAGTAAATGCACCCATCAGAATCACCCAAAAGTAGAAACACCATTTCCAAGATTAGAAAGGAAATCCAAGTCTATATTGCTTGTAGTTGCTTCAAGAGTGAGATCAAAATCAATATGGGAATAGAGAGATACTATTACATCCCTTGATCTAGGCACCATACTCTTATTGATGCAGCCCAGAATTGCATTGACTTTCTTGGCTGCTGCATCACACTGCTGACTCATGTTCAGCTTGTGGTCGACTAAGACTCCCAGATCCCTTTCAGGTGTACTGTTGTCAAGCCAGGTATATTGCCATTGAGTTCTCATCCCCGAGAACAGCCATTTTTCTTTGGGAGTGAAATCTGTATCTTTACAGTGGAGAATTAAGTTGCCATTCTGGAGTGTAGCCAAGGGGTAGGTACACGAACCCAGCAGAACCATAGAAAGAGCGCTTGGAATGCCGGTGCCGGCTACGGCCTTCTGGGCGCAAACGCTCCCCCAAGCGCTCTGGCTCCGTGGAGTCGCAGGTCATGAACTGCCGCCTGACTCGTGAGTCACCCAGGTGGTATCCCACACAAAGGGACAAAAGGGCTCTTGCCCTCAGGTGAGTTAAGATTAGGCCCAGACGCGGATGGCTTCCCTCCCGCGCGTGGCAGCCTGGTAAGGATCATGCATCACATGATGATCTCCCGTTCTCCCGCTCTCCCGACCTCCCGCTCTCCCGCCTGCCCGACCCCTTTACATGCCCCCAGTTTAGTAATAAAAGATGCGAGGGGCGAGCCTGCGGCAGAGTTGCCAGGATCAGGGGATCCGGCACGCTTCCATATACTGAAACTCTCTCCGCGGAGTAAGAATCTCCGGCGTCTGGAAATCTCTTCATGGGGGCCGCAAGTGGAGCAAGACTGCACTGGGAGGTCCTCTAAATACCCTGGAGAATTTGACTCTAAGATATTAAAAAGTATTTATTAAAAGTAAAATAGTCACAAGCATCTTTTAGCACCGCACCAGATGAAGCAATGGTTTACAAAACAAAGGCGATATAAACGCAAATCCCCTTCCCCTATCACTAATACATACCCTGGCTAGTAGATGGTAGAAAGCTTAAAATGTTGCAATTTGCAAAGAGCTCACATATACCTGGCTGAACCTGGCTGAACACATGGCCCAGAAAATGGCTGCTGCCTTCCACAGCTCAGCCTGTGCTCTAGCAGAAGGAAAGAGAAAAGAGAGAGCCTTGCCCCTTCACTCCAGCAATTTATCAGATCCCAGACCCCACCCTCTTGGACCAGGTCAGGCTGGGTCAAGATATCATTTCCCCCTACGTAAGGTAGCATTTCCTGATGTTTCTCTGGGATTTCTAAGTCCTCCAAATCTCTGGTACCTGGTTGGAGAAGGGGAGGAGGCAAAAGAAAAAAGGGAGGGAGGAGCCATTTCTCCACATCTCCCCCTCCTAAGATCCAAGCGGAGGAGCACCCTTTTACAGACGAGTGCTCTGCAGCGACTCCTACCAGTCATTTGAAGTCAGATACAAATCAGGATACATACAGAAGTTTGATTCGAGAGTTCATGTCCTCCCCAGAAAGGAAATCAGCAACCACATTGTTGCGTCCAGCAATATGTTCAATCTTCATGGTATATTCCTGAGTCATCCATGACCACCTCTGCAGCTTGAAGTTCAAGTTCTTCATGGTCTGCAGCCATTGGTGGGGTGAGTGGTCTGACAAGCGGGTAAATTCTTGCCTCCACATGTAAGGTCAAACAGCCAAGGAATCTTATCCATGCTTGTAACATCAGAACTGGCCATTGCAGTAATCAAACGTTTCCTTTTGCATTGGAGACAGGTTTTTCTCCCAAGGGATGAGTGCCCTGACCCAGTCCCTGCAAAACCTCATTGATCCACTTGGTCTGGCCACCAAGACAACAAAGAACATGAAGGCAAGTGAGGGCTGGATCCCTCCCAGCCTCAACAGCTCTTCCACCTCCCACTGGACATCTGCCAGCACCACCACCCCCCCCCCATTTACTTGGTAAGTGGGGCACTGGCTAGGCTCATGGGTCCCTGCATCTATTCCATGCTGAGCCAAGGTTGTCCTCCCTGGCTCTTTCCTAAAAACATCCTCAAATTTGTGCAAACTGACAGGATGCTTTCCTTGTCCACTACTGATACACTCACAGGCCACACCAGCTCCTCCCACTGAGCAGGTTCAGAGGGGTGGGCCAAAACATCCACTGAGGCATCTTCTAATTCTCCCTCCGATTTCCTAGTCACAGTCAACATCATCCTTCTCTCAAAGTCTGGGTTCAGCATATTAACATGTACAACCTTGGTCTTTCCCCCAGACCTTTCCAATGCCACTGCATAAGTAACATCATCTAATCCATCCGCAATCACATGCAGTCCTTCCCATGCCGCCTTCAGCTTGTCTGAGTGAAGAAGCAGAAAAACCATCCCCTTGTCTCCCAACTCAAAAGTACGAGACCTTGCTGTCTTATCATTCCAACTGCTCTGTGTGGCTTGGGCCTCGGCTAAATTCTCCTGAACAGCACTCATCCTATCCTTCAGCCATTCTCTAAATGACAGGACATGATCAACCACTGACTTCCCTGCCTTAGGAATCTTCTCCTTCCACCTTCCTTTACCAGATCTAGCAGCCCTCTTACTGTCCTCCTAAACATGAGGACAGTAGGCGAGAAACCTTTAGACTCTTCTGGAACTTCCCTGTAGGCAAACAACTGTGACAACTTCTCCTCCCAGTCCTGCAGGTGAGACTCAACATATGTCCTTACGTCCTGGGCTAACTCCATAAGTCTCCTCCCTGGCACTACCAGCTGCCTGCCGGCATCCTTGGTTACCTATCTACCCTGTGGCAACCACAGTCTGTACACCCAGACCACTTGCTCAGACAGGTCTTAGAAAAACCCACTTTTTGATCCAGAGCTGCTTGGTGAAGTGGTTCCAGGCTAGGGTCACACTGAACCTCCCTCAGAAACCCCTCTGGTTTACCCAAGCCTTCTGCTATCAGCCCTTCTGAGACAACACTAGCCTCACTGTCTTCTACCTCTGTCTTTCCTTCCCTGAGGCACAACAGATTCTCCTCAAAACCCTCAGCTTCCTTCTGCACCTGGGGGAACTGCCCCCTCTACCTCTGTCTCCCCAGTCTGCACCTTACCAGAGTGAGACAGATACTCTTCCTTGCCAGGAAGACCCACAGCATCCTGCTGTGTTTGGGGGGAACTGCCCCGTCTCACTGTTTGGGATACCCTTCCCTCAGGTTCTGGGATGAGTTGGCCCTCCCCTTCCTAGGTTACCTGGGCTCCCCCTTCCCCTGTAGTACCTGGGCCCCCAACCTCCCCCCTGGCAGGTGGAGTATTGTTCTCCTCAGAGACCCCTTTTTCCTCCCACCCCCCTCTCAGGGTTTGGCTGTGGGTTACCTCGTTCAGTGAATACTGGCCTCCCAGAAGGTCCCGGCCAATCAACACAGGGTAGGGCTGGTCCTTCATAACCCCCATTTCTGTGAGGCCCACCAACCCTCTCCATTCCACAGGCGTCCGTGCCACAGGAACAGTCAGGGGCCTCCCAGCAATCCCCTGGATTTTAAATGATGTGTTGGGCAGAATGTCAGACTCTGACACCAGATCAGCTCGCACCAGAGTAACAGAGGGACCTGTGTCAGCATCTCCCAGAACCAACCGGTCCCTCAGCCGCACTGGCTCCACATCCTCACCCCAGGCCTCTGCAGGCTCCAAGGTGGCAAAGAGGCTCTTATGGTTCACCACAGCCACCCGCTCCTCCTTTACCTTTGGGTTGGTTTTGTACTTTGGGAAAGCCCGGTTTTGGAAGTCTCTGCTTACATGGCTGTGGACGGAAATCGCCCACAAATGAGTCCAGTGCCCCCACGGTCGCTTGTTCCTAACTTGAGGCCAGTTCCAATTAGCCAAATCAGAGGATTTCTTAACCTCTGCCAGAGCAGCAGCCCCTACCCGCTTTGGTTGAGAATCTGCCTTCATACCCCTCTGGAACCCTTTCCCTTCCCTTCCCAACTGGGAAGTCCTCCAGTCCAACCCCTCCCTGTTCAGCACCAACTCATCCGCAATCTCTGAAGCCTCAGTAGCATTTTTGGGCTTCTTGTCTTCAGCTCCTTGGGGAGTTTGGAATAGAATTGGTCTAGCACCAGTAACTGGAATAATGATTCAAAGTCATCTGCTCTGGCTTCTTCCACCCATCTCTTCCCCATCTCATTCATTTTCACCACATATTCTGAATATGTTTTGCATTGCTGGGGGGATAAGACCCGAAATTGCTTTCTCAAAAAGTAGGTCCAGCCCCAGTTTGAGACAGCTGCTTTTAAGCCACGAGTGGCTTTGAGAATGCTTTTAAAGAGTTGCTTCCCTCTCCGCTCTAGGCGTGTGCTGCTAACTTGATAGATGGCTTGCTAGTTCCTAAAGATTAGGAATGCTCTCACGGAGAGTAGGACATATACTGGGCCTCTGCAATTCCCCACTGCATAGCTACCTTTTCAAAATTTGCAAGATATATGGGGGGTCCTCCCCCCCTGTATTGCACAAAGTCTTTGGGGTAACATTTATTTTCCTGCTGTTTTCTGCCTGCAGACGCAACATCTCGAAATCAGGCTTCCTCTGTTCCTGCTGCATCTTCTCCTTTCTCTCCAGCAGCTTTAGTTTCTCCTCCTGGAGCCTCTGCTCCCACTCGAGCTCTCTCCTGCGGGCTTCTCTGTCTTCCTGTCTTTGCACCTCTTTACATTGCTCCTACTGCATTCTCAGCCTCTGGAGCTCTTCTCTGCCTGCAGCCTCAACTTTTCCAGTTCTAACTCCTGGATTCGGACCTCGTCCCTTGGGCTGGGGCTCGCTTGGGTGATGAGAGCTGAAGCTGTACCTGCTGCCATCCCATTTCTTAGCAGGAGAGCCTTCATCTCATCTAGAGACTTGTTCTCGCAGGGTATATTCTGCTTCTGGCATTCCCCCAGTAGCTGTTGCTTGGTCATTTTTAGAATTCTCACAGGCTCTTCTAGATCTATCCTAGCTAACCTGTTCTAACCCTACTCCAGTTGACCTGGAAAAAAACAAAACTTCCATTGCTCTCTCTGTTCATGCGTGTGCCCAATTCCCAAAATAAAAGTTATCTGTTTGTTCTCATCCCACCTCTGCCACCAAATTGTGGTGAAACGGGCTTACTTTTGGCTGGCAGGCCCTATTTCACACTCTGCACTCTCCCAGGGGTTGCCAACTTTCCCTGGGGAGGGGTAGCTTTCTCTCTGGGTATTCCGCTGCCACCACCTGATCAGGAGGACTGCCCGCTGGGGAAGATCAGGATTTCCCAGCTTCCTTTCCAACTGCGAGGCCCCTGCCTCAGTTTCCCCCTTGGTTCCCCTCTCCTGGGTTCCAAAGGGTAGATTGGAGGTCCTGGAGGAAAAGCTGCTCAGCCTTCCTTTACCTCCTGTTTAAATAGCATGCCCAAGACAGTGGGGCATACGTGGTACAGAGAACTGTCCTCCACATCTAAGGTTTTAAAAAGTATTTATTAAAAGTAAAATTAATGAGTCACAGAAAGCATCTTTTAGCACCGCACCAGATGAAGCAAGGGTTTACAAAACAAAGGAGATAAAACGCAAACCCCCTTCCCCTATCACTAATACATATCCTGGCTAGTAGATGTTAGAAAGCAGGGTAGGTCCTTAAAGCTTAATATGTTGCAGTTTGCAAAGAGCTCACATATACCTGGCTGAACACATGGTCCAGAAAATGGCTGCTGCCTTCCACAGCTCAGGCATGAGGTCTGTGCTCCAGCAGAAGAAAAGAGAAAAGAGAGCCTCACCCCTGCACTCCACCAATTTATCAGATCCCAGACCCCACCCTCTTGGACCAGGTCAGGCTGGGTCAAGATATCATTTCCCCCTACGTAAGGTAGCATTTCCTGATGTTTCTCTGGGATTTCTAAGTCCTCCAAATCTCTGGTACCTGGTTGGAGAAGGGGAGGAGGCAAAAGAAAAAAGGGAGGGAGGAGCCATTTCTCCACAGGGTGCCTTGTCAAAGGCCTTACTAAAATCAAGTATTTTATGCTATGCTACGTTGACAGCATTCCCTTCATTTACCAACCTTGTCACTCTATCAAAAAAAGAGATAATCTGGCATGACTTGTTTTGAGAAATCCATGTTGAGTTTTAGTGGTCACAATATCCCCATCTAAGTGCTAACAGACCTGCTAAGTCTGCTCCACAAACTTTCCTAGTAGATCATTGGTGAGTATAAAATGATGGATTAATATTTATTTAGTTATTTAGTTATTTATTTATTGTTTTCATTATCATTTGCCTGGTGATGCAATACTCAGCCCTCATGCATTCAGAAGTTGCCAGATGTTATTTAACATTAAACATCAGCAGCATTTTGGACATGAGACAAAATACAGAAGGAAACCGACAAATTAAAATGCGATTAATCACAATAAAATATAATATAAATAATTATAAATACTACACATACACACAATAGATAAAATACAAATATAATATGTATTGTTGAAAGATTTCATGAGAACAAAAC
Source organism: Sphaerodactylus townsendi (assembly GCF_021028975.2). Taxonomy (NCBI): domain Eukaryota; kingdom Metazoa; phylum Chordata; class Lepidosauria; order Squamata; family Sphaerodactylidae; genus Sphaerodactylus; species Sphaerodactylus townsendi. Next base: position 1,613,681 of record NC_059433.1, on the reverse strand, counting down.
AGCAAGGTGTGTAAGAATCGCGTCACACACTGAGGCGGAAACTAAATGAATGCAATACCAATAAATCTCTGAAGTTATTACTATAATTCATAAAGTGTTGTATAACATACAAAAAAATTGACCAGAGTCATGATTCAAATTCATCAAAATAATTATCTAAAGTCTGTAAGTATCCAGAGTCTCTCATTCAGAATCTTATAACAATTTATATAGTATGATATTATATGCAAAAGCCCAAAATAATGGTTCAAAAAGTGTCAAACTAAATATCTCCAGTCTTTACAAATCCTTTAGAGTCTCTCTCTCAAAACGCCTCCCATGTTGCCATTCAAAAAAAGCGTTTTCGTGGATATCTTCCTCAGGAGAAGAAATTCATAAATTCTCTTTTTCATATTTCTTAATTGCCATATGGATTTTCTACAAAAAATAATGATAATAATAATCATAGTTTTTTGTTATACACACTTTCTTATCAACATAAACTTATTAAAAATTTTAAACAATTTTAAACAATTTTGAACATTTTAAAACATTTTAAAATGTTTTTAACATTTTTAAACATTTTTAATAATTTTGCATCATTTTAACAAATTATATAACTTTAGTACTACACATTACATTTTTATTATGATGATGAATAACCATTTTAGCTATCTTACTTATCTCTCCACAGAGCTGTCATGCACTCCAACAATGGCTATTATGTGTAATGGAAAACAAGGAAGGTAGCGAAAGTATATGGATTGTCCCTGATTACAATCAGCTGTGAATTTCTTAACTGAGCTACAGCTGTGATTCCTTTACAAATGACAAGAAAAATCAATCTCACGATTTAAACCAACAATATTGCTTTTAAACCTATGAATAAATCTATTTTCAACTCTTAGAATAAATTTATCAATGTCAATATCACATCTTTAGCTTTTATGCTTATAGTAATCTTTGCAAAACCGCCAGAATTTAAAATCCAAGGGTCCCTATATTGAGCCCATTTTGTACAGAGCCATGGGCTACCAGTGGTGCTTCCATATTCATATTGCGGATGTTGCTGCGATGTTCTGCAATTCTCAGTTTAAGACAATGCAAAGTTTTTCCAATATAAATCATATCACATGGGCATATGATGATATATATGCAATGAGTTGTGTTGCAATTTGAAAATTGTCTCAAGGTCCACCTCTGTCCAATTGAAGGTAAGTTAATAACTTTAGATTGTAATGCAAGTCCACAATTTTTGCATTTTCCACAGCTATAGTGGCCAATCAGAATTGGTTTCAATTCCTGTTTTTTAAGTATATCAGCCTTGACCAGGACTTGTTTTAGTGATTTGGTGTGTCTGTATCCAATTTTAGGAGGTCTTTCACATCCTGGAATGTGGGACACCAATGGCCAAAATTTATAAATGGCTGTTTTAATGAATGACGATCCTGCAGTGAAGTCCAGTGCCCACACAAGTTCATTTTTCTGTGCTGTAATTTTGGGATGCAACAAATCCTGACGTTTAAGTTGTGCAACTTTTTGCCAGGCAACTTCAAGCACTTTTTTAGGGTATCCTCTCACTGAGTAATTGTTCATAATGTGTTGTGATTCCTTTAAGAAATCCTCCTCCCTTGTGGAATTTCTTTTTGCTGTGATCAGCTGGCTGAACGGGAGATTCTGTCTTAAACGGTGTGGGTGAAAAGATGAGAAATGAAGTGCCCGATTTTTTTCAGTAGGCTTGTGGAATCGTTTGAACTCCAGTTTATGATGTTCATTAATAATGATTGTCATATCAAGAAAGTTAATATGGTCCTTTTTCTCTTCCCCCGTGAATTGTATAGAGGGATGCAGAGAGTTGATCCACAGTAAAAAAATCCTGTAACACAAAATCTGGTTTAAAAATAAAAAATAAATCATCTATATTTCTCTTATAATACAATAAATTATGAAAAAATGGATTAATAACTTGATTATATATATATTTAATTTCAAAGTCCCACATATAAATATTTGCAGCACTAGGTGAAAAACTGGACCCCATGGAAAGGCTTTGGGTTTGTAAAAAATAATCATTTCCAAATCTAAAATAACTATAATCCAAAATAATTTCAGTAATAGAAATGAGAAAATGTGTTGGTGGTTTCTTCTCCGATCTTTTTTCAAGAGTGTTCAACAGGATATATCTTACTTCCTCATGAGGAATACTAGTATATAACGAGTTTACATCAACTGTGACTAAACTGCATCCCGGGGGTAAAGAGGACATTCTCAAATCTAGATGAATGAAGTCAGAAGAATCTTTTACAAAATGACTGCATCTCCTTAACTTGAATGGTTGTAGAAAAAATCCACATACTTAGCCAGCGAGTTCAAGAATAATGAAGCTGATGCTAGAAACAATCGGTCTCCCTGGAGGTGGACGGATAGGTTTATGTATCTTAGGCAACAAATAAAAAAGAGGTACCCGAGGATGTAAATTCATAAGAAAGGATCCAATATTTTCATTGATCCATCCCAATTGTGTGGCTTCCTGGACGGTAATTTTTATAATATTTTGAACACGAGTAGTCAGGTCCTGGTTTATTTTTTTATATGCAATAGGGTCACTTAGTTGTCGCAAAGCTTCAGCCATGTAGTCAGAAGTGTTTTGGACTACAATGGCCCCTCCCTTGTCAGCTTCCTTAATAGTAATAGATGAATCCTGTGCCAAATTATTTAGTCCAATCATGCTGTGAGAAATTTCTGAAAGATCTAAATGTTCTAGAGGATTTTTCATATTTACCAATTTCCTTCAATAACATGCGTTCAAAGGTCTGTATAGAAGCGTCTTGAATGGGTGGGAGAAATGGTGATTTGGAAGAGCCCTTAAAGATAACCTGTGAGGATCCATCCCTCTCAATTTGCTTATCTCCAAAAAAGGCTCTAAGGGAGGAGCCATTTCTCCACAGGGTGCCTTGTCAAAGGCCTTACTAAAATCAAGTATTTTATGCTATGCTACGTTGACAGCATTCCCTTCATTTACCAACCTTGTCACTCTATCAAAAAAAGAGATAATCTGGCATGACTTGTTTTGAGAAATCCATGTTGAGTTTTAGTGGTCACAATATCCCCATCTAAGTGCTAACAGACTATTTAATGATCTGCTCCACAAACTTTCCTAGTAGATCATTGGTGAGTATGAAATGATGGATTAATATTTATTTATTTATTTATTTATTTATTTATTTATTTATTTATTTATTGTTTTCATTATCATTTGCCTGGTGATGCAATACTCAGCCCTCATGCATTCAGAAGTTGCCAGATGTTATTTAACATTAAACATCAGCAGCATTTTGGACATGAGACAAAATACAGAAGGAAACCTACAAATTAAAATGCAATTAATCACAATAAAATATAATATAAATAATTATAAATACTACACATACACACAATAGATAAAATACAAATATAATATGTATTGTTGAAAGATTTTATGGCCAGATTCAACTGATTGTTGTGGGTTTTCCGGACTGTATCTCTCTGATACACCTTTGAAGATGCCAGCCACAGATGCAGGCGAAACGTTAGAAACACAGCCTACCAGACCATGGCCGCTCAGCCCAGAAAACCCACAACAACCAGACAAATATAATAAATGAAATAATGTTAAATGCATTTCTGTAACTGTGGCTTAAAATCATAATTACCTCAACCGAATCTTACATACACTGCAAAATACATCTGTAAACACACACTGCAAAGTCACAAGAACCAGCATCATCACCAAATCAATTCTCTTAATGGATGACTGGATTGTGTGGAGTAGCTCCAAGGTGGAGGAATCAGATACTCATAATAGCTCTTCTTGGGGTGTGCAGACAACCAGAAATGATGCTTCATGCTGCTTAAGAAGGACTATATGGGGTTTAGACAGAAGCCTTTCAGAGCCTAGCTTACCAGATGTGCCCAGAATTGTCCATACCAGTGATGGGCAACCTTTTGACCTTGGTGTGTCAAAATTCGCCAAAAAACCAGGCATAACTCAGGTGGTGTGTCACTTCAAGAAAAAAACCATAATTTTGCGATATTTATAGTTCAAATGATTGTAACATATAACTGTATTTAAAAAACCAACTAATTATTTAACTTACCTGCTTAGTTACTTCTTAGTTACTTCTTCAAACCATCTGTCAGTTGGTTTCTTTTGTTGGTCTTGACATGATTTAACAGTTCCAAAAGATTTCCTCTGGCTGCTGATGTGCCAGGTGAGAGATTCTCGACAAAGCCTGACACCCCTTGCAGCCAAGGAGCATGACGGGTCTCCTTCTTGTGTATCAATCTGCCTGTCACTCATCATCATCATCCAAGGCTAGACGGGCCAGGCTTGGAAAGGGATGCTGAGGTTTGGGAACTCCTTCTCCACAGAGGATCTCCTGGCACTTGAAGTCGCTGGCCCTTTAAGTGCCAGGCAAAGAGGTGCATTTACCCAACTGTGAGATTTTATTGGTTTCCAAGTTTCTGGCTCCAGCATTAACAATGTCTTAGCCATCCAATGCCTTGGTGATTTGCTTTGGGGCAATGTTTCCTGCGCAGGGCAAGTGATTGCCCTCAGGAAAGTGGGGCCAGAAACTTGGACGATGGTTGCTGTGGTTATGTGGTTGCTGGTAATGGCGATCACAGGGCCCACAGAGATGAGTCCCCTGCAGCATTCCGCTGCTCCCTGCTCTGCTGGCCAGAAGTGAGGTCAAAGATCCTGCCTCGGTCCTGCGTCCTTGTGCTACTGGGGGAGCTCACTTCTCTCCCCCCTCTGCCCACCCTCCCAATGCCTCGCCGGGCGCCACCTGCGGGGGGACCAAAAAACATCCCTTGAGGTGCCCCCAGGCTGTTCCCCACTGCACCTGTCCAGGCCCGGGGCTAGCAGCCGGCTCCGCCACCTCTTACTCTCCTCCCGCCCGCCTTTCCCCTTCCCACACATCCGCACACCACAGCCTCTCACTCCCCCTGCCTTGTCCCTCTTGCAGCCTCCCCGCCCTCTGCCCCCTTCCACCCTTTTATTCCCTCCCCCTGCATCCTCCCCCAGCCCCAGTGCAGCTGGCGCGCCCAGCCTTCGCAGCCCCAGCTGAGCGGTGCCGCGCTAATCAGCAGGGCTGCCGGAGAGCTCCTTGGCCTGTCTGAGGCTTTCCTCGCGCCTTCTGGGTTCGCAGGGACTCCCTCCAGCAGCGAACCCCTGGGGCCGCCAGCAGCAGTCCAGTTGCCGGCAGAAGTCCAGGCTGGGCCGAGCCTGGACAGCATGCGGCCCCATACTTCTCTGTATGCAGCTGCATGCGGCCGCATGTCAGTAAAAATGGCTACGCGTGTCTTTATTGACACACATGTCATAGGTTCGCCATCACTGGTCCATACAGTAATTTCTGCAAGAGATGTTCCTATGAAACCACAGGGTTTCAGCAGATGTGTAGATAATGTTGCCAGTGTTAGGCTGACCAATTCCTGGAGATTTGAGGATGGGGCCCAAGAACAGTAGGGTATAATGTCATAGAGTCCACCCTTTAGCCATTTTCCCCAAGTGAAGGATTCTATAGTCTGGAAATCAGCCCTGACTCCAACCTGGTGGAACACTGTCTGCTGACACCCCTGCTGGCATGGACCACCAGGAAGTTACTACTGGAGGACCAAAGTATCCTCTGCGAGTGACACGGGGAGATGCAGTTCTGAAGAGATGAGGAGCCCAGGCTGCGCAAGGCTTTAAAGGTCAAAACCAGCACCTTGAACAGGATTCAGAATTTGACTGGCAACCCTTGCAGCTGGCATAGCACTGGTGTTACGTGGACTCTCACAATTGTCCCTGGGAGGAACCTCACTGAGGCATTCTGGACCTATTTTAACTTCTGGATCAGTCTCAAACGCAGGCCCACATAGAGCAAGTTACAATACATCACTCCAACTCTTGCCCCATGCCTAGTCTCTGTGGTCAAAGGGTTTCAGAAAGCAGGGCTGGGACAGACTCTGCTACTGCCCCAGCCTCTATGTAAAGTAACTGCTCCATTTTGCATGTCATTGGCCTTGTTAGTAAAAGTCACTGAATCTGGATTTAGTTTAACCTTAATCAGGTTATCTTGGCTAACTGAAAAGGAACAACTGGTTAAAACAGTATCCATGCAGGAACGGCTTGGCCAAGACATCTGGATGCCCAGAGAATGGTCAAACAGTGATGCCCCCAGCATCGTTCAATAGTACATGAAACTACTCATACGTTCCTCAAGAAATCACTGTTGGCTTGATAGAAGAGAAGCAGGTGGTAAAACATGTCATCATCCTGGGAAAAAATATTGAATGGCGAATGCAGGCCCAGGTCAATTCCTGAGTTATTCTTTTACCCAGGTAGGAAAGGGGGTGAACTGGATTTGGGGTGGAGAACAGCCTGATTATACATCAGTGGGGGAAAACGTTGAGTTAAATCCCCCTTATCAAAGTTCCCCTAACTGCTCCCATTCTGATTCTGGCAAAACACTTTCCCAAGAGCCCCCCGGCTACTCTGTCTTTGGATTTTGATTTTGGTCCAACTTCTCTCCAGGGGACTAGATAGATATGCATATCTGTAGCCAGCCTGGTCCCCTGCAGCATCCTGGTTGTGGCTGCTCTCACCTAGTTTTTCCCTCTGCCTGGATTTAATTTTCTGAGCTCACTCTGTTAGGTTCCTGTTCCGGTTGCCGAGTACAGCAGACGCCCGCAGTTAAGCTCCTTCATTTTTAGATAAGTTTCCTTATTTTACCTATGTTTTATTTTTTAGCCTCCTTTTTAAATGAACGGAGGCAATTTTTAATTAAGTGATTAAGTGAAAAAAAGGGGTGGCTGCTGTTTTAGACCTTTTGGAAACGACTGTTGATAATAAGGCCTGAATTGACCTTGGAATGACAGCAGACTGAAAGTCTACCTTGTAAACAGAATCTGCAGGCACTAAAAAACTTTTCTATACAGAGCTTCATAATTGTTCAGTGAGAGCTCACTCTGCTGACTTAGGGGGTTGAGTTCCAGTCATCCCTTTGGTGATATTTCAAGGATTTGTTCACTCAAAATTGTGTCATGTTCTATGAGATATTTGGGGGTGAGGGAGGTACATTTTAGAAATAGCACTAACCTGTAGCCCATAAAATCTCCTTTTCATGATCCACAATGAGGTTTTTTGTGGGGGGGACCCCTCATTTTCTTGGTCAGGTCATTATCCACACAGGGGCAGCAGCACAAGCTGCACCAACACAGAGTGTCAGGCTTGCCAAATATCTGATCCATGGGCTGAGCTCATTGTTTCCAAATCAAGTTCTATTAAGCCGTATCAGAAATCATGCTTTATTTCCACAGTGCCTGTCACAAACAACTATTCCATTTCTCATCACAGTTCACAGTATATTTAGCAATTATTCTGTAGTCTGGGGAGTCAATACTTGCTAACTTGTGTTCAACTTTCTCCCCCCATCTTCACGGCTACCTCCTGTTTGGTTAGCATCAACAGGGGACAACCTTCTTTCTCTCGCCCAGTACATATTACAGACACCACATTCAGCTTATCTGCTCTTCTGAAATATTTACTGAAAATTTTTTTTGAAAGAACTTGCTTATATCACAGAGTACTTTGACAACAATATTGTTATGTAAGACTACGTTGTTTGTGAATGACACTAATTCATGAATGTACTGTATTTAGTTATTGGATTATGATTGGAAAGCCACAGTTAGAAGATTGTAGAAAGAAAGTATTTTGTGTATATTTTTGGATATATGTGCTCGGATCATGCCGATAAAATCACAAAAGGTGTTACAGAAATTAAGATATAACAATTTTGCTTGAATTATATTGCATTGGTTTGAAATCAAATAGCCACTGCCTCGTGTGTTCCTGTTGTTGCTTAGTCTACACATGTTCCCCTTGCTGTTAGTTTATGTTATCTAATCCAGGCAGAGCAGCACGCCTATTAGAGCGGGGCGGGGGGTGTCACCAATCTTTCTGACACACCTTTGGAATTCTGACACAAGTTAGCAGGTGCAGTAACAAAAGTGGTTGAAAGAGGTTTGATTCAACCACAAAATGTCAGGGAGGAAGATTATCTATAGCTATAATAACAATGCCCATGTTTCAAGCATAAACTTTATTTAACAGGATGCTTTTTAGTCTCTCCATTGGCCAATCACAATCCCTGCTGGTGTCAGGACTACAACTCCCAGCATACACCATTTCCCACCGCACTGCCCCCAAAGCGGGAACACATCCGCCAATGGGAGCCAAGGGTGGGAGAAAGAGGGAGATGTGATTGGACCACCTCCACTACAAGCCTACAATAAATGCTGGAACAGAGGAAGGAATCCTCAGTTCCAACACTCTGTAGCTAGGGCGAGCCAATTCAATAAAGTTTTTCTTTCAAGTAGACTTTGTCTGAGTGGTTTCAGCCTTCCATTGTGCTGGAACTCACATCTAGTGTTCTACCAGATCTTCTTCGAGTATGGTTGGGTCAGGAGAACGCATCTACCATGCGGGGGTCTTCCCGATGGGGAGGGGAACCCCAGCGAGACAACACACACCCGATCGAGTGGGCGAGACCCCCCTGGCATGCATCCTGGATGGGGTTTTGCATCCTTCGAACATATGTGGACGAGGAACGTGCCTGGCTGGCAACTTTCCTGACGGAGTCCCAAACAATGCGAAGGGGGCCAAGCCGCGAAGCAGACAAGCAGCGATGAGCGTACAAGATGCTGCAACTTCGGACAGCAGAGGTCACCCAGGAGCGAGACCAACTGAGAACCAACCTTATGGATCTGCAACAGCAAGTGGCCCTCCTGATGGCTGAATGGGAGAGGGACAGAATGAGCCGCGAGACCTCCTTGAGCGGGGAGGTGGAAGTAGAGAGCGGCATGAGTGGAGCGGTGGGAGCTCACCTACACCCCCCCCCATGGAGACAGCTAGACAACCTGACTACTCCTCGCTGACGAGATGACAGACCAAATACTGCCACGAGGAACACTCTGACCCACTGGCACTACCCAGCACTCCTGTGGAGGCCCCAGAAGAGCTTTAAAGTGGACTTTAACGGGGGCCCCGATGAGCTCGCCTTTTCCTAATACAGGTGGGCTTGTACATGGAGGTCCAGGGCAACACTTTCAGCTCGGACCGAGAATGTGTCTTTGAGATAGGCACTCAACTCTGGGGAGAGGTGGCTAACTGGCTGGTGAGGTTGATGGAGGAAGACTGGCCCGAGATCTATAACCTGGAATGCTTCCTGCTGGCTCTTCGTCAGAGATTCGAGGACCCCTTTGGCAGAGGAGAAGGCCAGGGTGAACTGCAACACCTCCGCCAAGGGAATCTTCACTGTGGAGTTTCATTGTGGAGTTTCGGAGACTGGCGAGCCACCTGCGCGGGTGGCTCGAGATGGTCCTCGTCCAGCTATTCAGGAATGCATTCCACCCCAAGATCCTACAGTGGGCCCTGATTCCCGGCGACTCTGAGACATTGATGGACTGGATTAGGCGCATGGGTGACGCCGAAATACGGATATGACAAGTAGAACAATCGGAGCAACGGTGGTACCAGTCCCTTCGCCAACTGCTTCGGCCGGCAGAGGCTGTGAGCAGTGACAAACCGAGGACCGGGCCCACTGCCACCGCCTAGGGCTGTGCCTCCACTGCGGAGAGGGAGGACACCTTGTTGCTTCCTGCCCAGGATGCCACATCCTGTGTCCCTGAGCAACAAATACCCTCTTCCCCTGATCAAAGATCTGTTGGGCCACCTCTCGACAGGTAAGGTGTTTACCAAACTGGACGTGAGAATATATGGAATATATGCAGCTAGAGCAACCGGCCACAGAGTTGGACCTCTTTCTTCAACAGAGGCTCATCCACGGTATCAATAGGGAGGACAATGACTTGGTCAGGAGATGGGAAGTTATTAAAAAAGAAATTCAGAAATGGTGCAAGCAGCGTTTTAGACGTGTTAAGAACAAGGAACTGTTGGACTATCATAGAGCTGTGTACAGAACCCTCAAAGCTGAGACGGCATTGGCGGCAGGGAGAGATTGGAACTACAACTGTCTGCAACGAGACAAGGCGATGATAAACGCCTATCTGCAAGATCAACGTAAACGAAGGGTTGCGGCAGAAAGATGTAGGTCCAGAGGCCCAGCCCTCCAGAAGGGAGATTGGGAGAAACAAAAATTAGGACGTATGAGTCAACCTATGACTGCCTTGAGGGAACAGAGTACAGGACAGATGCTTACTGAACCTCAAGACATGGCAAATGAAATGTCAAAATTTTATGCAGCTATACTGACTGGAGGGCAGGTCAACCAAAAAGAGACGAAAGAGTATTTGGAAAAATTAAGGCAAAAGATCAGTAACAAAGACCATCGGAGGCAGGAGGGTATTTTGGCATACGAAACTTTGATAGATCCAATTACAGAGGAAGAAATAAGAGCAGCCATAAAGAAAGGTAAACCGGGTTCTGCTCCAGGGCTGGACGGACTGAATTATGCTTTTTATAAAGCTTTCGAGAAAGCCCGGATTCCACCCTGGCTTAAAAGAGAGATTATATAATGGGAGTCCTCGGAGGAAAGGAGGAATCGCCACATACGCTCAACTGCAAGTAAAAGTCCACCTTTCTGCAAAGGCAAGGTGATCACGACAGATCCCGAAGGGTGTTGGAGACCCATCCCGCAATCACCGAGTAATTGATTAGATGCTGTTGGCAAGGGTACTAAACACCAGATTGGCGAAGGTGGCCAACAGCCTGGTTCATCCGGCGCAAACTTGCGGAGTACCGGGGAGAAGAATAGCAGACTCTCTGGCCGTCCTGAGAGACCTCTTTGTGGAAGCTGGGAAGGAAAAGACCTCTTGTTTCTTAATTAGTTGTGATCAATCAAAAGCTTTTGATAGAGTCAATCACGATTATTTATGGAGCCTCTTAGCAATTAAAGACATTCCTAAAGAGTTTATTGACTGGTTACGTGTTCTTTACAAAAAGGCTAAGGCCACCCCGACTGTAGCTGGGTGGGCCGGAACAACAGTAAGCCAACTGGGAGGTCTCAGGCAAGGTTGTCCTCTGAGCCCCCTGCTCTATGCTCTCTCCATAGACCCACTATTGTTCTTTCTTCAGCACGACGAAAGAATACAAGGAGTGACGGTACCGGTTGAGAATGGGGTGCAAATTATTAAAGCGGTAGCACATGCAGATGATGTCAACCTTGTATGACAACTTGGCCTTAAGATCTGGACCTTTTAAAAGGAACACATTAAGCAGCGAATCTGAAAGGGCCCAGTGGAGCCAAGAATCCAACTTACAGAAAAATCCAAAATTTGCCTGGTTGGAGTGATGCAGATGAGGGCGTAGCCGTAACCGCTTGGATGCTGGCCTGTCGTCTTTTGACAGTCAACCTGCAAAGCTTGAGCAGTCTGTGAAAATCCTTGGAATCTATTTTGGCACAGGAGCACGCCAATGGCGTGAAAACTGGACTAAATGGACAGAACAGGCCGACCAAAGAATTCAGAAGTGGAAAGGGTTTCATTTGATGCTTCCGCAATGAGCGGCATATATCAAGGCTTATTTGATAGGAGCCGGGAATTATATAGCCCAGGTTTTTCCCCCGCCTGAGGATCTGTATAGGAAGACCATGCCTCAGTGGATGCGCTTTTTACTGGGGACTAATCACTTCCCGCTTAAAAGAGCTATAGTGCATGTGGAGATGATCGATGGAGGCTTGGGAGTGCCGGACCCTGCTTTGCAATTCACAATAAGGTTTATCGTCTCAAACCTCATTAGGCATATGGGGGGTGGTATCAAGTGGAGCCTGTTCCACAAGACATGTGACGGCAATGTTTGGATGACAAAGTGGGGCCGAGGAAGCAAAGATAAGTTGCCCTGCAGAATTCAGGGAGCATTGCAAGGCCTCCTGGACCACATTAAAGATTTAACAGCACATGTGACCCATTACAGATTGAAGGCCGAAAAGCTGCGTACAGCCATTGAGACGGGTAAGGGGCAAGCATTGGCTTTGTACAACACAGTTAGACAAGAACATCATTTGGAACCTTATTATCGTCAATTGAGAAGGAAAAGAAGTATACTGGACAGCTATTTAGAGGCTACGGAGTACCAGACAAACAAAGGCAATTTTGGTTCAGAGATCAGAGGATACCTTCTAGTCTTTATGAAACCAGGTGGCGGGCTTATCACCGAGTGCTACAAACGGCTGAAACTGAGAAATGGCGTCCCACGCTACAGCGGTTGTGCCAACGTCCTGTGTGTAAAAATAGCACCCTAGGACCCATGCCGACCAAAACTCACAGACACATGCTGTTAGAGTGTCCCACCTCTAGACAGCTTTGGAAGCTGGTTGCCGGAAGACTTGGGGACCCAACATTGCTCATGCAAAATGACACACAGATTTGCTCAGGAGTCCGGCAAGAAGGAATGCTCCCACAGTGGGTTCGAGCGATACTGGTAAATCTGATTGCTCCATGGAGTACTAAAAGACTGATTAATGTAGTGATGGTGTCTCATATTCAACAAATGAGATGGCAACAAATCAGAAGAGACAAACGTTTGGGAGTGCTACATTACGCTGATAACGTTATTACCACACTTCAGAACATCGCACTGTGCAAACGCCAGAAGTCAGGGACAAAGGTGTGGAAGAAATGGTGGGGCTGGTGGAAGGGAAGAGGAGAAGGCGTCACATAAACACCAGCTTTGAGCAACAAGAGAACTTTGGAACTCTTTTGAATTGTTGGACAAATAAAATGTAAACTCTTGAAATTTTGGGGGGTTGGGTTAGGTTTGGTTGGGGGTTTAGAGTTATTATCCTTATTATTGGGGAGGTTATGAAACAATTTTGAACTTTTGAACTCTTGAACAGTTGAACTACATAACCCATGTTGGGATTTTGGGACTATGAGAATTCTGGAATCGGACTAACTATTTGGATTTCGAAGATCAGAATAGCTGCAAGTGAACTATGTGCATTGCTAAAGACATTAAGTTTACAGGTGGAATTGGACTTTTAATGGACTCTTTTCTATTTGGAGCATTTAATGCTGGATATAGTTAGAGTTTATAAAGGATATGGTTAGATATACAGGGTTTAAATCTGTTATATTTGTTAAATTTGTTATTAATATAAATTTTAGATAAGGGGCACCACATTACAGTATTTCACAGTATTTCTCATGGTTAGGGATGGTTAAAAGTACCAGCCTCGCCCGAGCTTAATGCTACTTACCTGTTACCTACCTGGTTACTTACCTGGTTAATTACCTGGTTTATTACCTGCTTCCTTATTTACATGTTATTTACCTGGTTACTTACCTGGTTTCTTACCAGGGTATATCTCTTTATTTAATTTACAAAAGGATACAGGCCACCGTAAAAGCGTGGTGGAAGTTTAACAGTCCAACAGTAGTTTATTTATTTATTTATTTATTTATTAGATTTTTATACCGCCCTATCCCCGAGGGGCTCCAGTTGTGATTCTGGATTATGGGTCGTATAATTTTGTATGACATTTGTATGACATCTGTATAATGTTCCAATGTTTTCAGTTCTGTAGGATGGAATATTATAAATAAAATTTATTTTCCTAAAAAAAATTTATTTTCCTAGCCCTAACCCTAACCCTAACCCTAACCCTAACCCTAACCCTAACCCTAACCCTAACCCTAACCCTAACCCTAACCCTAACCCTAACCCTAACCCTAACCCTAATTTTCAAACAGGGTGGAGGTGTTTGGCAGTTGCTCTCCAACTGTTTTTTGGATTTTTGTTCATAACTTTGGCAAAACTTGACTTTTTCCGGTTTATCTTGTGGGCTGCTGCTGGGGCCCCTTGGGGGCACCCACAGACTCCTTCCTTGCTGTGGGGGTGGACTTTGAGGGGTTTTGGGACCCTCAGAACGTTTTTCCAGTCTAACTATGGGGGACCAAGCCCCAGAGGAGGCTATGGAAGTTATTGAGCTGCAGGACGAGGCTTCAGAGGAACAGATGGATGCCCTGCCCTCTGTTGGTCAGGTTAGTGGCACTTCTATTGTAAGTGGGGTTGACCTGTCCTCCCCTGAGGTTCATTTAGTAGACCTGTCCTCTACTCCACTTTCCCTTGGGCTGTCATCATCTGCTTTGACTGAGGTATCCCTGCCCTCTACCTTGATGGTGGTAGACCAGTCCTCTGTAGTTTGTGACATGGTAGACCTGTCCTCTGCTTCCCTCTTAGGAGAAAATTCCCCTGCTTTTACTGCAGCAGTAGATCTGTCCTCTGTTTCTAGTCCAGGAAGCCATTCTGCTGCAATTCCAGTGGTAGACCTGCCCTCTGCATCCACGTTGGATGACTTGCTCTCTTCTTCTCTTTCCGCGCCAGTAGACCTGCCCTCTGCTTCCATGGTGGTAGACCTGGCCACTCCCTCTGTTTTGGCACCAGTAGATCTGGCCCCTGCTGCCACTGTGGTGGATCTCGCCTCTTCTAACTTTCCCAGCCAGGTAGACCAGCCCTCTCTATCAGAGACGTCCACGGATGTTCCAGTGGTGTGTTCTGACAGGCCTCTTGCCTCTACACCTCAACCTTTTCAGTTGGCTGATGTTCCGGGTGGGGAATGTCAGCTGACAACCGGGGCAGATGCCAATGCTCCAGAGGTAGACCTGGCCTCTTCACAGAGTGCAGATCAGCCTGACTCTCAGCAGGCTCTCAGCCCAGGGAATGTAGGTGTCCCCGCTTGGTTTTTGGAGGGGGCTGAGTCGGGGGTAGGGAGGCAGGATGGGCAGAGCGATGCCCACAGGGATGCGCTTATGATGACGGCTGCCCCAGGGGAGCTGGGGAATGATGCGAGTGTTTCTTCCTTAGGTGTTCTTACCTCAGGAAGTCCCCGGGAGGGGCAGGTCCACCAAAGTGCAGGCCACGGGTCGCACGGAGGGACTGATAGTACCTCTCGGGAGGCGGCTCTCTTGGCCAGGTGGCATGCTACTCTATGTGGTGGCCTGCAGGAAGGCGCCCGTATTTTGCGGTCATCCAGTGGGGGTGCAAAGGACCTGCTCCGGTTTTGGGGTTTTTTCATCTCCAGGCTCCAACTCTCTCCTGTGCCAGTGGGGCAGTTGCGAGCATATGGGCAAGCAACCCACTGGCAGTTTCTCAATACAGCACGTCCATTGCTTTTAAAGGCTTGTCGCGGGGAACTGGTCCCCAAGGCGGAGGTTCAAAAAGTGCGGGAGGCAAAATCCATGACGCTGGCTGTCATAGAGCGCCTGGTGGTTTCTCGGAAGCCACGGTCAGGCCCTGTCCCCATTCCGGGGTGGCTGAATGAGGGTCAATTGATCCGGGATATCCAAGAGATACAGCGAGCAGGTGGCGAGGGGAGGGAGCCCCGTTTGTTGTTTTCTTACAGGGCCGGAGAGGAACTGCAGGATGGCATATCGCGGGACGAGTGGGACCAGTGGCTGACAGACATTGTGTCGTCATTGCGTTTACGGAGAGGACAACTTCGGGAAAATGCCAAGGCCACGGCACCACAGGTGGCAGAAGCGGACAGGGGTCAGTCATGCCCTGTATCATTGGCTTCAAGGCAGGGGTCACGGAAGCACCCTCTTCAGTTTCAGCTGCAACATGCTCACCAATGCATGTCAACTCCAGCTTCCAGACAGGGGGATGTTGAGGACAGCCCAGAGTATATGATGGGGGAGGGGGGCAGTGCTACACAAGGGGGCCTGGGAACAGTGGTGCAGCAGGAGTTCCCAAGGGAAGTTTGGCGGGTTGCAGGGGGTGACCAGGCAGCCCGGGGAGAGGGAAACGCGGGAGGGTGTCACTGGAGGACATATAGGGAGCCGAGGTTGAGGCGGGCTCAGGGAGGTTCCACGAGTCCTTCAGAGGGCTCGGAGGAGGACCAGTTATCGTGGGGTGATCAGGTGGAGCAGGCAGAGGAAGGGGACAGTCTGGTTGGACCGGGGGGTATCCTAAAGGAAAAGTTGGCGGGGCCACAGATAACAGGGGTACTAGCACCACCGTGCTTGGGGGATCCGGGGGGACGGGGGAGGTCTACAGGGATGCTGGAGGGGGGAAGCTCTTCACTGCAGGGAGCTGATATATCCGGCTCATCTCTCAGGTCCCAACCGCCATCACCGGTTGAATCCTTGGGCGGCAGCAGGCAGGGTCCCTTGCCCCAGCGGGGTGTTGTGACACCGCCCTCGGTGACAGGTTGTGCTGAGCAGGGGGCCTTGGTATCTTTGGGTGGGGTTGCTCCAGTAATTGCCTTGCCCGCACATGGCAACGCTCCCACCAGGTTCTTGGGGCCTGGGCACACCAGGGGACCAGGGAAGTCTTCATCACCGGGCAGACCGCCCCCAGTGGGTTCGGTGGATGCCCCTGGGGCAGGACATCACCTGCTCTCGCTGGCACCATATCAGATGACACCATTATCTCAGCAGGGTTCATATAGGCAGCACCTGGAGGTTCCTCCCTTGGTTACCTCTACCACTGTCATAGGTTCATCGCTCCCAGCACCACCCATGCAGGGGAAAGCAGAGCAGGGAGGTCAGGTAGCGGGGAGCAGGGAGGGCCCGATTGAAGCCTCCGTGGACCAGACAAACTGTGCGAAGATGGACAAGTCGACGGAACTGAGTAGTGCCGTCGCACCTACGACCATCGGACAGAATACCATCAGAACCACCGCCGCCAGTCCTACCACCGGTGCAGTGCGTGTGAAGCCTGGTTTTGCACATCCTAAAACACCTGCAGGTCTTGTTTCTGGCACGACAGCCATCTCCAACGTTGATGGAACTTACAATTTGGGGAATGAGGAGGATTTCCCTGGCTTGCCCAATTCCAGTTCGGATGGTGCGACTACTTCCTCTGGGGAGCTGTTGAACTCCAGTGCGGTGACCGCCAGTAGTATCACGGGTAGACAGTCATCCGCTCCCTTGGTAGAAGCTTCAGTTGGGCAGAGAGCAAGTGAAAGGCTTCGATCTTTGGGTGCGGATCCATTAGAAACGTTTCTCCAGGGACAGCGTGCGGTTTTTGCAGCGCACTCAGAAACTGGCAAGTTGCCACCTCGGGTGCCCCGGGAGTTGGTGTGTGGAGAACAGGGTTCCTCTCCTCAGCACGATGACCCAGCAGCTGGTCCAGCACCTGCACCATCCACAACAGGTACAACAGGTACAATAACCGTCCCCCGTTCATACGCACGAGTTGCACAAACTGGAACAGCAGGGGGAGCAAGACACGGCAGCTCGGTTAGAAGTTATCAACCTTCCAAAGATGCAGTGGGGGATGAAGAAATGCTAATGGCATACTACGATGCCCTAAGAGCGACGGCGGCGGAACAGGCGGAGGCGGAAAGGCACTATGTGATCCGGGTCCGGTATCGGGGTAAGCAGCCAGAGTTCTTTCTGTCACGTGACTATTTTGTGGGGGAATTTCTAATCCAACACATGGGCGTCTCGTCCGCAGAGTTGAAAGCGGTCAGCATTCCTCCGGGGATGCTGGAAGCAGACATCATCTTCAATGCAGAAGCGGCATATCATAAGTTTTGGGAAAGATGTAGACAGGCCCAGAGTCAATCTGACCCTATCTTTAAGGACTTCGAACTGCAGCCCTTGTTTCGTGGGGAAACGAGGGTGGTGACTGTCTACCTTCGATCCGGCAACATTCCCAAAGAAGACATCTCTCGCCGGTTAGCGCGTGAAGGTCGTGTGCTGCTCGAACCCTGTGAGAAACGCGATGAGTTTGGCGTGTGGACTTGTGAATTCCGGCTCGTAATGGGGTTGGATAGGACACCTGAAGGCCGTCTCCGCCACCTGCCTCGTTATTTTTTCATGGGGGGCGAAAGGGCTACTGTCCGCTATAGCGGCCAGCCTCCCGCCTGTTATATCTGTGGTGACTACGGCCACTTACGGAGGGATTGTACATCTCGCATGTGTTCACGATGTGGCGGCAAGGGTCACAATACGGAATTTTGTTCACTCCCGGTGTGCTGCAGCCTTTGTGGGAAGGAAGGCCACCCCTATAGATGGTGCCCAGAGAGCAAGCGCAACGCCAGCGATCCAGACCGCTATGCTGCTGAGTGGGAGGCGGAGAGCGCTCGTCGTATCCGCAGGGAAGAAGAATTTCGGCGCCAGAAAGAGGAGAGTAGGCGCCAGAAAGCGGAGAGGGGGAGATGCCGGGAAAATCGGCTGCTGGATAAGGCGTCTGAAAGAGATACCGGGCAGCAGCGAGAGAGAGAGCAGAGTTCCAGGCAAGAGGCCCTCAATGGAGCTGCAGCAGTGAGGCCAGCTGAAGACCAATCTGGTCCCGGATCCCGCCAACCTGGGGTGTCCAGGCGGGAGTCACGACCACATGGAGAGTTGCAACCCCTTCCTGCAGAACTGGAGGGTCCTCCTTGGCAGACGGTGCACCGCAAGAGAACCCTGGTGGAGATGGGAGCACGACCCAAGGTTTCCACGCTGACCAATCGGTATGCCATTCTTCGACAAGATGCAGACTCCAGTTCGGAAGAAGAACAGATGGAGCTCCTTGCAGCGGGAAAGGAGGCAGATACAGTGGTAGTGGGGACAGAGCTGATCCAGGGTGCAAAGCCAGAACAGCAAAAGGGTCCAACAGTTGGCACTCCGAAACCACAACCGCAGCGTGACCCAAGAAATCGCAAGCGTAAACAGATGGTACAATCGCCGGAGAGCCACCGACGTCGAGTTGATCAGCCAAAAGAGCGACGTCAGCGTGCAAATGAAGACGGTCCCCTAACTGATCTGTCTCTGAGTTGTTTATTCAATCCTACCCAGGCGCAGGAGGCACTGCAGGATCCTTCAGAAGATCCCGTCCACCCAGAGCGCAGGGTGAATAGTTCAGCAGATGTGTCTAACCAACCAGTAGCGGCTTCTTCACAAATTGCGCCTGGTTCCTCAGTCGTACCACCTAGGAAGAATAGTGCCGAGGTGGAGCCTGTCGTTTTACCCCAGCAGGCCCTTCCCACAACGCCCATCCCAGTGGAAAGGATGGCAGTGTCTGCGACAGATACTTCCCTGTCAGCTGGCATGCCACCACCGAGCACTGATCAGTTGACAGATCCAGGGGGGATGGGAAACCCCCCAGGAGTGGTGCCCGTTGAATCCTCCACTCCTCACCTCCCCAACATTGAAACAGCCGCACCCCTGCCAATCTCGACAGGGGGGGCGGATCCAGATGACCCACTCTCTCGAGAGTCGGGTGAAGCTCCGGTGACCCTGTCTCACCAAGCAAGTGGGGCAGACACAACAGGGACAACCAATGCAGTGCAAAGCGGTCTCGAAAGTACTGATCGTGTCGTTACTTTGCCAGTTCTGGAAAGGTGTGAGGGCAGTACTCGGGACGGCGTTGAAGTTTCCTCCGCATAAATATGGATATAAACATTACAACATCTCTCCAGCCCCCACCGCCCCCAGCCTGGCTGGACATCCGAGTCGGGACGTGGAACGTAGGGGGATTTCGCCAACGTTCCAGAAGGCAAGAAATTTTAAGGCTGCTGAAGAAACTGCCGCTGGATTTGCTAGCCATTCAGGAGACCCACCTCCAAGATGGCAAAGAGATGAAGGAGGCCCAGCAGATCTGGACTTCAGGCCCTTCTTTTTGGTCCACTTTACCCTCAGGAGAGGGTGGGGTGGGGATCTTGCTGCGTTATTCCACCCGTTGGAAGGTAGAGCGGAAGATAGATGTGATGCCGGGGTATTTCTTGATCATGGATCTCACCGTGTACGGAGAGACGCCGCCAGACAATGTGGCTATCAGAGTCTGTGCTCTTTATGCGCCACAGGACACTCATCGGCGAGCGCTGTTATGGACAAAATTAAAGGACTTTACAGCACTACCGGGGTTTTATTACCTAGTTCTGGGGGATTTCAACGTGCGAGCGACACCTCAGGATCGAACATCCATCATTCGAGTGGGGGGCACCGCAAACGTCGGAGCCCTGCAACAGCACACGGCATCTCCGCCTCTTACAAAGGAGGAAAAGGATCTGAACACTTGGTTAGTCGATAAGATGGGGTTACAAGACACCACAGAGAACGAGCGACCCCACTTGGACTTTTTCCCTACGATCGGTCGGCGCCAGTTCATGGAGGATTACGGGGGCGAGGCTGGTCGGACTCCCTACACGTACTTTCATCCTCACTGTCGTTCACGACTGGATCGAATATGGGCGAGCCCGTCACTGGTCAGGGTGGATAGTCGTATCCTCAAAACCCCATGGTCCACTCACGGCCTGGTGGAAGTCCGTTTTAAGAATGCTGAGCCCATACCCCCAAAGCGGAGCATGTGGCGTATGGCCCCGGAGCTCCTTCAGGATGAAGAGATGAGTGGAATGGTGGGGCGGTTGCTGCGTGACCACCTGTGCTTTGGAGCGAGCAGAGCGAACGACGGGTGGTCTGCCCTGTGGGAGAGGACGAAGGCTGTGGTTCGTCGAACGTGTAAAGCTTCTCTGAGGAAAAAACGATACTGGGAACTGTATCAATACCACCGTTCTCTGTACCGGACATTAGCGGCAGAGCCGGTTTTGGCAAACGGCGGGTCGTGGAACATGGAAGGCTTGAGGAGGGATAAAGCGACCGTCCAGGAATATTTGAAGAAACAGAGAGATCACCGAATATGTGACGAAAGGTATCGGGCAGGGGGACCGGTACTCCGGAAAGGAGAATGGCAGCGAGATAAAGTCGGCTGCAGTAGTCAGCGGATGACTGCCCTGAAACAGCAAAGTACGGGGACGATACTTACCCACCCAGAAGCCATGGCGGAAGAGATGGGTCAGTTTTATGCGGCGGTGATGAAAGGTGGAGAAATGGCCCCAGCCATTAGAGACCAGCTGTTTCAGCGAGTGGAACAACAGTCTTCGATGCAAGAGGGAACCCCATCGGAAAGCCAGAGGCAAGAGGTGATCCGGCCAATAGAGGAGGCAGAGGTGCGGTGGGCAATCCAGAAGGGTAGAACTGGTTCGAGTCCTGGCCCTGACGGCCTTGGCTACCTTTTTTATAAAACTTTTAAGGAGACGCTGGCACCGATCCTCGTCAAGGTGTACAATGAGGAGTTGCACGAAGGTCGACTCACCCCTTCGCAGTACGATGCACGAACAACCTTCTTACCAAAGAAGGGAGACTTGACCAATCCGACGAATTGGAGACCTATCACAGTCACAAACGTTGACTATCGGATCTTAGCCCAGATTTTGAATGCCAGGCTGGCGAAGGTGGTCGGTCAGACGATTCATCCCACGCAAACCAGTGCAGTTCCAGGCCGCCGGCTGGCAGATTCCCTCGCCGTGCTTCGGGACGTCTTCTATCTGGCAGGAACGAAGCAGAGTCCATGTTATCTGGTCAGTTGTGATCAGTCCAAGGCATTCGACCGTGTCAACCACCAATATCTGTGGCAGCTGTTGGCAGGGAGAGGCATCCCAGACCAGTTTGTCGAGTGGCTGCGGGTCCTGTATAGAGGGGCCACGACCACCCCCTACGTGGATGGATGGAGGGGTCCAACCCTCACATTACAAGGGGGTTTGCGACAGGGCTGTCCACTGAGCCCGCTTCTATATGTGATCGCCATTGATCCCCTGTTGAGAGCGGTAGAGCTAGACGGTCAGGTAACGGGGATGTCCCTGGCCCCAGGACGACGGCTGAAGTCGGTGATTCATGCCGATGACCTCAACTTTATCGGGCGAACCGTAGGTGAGCTGGAAGTCCTGAAAGGCCACCTTCGTGTGTATGAGCAGGCAAGCGGAGCTCGGATTAACATCGACAAGTCACGTATTTATGACCTCCGGCACGGCTCACGAGGAGCGATCGAGACCTCATTGGAAGAGGGCCTGCGAACGCACGAGGTGCTGGAGGAGGATTTCATCCAATCCGTGAAAATCTTTGGGATTTGCTTTGGACTAAGTGATGTGAGCTGGAGGGCAAATTGGCAGCGGTGGATGGAAAAGACAGATGATCGTTTGGCGCTCTGGAGAACTTTCCATTTGCGATTAGAACAGCGTGCGGCGTATCTCTGTTCATACCTGGTGGGGCTTGGGAACTACATCGCCCAAGTGTTCCCACCGCCTTCCAACCTCAACAAGTCAGTTATGCCTAAATGGATGAAATTTCTGGTAGGGACCAACAACTTCCCCCTAAAGAGGGCTGTTTTCCACATGAACCTGAAAGAAGGCGGCTTGTCGGTTCCAGATCCCGCTCTGCTTTTCACGTCACGCTTCGTAGCGAGTAACCTGATGCGGTCCTCGGGGGATCAACTGAAATGGGCCCTTTTCTCATCGACATGGCAGGAAAATCGATGGATGCGGGCCTGGTCGGAATGCTCCAGCGTCAAGCCACGAAGGACTCAGGAGGCATTACAAGGATTGCCTGATTATCTCAGGGAGCTGACGTGTCAGCTCAATACTTACGCGATCACCCCGGTGACCATCCTGGGGGCACAGCAACCGACGAAGGGTACCCCAGCGGGCTGTCTGTACAAGGCTATTCTCGAAGACCATTACTTGCAGCCATACCGGCAGGCCCTTCAAGCAAAACCAGATACCCCTACTTACCTTGTGGATCCTGATGAGCCAAAATATCGCAGCAGATGGTTTACTGACACGAGGCTCCCAAAAAGCCTCCATGAAGTCAGGTGGCGGGCGTATCATCGTGTGATGCAGGTAGCTGGTACTGAGAAGTGGCGCCCGGATGGAGAGAGACTATGTTCGAGACCGGGATGCGCTGACAGAACCTTAGGTCCAGTGCCCACGGAAACAGTAGAACATATGGTGCTCGGCTGCCCCACGTCTAAACAACTTTGGCGAGTAGTGGCAAGGCAACTCGGAGATCCTACAGTGGCTATGCAAACCTTTTCACAGATTGTGTCAGGAAAGGATGGTGCCGTCTCACTGCCATATAGATCCCAGGAAGTCAGATGTTCAGAATTACCTCACCAGCATGGCCAATTGGCCATGCTGACAGAGGCTGATGGGAATTGTAGTTCCTGAACATCTGGAGAGCCGCAGGTTCCCTACCCCTGGGCTAGAGGGAAGCCGCAAATCCCATGGTCCACAAAACGCATCCTGAATATGTTCATGCTTTCCAACATCCAGCGTCTTCGTAAGCAGCAGCTGAAAAAAGAAAAAAGAGCACAGGTCAGGACTTACGCTGATGCCATCGTGACAGCTCCCAAATCTGGCGAGCTACTGATTAATTCAAAATGAAGACCAGCCAAGTACGGTACGCATGAAAGCAGCGTGGTGGGCTTGGTGGCAAGGTGGTTCTTTTCCAGTGCCGTAGAGGACAAGTAGCTTATGAGCCCTGGACTTGGACTAGACTTTAGACTTTGGCATTGTACATTGGGACATAGACTCTGAACTTTGAACTTTGCGATTTGAATATCCTGGTAACAAGTTCAACTTTTGGGACATGAGAACTTTCCAACTTTCCAACTTTCCAACTTTCGAGTTTCCACCTTTGGAATATTCGGGACATTGAACTATTGAACCTTTTGACTTTGGAATCTGAGACTCTGTTGAACAGCACACGAACATTGCACAGACATCGCAAGATGACGACTGCTGTTAGTGTAGAAATTATGAACAGAGAGGGGTTTCAGTGTAGTGTAGAGTTCATTTTACATGGGGATCATATAGTAATATTGTAGTATTGTAAAATAGTATTGTAGTAAGTTAGCGTAAGATTGTTTAGTGCATGACTACCACCGTAAAAGCGTGGTGGGAGTTTTGGTTCGGTAGTTCTGCTTTGGCCTCAGGGCTTGTACAATTAATTTTGGCCTGAGGGTTGTGATGTACTGAGGATACTGCGTTACCACATTCTGCAAGTTTCTTTGCATTATGTATCCTATCAGTTTTATATAAATAAAAAATTATTTTCCTAAAAAAAATTATTTTCCTAACCCTAACTCTAACCCTAACCTTGACTTGGGAGAGGGAAGACGTGTTTTGGTGGAGCTCCTGCATTTTTCTTTAATTTTGGAAGAAAAAAGGGACAACTATTCCTCCAAAGTGTAAGGTTCAGTAGCCCCTGCAGGGGTGAAGAGGGGGGGTGACTTTCCCCCAAAAAAAGATCCAAGGAAAAGGAAAAAAGAAAGCAAAATCTACTTTGAAGAGGAAGAAAAATTTTCTTCTGGCAGCCATGATGACCGGCTGGAACCTGATGTTGAGGAAGCAGAAGAAAAGAGTGTGGGGACAGATATGGATCATTCAGATATAGATGAAGAGGATGAAGATGATCAACAATCTTCCATTTGTCTAAGTTCTGATGAAGAAAGTACAGAGGGAAATGGAGAAGGAGGATTTTCTACATGCGTTGAGAAAGGAAATGTAAGTACTACTTCCAGTGGGGGAGAACAGCCAGAGCAGAAACAAGAGGAAAACCTTTTTAAAGAAGGAGGAAATAGAGATAAAAAGGTTGGAGGGGAAGATAGAAAGGGGCAAGATGAGGTAAATACCAGTTTTGAAGAGAAAACCCTCTGTGGGGCCAGAGCCGCTTCTCTGGTCCTACACAGCAAGATTAGTTTTAAGAAAAACTAAGTTAGAAATAAAAGCAAAAAGGCATCTGAAATTAGAAAACAAACAGACAGTTTACTTAGCAGAATTTAGCTCAGTTACAGAATGTGAACACTCCCCAGTGCCCTCGAGTGATAGACCCAGAATTCAGAACGTTACAGAATACAAATAAGTTACAAAAGGTGACCTTCCCCAACCCCGAGGAAAAGGCACAAACTTTAGAACCAGGAGGTGACCTTCTCCCTAAGGAGAGGCATCTTGGTGCTCTCTAAGCGGAGAGCTCCCCGCCTTCTTTCGGGTGGCTTCCCAAGTGAGAGTCACGCTCAGCATAGGAAGCATCTTGAGTTTTTGTAGATGCAAAGCACGCCACACACAGTCCATCCCTTCACTCTACGTATGATATGGTTCATTCCCTCTAAGAATCTAATTGGTCAGATCTGTCTCTGGTCACAATAATGACAAACCCCTTACCCTACGTCACACGCTTTCTTGCATTCAAACTGCATCGCCAGAGCTTGTGGCGGCCATCCTTGCCCATATGCAAAGGACTACCATAAAAGCTTGCTCTTCCTAGAAAAACCTGTTATTCTTGGTTGGCTTTCAGAGAAAGTTTCACGTCCTCAGGCCATTTTGTTAGGCTAGCGCAGCATTCTTATAGGGTCATAAAAATTCTCTTCTCTCCCAACAGTTTGAAATGATTCCTAACACTCCCTCCAGTTTGAAATGTTAAAACATAATTCTAATACAATGATTCTAACAACAATAGAATTATAGTGAAATACTAATACATGTGAATATGAATCACTCTTATTATTTCTATGTTCATTTAACTATATAGAAGAACTCTTATTTAATTAATCACATTGATTTAGCTAGTTCTAACACAATGTCATAAAATGCACCTTTCTGCTGTCACGTAGACAAGATCCCAAAGATGTTATCTGTAGCCTGCCTGCATAGGTAACATGGCTTTTGACCTTTGCAAACATGCAGGCTTCAGCTGGTCACTATACAGAGACACTCCATTTTGATTCTTAAATCCTTGTTTCATTTGAATTAATCCTCCTTGATTAAATACACAAATTTATACACATTCTGATCCATCTCCACACCTCATAGAAAGAACATTTTCTGAAGGGTTTCAGATAGCTAGCCAGCCACAATCCTCTTTGCCCATAAAAGGAAATAATTGCAAAACTTCTGAGTTGCTTTCCACAGAGAGTTTGCAGCAGCAAGCAGCTATGCCCATAAAAGGAAATGAGTGCCCACCCTTTCAGACCCGGCTCCAGAGAGTCTGAAGCCAGAGTAGCCCCGGCAGGGGAGTTCCCAACAGCCAGTTATGCCCATGAAAGGCAATGCTTGCAAAATTTCTGTTAGCTTTGCATGATAGTGTGCAGCAAAAGTCAGTTGTACCCTTTTCTGAAATTATTTTACTGTGTGAGGCTAAAAATAAAAATAAAAAGAATACAGGGGGAAATTCTCTTTTGCTTGGTACTGACAGGGATTCTACAGTACAAGTGGAGGGTGGAGTTGCCCCACAGCTGGAAAAATGGAATTTTTCTACTGATATTACTGTGGACAAGAAATTGGACAGTAAGGGTGGAGATCAAATGGTGGAAAATACTGAAATTTCATGTGAAGGTGTCAGTAAAGTTGTGCAACCTTTGGGAATTGATTTTGAGAAATTGGAAGATTCCAAAACAAAAGATTGGATGTGGTAGTGGGCAGATGAAGAGGGTAGTGATGTAGAAAAGCAGTACAGCACAGAAATAGTGGGATTTTTTAGTTCAGGATCAGATGAAGATGCTTTATGGGACTCTCAAGGACTTTTGGGAGGTGGAAGTAAAGAACAGAGAAAGCAGCAGAGTGCTGTTACTGTGGCGTATCAGTCAAGAGAAATAGGGATTTTAAAACAATGGGCAATGCTATTAGCAGGAGGATTGCATGAAGTGCAGTCTACAATTGCAGTGCAGTCTACAATTCCACTCATTTTGAGCAGAAGGACTTGCTGAAGTTATGGGGATTTTTGGTCTCCAAATTGAAAGTACAATCAGGTCCAGACAGTAGGGAAAGTACAATCAGGTCCAGACAAGAAAAATATTGGGAACTTTTGAATAAGGTGAGATATATTATTTTGAAAATATTTCAAAGGATAATTGCAGATAACCCAAAAGACCACAGGGTGGAAGAGGCTAAGGGAATTACTTTGGCAGTCATAGAAAGACTTTTGGTTTCTAGGAAACCTAGATCAGGTCCGGTTCAGATACCTGCATGGTTAGAGGAAACTCAACTGATAAAGGATTTGCAGGAGATGCAAAGGGCAGGTGAAGGTGGGGGGAGCCTCGTGTGTGCTTCTCTTTTTCAGATAGCCAGGATGATCAAGGAATCCTTTCCAAAGAAGAATGGGATCAATGGCTCACAAACCTGATATCGTTGTTGAAGTTACGAAGACGAAAGTTGAAAGAACAAAGGTGTCAGGGTGTAACTAAAGGGAAAGGAAAATCTCAGCTTCTTTCGGCCAATCAGTGACGTGGACCAGATATGGAGCATTCTGCTCATGGCACAGCTGTATCTGCTTCGCCTAGAAGGGACCATGAGATCGGTGTTGTTGAGTCAAACCAACTTCAGGATTCGACAACGGACGGGGTAAATAGTATGCACACAGGACACGTTATGGGCGACACTCCCACCGGGGTCTCTGTACCTGGGCCGGACTGGCTGCTCGATGAGCTTCTGAACACATTCGAACCATCCCCGGCGACATCTTTGGATGCTTCTGGAATGGGACATCTTACGTCTCAGGGTTGCCAAGGCACATCTAAAGAGCAGGTTTTGATCACACAGGAAGCTCTTCAATGCACACCTACACGTGGTTTTTCTGACATGACTGTACTTTTAGAGCAGGGAGGGACAATAGGGGCAACTGCAGTTGATCAACACAGCCTGCCGCAACTTCTACCAGCCAGCCGGAGTGACAACTCTTCGAAACATATTCCAACCCATGCTACAGACAAAGTGGCAGCCGATGTGAGACCGTTGTCTTACGCTCAAGCAGCTAGAGGAGTACAACCGAGTGGTCCAAAGAAACCCTTCTTGTTTTTTCCAAATAAATCAAGTTCACGTGATCAAATTGAGGATGGGGAGCTGTTAAGAAATTACTTTACCTCAGCATCTGCTTCTGACCAATCGGACGAGGACAAACAGTTAGTCATCCGTATTAAGTATGGAGGTTCGCCTGAAGACCCGTTTATGTCTAGAGACTATTTTGTCGGAGATTTTCTCATCCAAAAAATGGATGTCCCTCCTGGAGCTGTAAAGGTGGTCAGCATGCCACCTGGTATGGCTGAGGCAGACGTGATCTTCAAATCGGAGGCGATATATTATGCATTTTGGGAAAAGTGTAAAGCAGCTCAGAGAGCGGGAGACAAGCTTTTCCAAAACTTGGACATACAGCCTCTCTTTACAGGGGAAACAAAAGTTGTGACGGTTTATTTAAGATCGGGAAAAGTGCCCAAAGAGGACATCGCTCTTTGTTTGTCTAGAGAAGGGAAAATTCTTGCGGGTCCCTTTGAAAAAAGAGATGGCTTTGGAATCTGGACTTGCGAATTTAAGTTGGTAATGGCATTGGAACAGACTATGGAAGGCAAATTGAGACATCACCCTAGATATTTTTTTTATGGGAGGAGAGAGGGCGACCCTCAGGTATAATGGACAGCCTCCAGCCTGTTTCCTTTGTGGTGCGTACAATCACTTGAGATGGGACTGTACGTCGCAGATGTGCTCCAAATGTGGAGGTAGAGGACACAAGGCCGTAGAATGCAATAAGTTGATCCGTTGCAGTTTATGTGATAAAGCTGGAAAAATTTGTTTGACCCAGAACGTTTTCTAGCTCAATGGGAAAAAGAGCAAGAGAGATGGTCCAAAAGGGCAGCAGAGGTTCAAAGAGAAACAGAAGCGAGACACCAGAGAATAGCAACTAGACTGGATAGGGGGCACAGGAGGTGGGAACAAGAGCTTGCTGAAGAAGAACGCAACTCCGCTGATCGTAGTGGTATGGAAATAACGGACAATATTGGTTGGACAAAAGTCAGTCATAAGAAAAAAACAGCAGCTTTGGGAGCTAGACCGAAGCAGCAACATATACGCAACAGGTACTTCAGCATGAAAGCGAGGAGGCGGCAACCTCGTTGACCTTGGCTGACTCGAGGGAAACCGTTGAGGAGAGAGAAGCTATGGAATTAGGGTGTGAGTTCAGAGAGAGCGAGGAGGAAATGGAATGGAAGGGACAAAAAGGTACAAGGGGTAAACAAAGAAATACTACTGTTCAAAAATGGAAAACACGTGCTGAAGGCAAGGAGATGGAAATAGAGAACAGGAGTTTGGAAAAGAATGGAAATCCTGCAAAAAAGGTTGTTGTTGAAAAGGGTGCAGATAAAGGCAGTAGACACAGTACAAAGGATTTAACTGTCGCTTCACAATCAGAAGACAGAGGAGAAGGCCTTTTGCAACCGAAGAAGCCTATTGTTCCTGAAGTAACTCCTGGTGCTGCACAATTACCCGAACAGATCCCTACTCCACAACCCCCCTTCCTGGTCCTCCCGACTCCTCAAGTTTCCTGATTCCTTACATGTAGAAACAGCCGTGCTCCTGCCACTTCAAACAGGAGGGACGGATACAGATAAAGTTGCTGGCAACAAGTAAACTTTGGTTCTTTCATAGATTTGACTGTTTGTTATTGTTATCTAATTAGGATTACAAAATTTTAATTTTTGCCACTTTTGGAGATAGAAGAAGAATGGCTGGTAGAAGGGAAGAAATGAAGATTACAAGATACATTCATCATTTTGTTAAATTATAGAACTTTAAATGACTTTGAAGATTTGAAGATTTCGGACAGTAACTTGACTAATGAACATTTTGAATAAATGGGATTCTGTAGTTTTTGGGATTATGGGGGGTTTGGAGGGGATAGAAGAACTTTTTGAAGAATGTTTGAATGTTTAGAATTTTGAATTTCGAATGTTGGATTTGAATTTAGTATCGGACAATTTGGGACTTTTGGACTCCTGAGTGGATTCTTACATTACTGAATATGTTTGGAACAATAGACTACGTGCAATGCAAGACTATAAAGGATTTAAAGGACAATTGATACATTTCAGAATTTTTGTTTGAATTTTCGTATGGATCTTCATTCAAATTGTCATTTGGACTAATTTTGAACTCTAGCTGAGACAATTCATGCCTCTATGGCCTTGGTGGGTTTTGGGATTTTAATGTATATCTTAATGTATATTATAATTTTGGGTTCTTGTTAGTTAGATAACAAGGGTTTAAGTATAATAGTATAATAATAATTAAGTATAATTAATAGAGAGTAGTACATTACACACATTTACATACACATTCACAGTTTAGTAAGATAGTTTTACCCCACTTGGGTTTTAGAATGGGGTAAAAATAGTTTTAGTCAACAGGCCACCGTAAAAGTGTGGTTCTGAGTAAGAATTAGTTATTTGAATTGGTGTTCAATTTTTGGGTTTGAAATTGGTTGACAGTTGTGATGTTTGTTCTTATTGTATTGAGACTTTTGTAGGATGGAATTACACAAATAAAAATTTATTTTCCCTAAAAAATTATTTTCCCTAACCCTAACCCTAACCCTAAACCCCACCCTAACCCTAACCCTAACCCACAACCAGCAAAGTCACACTTCACGTAGGCTCCTGCCTGGGCTCCAGGAATTTCCTCCAGGAAGGTGGTATCCAGCCAGGGTACAGCAGTTTTGACTTCACCCCCACTTGGGGGAAGGCGTGGGGCACCCATGGGTGGCTCCAAGAAGAGGAAAAAGCAAGGGGGCTCCCCAAAAATGCCCCAGGAAAAAAGGTGACCCAGAAGGGAAAAGAAACCTCCAGAGGAGCGGCCATGGTGGTAGACCAGACCCCAGGACTGCAGCAATGCCCAGCAGATACTGTGAGTGGGGTACAGGGGCAGGGGGAGGCTTTTGGGGAGACAGAGGAGAAGGGAGAAGGGGAAGAGGGTCCCCTGGATTTGGGGGGCAGCAGCACCCCAAGGAAGGAGGAGGGGGCCCCCAGTTGGATCAGAGCCATGAAAACCCTGAAGAGAGGCAGGTAGCCAAGGAAGCCATTGGAGAAGAATTTTTGAAAGAGGCTGCAAGGGAAAAAGCCAGGAATGAGGGGGGTCAGGCTTCAGGAGAGGGGTTTGGGGTGCCCATGGCCCCCAGGAGGGTCCTCAGGAAAGGAGGCGAGCACCCAGCAGAGGGTGGACTCAGGGTGCGGGGGATAAAGGGGGACAAAAGCCCAAACAGAAGAAACTGCTCCCACCCAAAAAGAGGGGACACAGCTCTCACAGGCACAAAGACATGGGGGTGCGGGGTGCCCCTGGCGCAGATACAGACTCCAGCGATGAAGAAAGAGGAGAGTCTGGGAGACCACTGAAAGAAGGGGGGCATCAGGCAAAGGGGTGCATGGCCACAGAGCACGCAGCACAGAAAAAGCCAACGTAAAATTTAGGGTGCGCAGCAGAAGCAGCCTGAGAGCAAACTCTGTGGGTGCAAGAACTTCATATTTTTCCATATCTCCTGGGGTCCCCAAACCAGGGGGGGTTGAAAGTGGCATCATGGGCTCGGAAGAAAGTGAAGGAGACCCCTCTCCAAAGCGTTCAGGGGAGCCCCCACAAGAAAACACCATTTTCCCCCATCCAAAAGGCTTTCCTGCAAGTCTCCAGGGCAAGCCTGGAGATCTTATAGGGGGATGGCAAGCACTCGCAGTGCAGCAGGGAGGGGGGATGAGTCAGAGTCACAAGGAGATGAGTCAGAGTCACAAGCTAGACCCTGGGGAGCCAGGGAGGGGGGATGTTGCTGGGGAGAATAGAGGAGAAACTGGCCAATCAGCAAGCCTTGGAGCAGGGAGGGGGCTGTTGCCAGGGAAGGAAGAGTGGAAGGAGGGGAGGGGGGACATCTCCATGGAGGGTTGACACCCGAGGAACGCATAAATCCCAAAGTTAATGAGCTGCCCAGTGAAAAGATACAGAAGCCATTGGAAAGCCCGCAGAGGGACCAGGAGAGCCAGGAGGGACCCCCAAACGGCAGTCAGCAGCCTTCTGGCTGCAGGGTCCAGCTGCACAGCCAGGTAAGGGCGCTGTTGCGCTGGGTTTAACACCAGAACACACAATGCTGTGGGGCCAGGACCGTGTCTCTGGTCCTACACAGCTGAATTAGTTTAAGAAAAACTTAAAGTTAGAAAACACCCAAGAAACAGTTTTGAAACAGAAGATATGTTAGAAATAAATTCCCAAATAAAAGCAAAAGACATCTTGTTACCGCGAATTGCCAGGTAACAATAAGTGATTTCAGCTCAGCAACTTAATGAGGCGCAGGAAGCCAGCGTTTCTTCAAAGCAGGAAGGATTTTATTGCAAGTGATCTCTTGGCACAGCTCAGCAGAAAGGAACCCCACATGGCTGTGCATCAGTCCTTTATACATTTTCCCAGTAACCCAGAAAAGGGGTGTAGGGCAGTCCCGCCCCCACAGTGCAAAACCCAGGAAGGGGGCGGTCTCCTTCCATCTAATATCCTAGAACACAAAAGGGAGAAAACAGTCCCTTTGCACATGCTGATGAAATCAAATCCCAGAAGAAAAGCTA
Organism: Sphaerodactylus townsendi; assembly: GCF_021028975.2. Classification (NCBI taxonomy): domain Eukaryota; kingdom Metazoa; phylum Chordata; class Lepidosauria; order Squamata; family Sphaerodactylidae; genus Sphaerodactylus; species Sphaerodactylus townsendi. Next base: position 1,581,538 of record NC_059433.1, on the reverse strand, counting down.
GCACCTTCTTGCCTGAGGTGGTTCCTTGGGAGTGTTAGACAGAGACAAGTTCAAATGATCCAATGAATTCTTGGATCCTGAAAGTAAGGATGTGAACAGTCCAGTGAGCTTCTGGATCCCGAGAGTAAAACTTCAAACAGTCCAATAGCAAAACAGGGTGACATCTTCCAAGGCATCTTCCAAGACATCTTCCCTTGGATGCTGGCAACAGATTCAATTAGCAAGTCCAAAGAGGGTCGTTGTTCTTGTCAAAAGGTCGGCTGGGCATTGGTCTAAGCAGCATTCCAGAGTCAACTTCCTTGTTACTTAATATCAGACCTTAACTGGCTATTGCTTCTATTCTCAGACACAAATTTCAAAAATAACATTTCTAACTTAAACATTAGGAAAACCTTAAAGGATAAACACACATACTTATACTTATAGGCAGGACTGTACATCTACCTACTGGCAGGGCTCGCTTAAAACTAATAGAACCTTAACCTAAAAGAAGAACCTTATTAAACTAAAATCCTGAACTACAGGCATAAACTTAACTAAGAGGAGCATTTACAACATCCTAGAATGACACAAACACAAGGGAAATCATATAGCATTGGCACAAACATACATATGCGTTCTCTGTGAACCTTATGGAGGCTTCTGAACCACACAAGTCTCCGTGTCCAGGCAAGGAGCCAGTGTAGCCAGGCAACCTGACTTCAGGAAAATATTTTGTTTATTTTCCCATCGGTAACAATCTGACATCAGAAACAGACAGTTTTTACTCAGCAGAATTTAGATAAGTTACAGAAGGTGACCTCACGCCTTGGTGCTCTCAAGTGAGAGACACGCCCCCTTCGGGGTGCTCTCGACCGAGAGGCACACCCTACATACAAAAGACCCCAGTCTTTATAGATGCAAAGAGTACAGACGTCACGCAGTTCATCCCCTTAAGTTTCACATACATAATCCACACCTCTTTCACGTGCTACGAGCATGTACCTTAAAATCCCATTGGATAAATCTGTCTCCTGGTCACAGTAAGACAGCCTTTTATTCTACGTGTCAGTTTCCTTAGCTCATGCCCCTCTACCCATATGCAAAGGGCAGCAATAAAACTAGCTTGCTGTCTTTCTTGTTTCCAAGAAAAACCTGTTTTTGTAAGTTTGCTAAGTTTGCTCTCAGAGAGATGTATCCCTCAGGGTATGCAGCATTCCTTAGGATCATAAAACTTCCCTTCAATTCTCCAGTTTGAAATGTTAAAACATTTAAAAGATTATACATACACTGATTCTAAAACAATAGAATTATAGTGAAATACTAATACATATGAACCTCTCATTATCATTTCTGTGTTCATTTAACTATATAGAAAAACACTTTTTAATTTAACTAATCACATTCATTTCTAACCCAAAAACCAAAGTTATAAATTGCATATTTCTGCTGTCACGTTGGCCAAGATCTTAAAGATGTTATCTTTGCTTGCCTGCATAATCACTAGCAAGCTTCTAACATGCCTTTTGACCTGCTGCAAACATGCAGGCTTCTGGTCACTTATACAGAAGCACCATTTTGATTCTTCAGATCTTTGGTTCATATGAATTTCCATATTCCTTGATCAAATACAATTTATAGACATTCTGATCCATCTCCACAATGCACACACTACAAAGGGAAGGGATGGTACAGGAGCAAAGGCAAACCTCTGGGGGCCCTTTTGCAGATTTTCTCGGCCAGGCAACTGCGCAGGGGGCTGAAATTCTGGGGGGGGGAGAGGGACTCAAAGGGGAGAATGTTCCCAGTGGGGGTTTTCAAGGGGAACCCCGTGGTCTGGCCGTGGGAAAGGAAGAATTGGGTTCCCTTGCATGCGAGCAGCGGGGACCCCCAGGACCACGCCCAAGGGTGGCAGGGAAGTGGGGGGAAGGGGAGATGTTGTTCAGGCCAACCCCTGGGGGGCCCGGGGGCTCAGGCAACACAAGCCTTGGGGGGCCCAGTTGAGTCCCCGCTCCGGCAAGGAAGCGCGCAGGTGCCCCAAAACGATGCAGGGGGGAGAGGAAGGGAGGGGGCAATGGCAGAACCTGACATCAGCACTGGATCACATGGGGAACCCCTGGATCCGGTAGGACAACTGAAAATTCTGGGGAAAGGGGGGGCGGCCTGGGATGGTCAGGGGGAGTCCCCAGGGTCCAGCCTGAGGGTGGCAGAGGTTGCGGGAGAGCGAGGAGACACCATCCAAAACCCCTCCCCGGAGGAAGGAGGCTCAAGGGAGGCGCAGGCCGCAAAAGCCTCGGGGGCCCCTTTTGCTCTCTGGTTAAACAAGGGAGGGTGCAGGGGGCCTAAACCGAAGGAGGTGCCTCAGGGGGAGGAGGAACAATGGTGGAAACTGGCTGCAGCAGCGGATGCCCAATGGAAACCCCAGGTCCTGCAGGAAATGGGGGGCACCGCAGGGTGGTCCCCAGGGGGCCCCGGGGCCCGTTTCGGCAGTGACAGAGGAAGCAGGGGAGAGGGGAGACTCAGCCCAGACCCTCCCACCAGGGGAGAGTGGCTCCAGGGGGCACAGGTGACACAAGCCTCGGGGGGGCTTTTTGCAGCACGTCGCACCGGGAACCTCGCGGGAGGCCCAAACCGGGGGACAAGGTGGAGGAGGGGAGGGAGTGTCAAGGGAAGAGGGTGCCGGGCAGGACCCCAGCGAGGAGGCCAGAGAGGGGCCACGGGAGGGAGGAAAATCCCCCGTTACAGGGTGGGAACAGGTGGGAACAGGCGGAGACTCGTCCCCCGCAGGTATGGAATGGCAGGCAGCGGCAGCGGAAGGTTGCCCGGATGGTGGACAGGCGCTGGCATCGGCAGAAGAGGAGGAGGTGAGCGATATCGGTGAGGCGGAGGGGCACCAGAAGCAGGCTGCCCTGCTCTTGCAGTGTCAGTGGGGGGAGGACGGGGAAGGAGATGGGAACCTGCAAGACATGGAGGACCTGGGGGTGGAGGAGGAGGAGGAGTAGGTGAGGAGCGCCACGCCTACTACTGGCACAGGACAGGACTCGGACCAGGATGGGATGGGCGACTGGGGGGTTCATCGGGGCCGCTCCAGAGATCGCTCCAGAGATCGCTCCAGAGATCGCTCCAGAGATCGCAAGGTTAAAAGGGTGAGGAGCAGAGAAAGCTCCGGATGGAAGGAATGGGGAACCGCAGTCCAGGGAGGCGCTCATCAGGGACAGGTGGCAGGCCCAGTTGGACGGGGATTTCCAGGAGGTGGAGTCCATTCTCTTGCCCAACCAGCCCCAGCAGAAGGACCTGCTCCAGTTTTGGGGGTTCCTGGTGTCATGGCTCAGATTGGCGGCGGTCCCTACAAGGAAGCTATGGCCACACAGGCAAATGAAGCTTTGGCAATTGCTCACGGACGCAAGGCCAGTGGTCCTGGTGGCATGCAGCAGGGAGCTGGGACCCGGGGAGGAGGAGCGAGCCAAGGCGAGGGCGGCCAAGGCGGTGACCATGGCGGCTGTGGAATGGTTGCTGGTTTCCAGGAAGGCTCGGTCGGGCTCAGTGCCTGTTCCCGGGTGGCTGGAGAAGGGGCAGCTGATTCGGGACTTGCAGGGGATGCAGAGGGCGAAGGAGGAGGGGAGGGAGCCGTGTGTTTGTTTCACCCACAGGTACAAAGAGGAGCCAGAGAGCGAGCTAGAGCATGACGAGTGGGATGAGTGGATGACCAACTCGGTGTCATTGCTGTGGCTCAGATGCGGCAAGATGAAGGACAGAGGGCATGAACGAGCCGGCGGCGGCAAGCTCTCCAGGCGGCGGGGCTGTGGCAGGAAGCGCCGAGGCCGGACCGTGTCTCCAGTCAGCGGCACCGCAGCCAGTCCATGCACCCAGGCAAACAGATCGCTCAACACAGCCAGGGGTCTGGCCACGGCAAGGGAGGGGGTGGTGGGCAGGGAATGGGAGGCAGGTTTTGGGTGAGCCACAGGGGTCACGGAACGGGTAGGGGGGAGGCGGGTTGCATCCATGGCCTTAGTTCGGATTCAGAGCCAGAGGGAGCTGATGTCTGCTCGGTGTCGGAGGAAGGTCTCACTTGGGGAGAACGGGTGGAGAGGGAGGAGAACCAGGGAACAACTCTGGGGCTGGTCAGCGGGGAGGCGGGGTTTCCCCAGGGGAAGCGAGTGGCCTGTTGGGAGGTACCACCGTGGGAAGGGGCTGAGCGTAGGCGGAGGACGGCACTGCAGCTTTTTATCGCAAGGACTTTTCCAGGCAGATGGAGCGCCGCGCAGGCATCCTGGAGTCGGCGCACGGCCACCGGGGCAGCAAAGAGAGCGAGGAGGCCTTCTCTGGTAAAGCCACACGGAGCCGACGGGACCGTCCACATCCGGATCGAGCAACGCAAGAGGGCGGGGTTAGTATGGTGAAAAGTAGAACATCTAGCAACGCTCCCGCCGGGACCCTCGGGCCCAGGCGCGATTGATCGCCAGGGGAGCATCCACCCATGAGCGTGCTGCCCCCGGGGTCGCCTCCGGGCACCTCCAGGGCGGGACGACGTTTACAGCCGTCTGAGGGGGGACAAGCAGGCACACATAGAGTGAAGGGCCAACCTACTGATTGCTCGGAGGCTCCCCAATAGGATACACAACACTCACCGCCAACACGCACAGCAGCACACAACACTCAAGCTGAGGGAGGACAGGACAGACGCCCGACCGAGCAACTTGAGACGACCGCCGGGCAACAGCAGCAGCTGCAGACAGGATTGGAGGGCGTGTCTTCATCTCCAGCCATCCGTGACCCACTTGCATCGTCGTCGCCATCGACATCTTCATCTTCGTCGTCGATGCCGCCACCACCACGGCCACCTTCTCTGCCACTAAAAGGAGGGAGCGCGGGGGACCCGGAGCCGGCACCGACAGCGGTGGCGGCAAGCGAACCCCAGACGGCCACGGGCGACGGGACCCAAGGGCAAGGGGAAGCAGCGGCACTCAAGGATACGAAGCAAGCCCAGACCCCGTTGGGCAGTTCGGAGCCAGCAAAGGGGACAGAGAAAAGGAGAGGAGGGAGAAAGCACGGCGGCAGAAGGAAAAAGAGCAGGCGGTGGGCCACGCGGCACCCGAGGTGGTCGCGCGGGCCAGGGAGTTGGCAGAAGGGCCTCAAGGGAGATCAGGAGCAGCCCGCCGGGGCGTTACGACCTGCGGGCAGACGAGGACTTCCCGGCGCTGCCAACACGAGGGACCCCGCAGCCGGACGTGGGCACTGGCGCGGCGGCAGCCAGCCCTTCAAGTGCAAAGGGCGACCTAGGCAGCGGGGAAAAGGAAAAGGAATATTCTCTTCAATCCAAATTTTTTCACAAGATAACTGGACTCCCAAATTGCATGCCCTATGCAACCCTTTGTCTGGAGTTAGGTCAAAACTCCTTGGAATCAGCCGCTTGGCTGAGGACTTTTAGATTCTGGTGCAAATTCATTTTCTCTCGGACTGTAATTCCCTGGTCTACCGTCTGCTCTCTGACACCCATTCCAACCCCTGGTTTTCCATAATTGAAGAAAAAATTGCCTCTATCGGACTGTCAGTGGATTCACTTTGCTCTTTGTCCTATTCAGAAGCTTATAGGAAATTAAAAGGTCAACTATTGGATAGAGAGTTCTCTACCCTAATCACCGCAGCCAAGAAAACGTGTTCCCCCCTGTATTTTTCTCTTCCATTTGAACAGGGCCACTTGGCACACTACCTGTATTGCTTAATAAACCCTGTTCAAAGGAGAGCCATAATGCTCACCAGGTTTAATGTTATGCCTTCTGCCCTGTTACATGGCAGATTTAATAAGCAAGAAAAGGCTAAAAGATTGTGCCCATGTAACGATGGCTCAGTTGAATCTCTGGCCCACCAATTACTTCACTGTCTCGGATTCAAGGAAATCAGATCCATGTATGTGAATCTCACTCCTTTACATTTACCAGATCTCCCCAATTTATTTAGATTACACTACTTGTGACAACCCTGATCCTTCTCTCTGTATGATAGTGGCAGACTTTCTCCTGGAAATTACTAAATGCCAGTAGATTTCCTTCGTCCTAACATGTATATCCTGTATTGTATATGCTTTTTAATCTGTTTTTTATTATTGTTGCACTGCTCTCTATGCCAATAAAGGCTTGCTTCTCAAGAAAAGGACGGAGACCGGGGACCGTGGTTGCCCCAGGGACCGCCGGCGGGCGAGTCGCCTTAGGGCGCGTGGCCACAAGGCAACGTGGAACAGCAGCTGGCGACCACTTCTATGGGGACGGCCCTGTCGGTTTTGTCGGGGGGCCCCGCCCCAGTGCTCGAACTCAGGAAGACCCTGGCGCAACTAGGTGGGCGGGACCGACCTCTGCCGGCGCCCCAAGGGCTCACAGGTGTGGCGGATGGGGCAGCGACGGGGGCTCAGAACCCCGGAGACCCCTGAGGCAGCAAGGCATGCCTCAGGGGCTCGTGGACCTACGCGCAGGCGACGGGCGGGAGCAGCCCTTGGTTTCAACGTACTTACCGGGCTCCCCTGTCCCACGATTACATGGAGGACGAACAGATGCTGGCCGCGTATTACAATGCCATGCAAGTGCAAGAGGAGGAGGCCTGCAAGGACAGGAAGTTCGTGGTGCGGTTGCGGTACAAGGGGGAGGCAGACAGCATTTCCATGTCCAGGGAATATCTTGTGGGACATTTCCTGATCAGGAAGATGGAGCTTCCCTCCGTGGACCTGAGGGCGGTCAGCATTCCCCCGGGAATCCCAGAGGCAGACGTCATGTTCCACTCCGAGGCGGCGTATCAGCAGTTCTGGGACAGCTGCCGAGCAGCTCAACGCACAAGGGACTCGGATTTTGATTTTTTGGAGCTGCAGCCTCTCTTTCAGGGAGAAACCAGGGTCGTGACAGTCTACCTGAGGTCCGGGGATGTCCCCAAGGAAGACATCTCACGGCGGCTGGCCAGGAAAGGCCAAGTTTTGATGGAGCCGCGTGAAAAATGTGACGAATTCGGGGTCTGGACCTGCGAGTACAAGTTGGTGATGGGGCTCGACAGGACCCCCGAGGGTCGCCTCCATCACCTTCCAAGGTACTTCTTCATGGGGGGAGAGCGTGCGACAGTTAGATACAATGGCCAACCCCCCGCATGCTTTGTTTGCGGTGTCTACGACCACCTGCAGAGGGACTACACATCACGCTTATGCCCCAGATGCGGAGGGAAGGGCCACAGCATGGAGACCTGCACGCGGGAGGTGTGCTGCAGCTTGTGCGGAGAGGACGGGCACCTGTATCGGTGGTGCCAGGAGAGCTGGCGCAACACCAGGGATCCTGACAGATACCAACAGGACTTGGAGGCAGAGTCCGAGAGGAGGCAGCAGAGAGAGGAGGACGCCATCCGCCAGGTAGCGGCAGACGAGCGGCGATCTGAGTTCCGGCAGCTCGAAAGGGAAAGGGAGCAAGCAAGAGAGCACAGGAGGCAGAGGGCACTTGAAGGAGCCCTAGCGAGGGACCAGGCACCTCCGAGCCGAGCAGAGGTTCTTGCGGTTGTAGCAAGCAGGGACCGACACCAGGCAGCGAAAGAGTCCCAGTAGTCCCAGCAGGGATGGGAGACCGTGAGCAGATGCAAGCAGGACACAAAGAGGGATCGGGCGGCACGGGCCGCATGGCCCACACCAGCACTTCAAACAAGCGCCAACCGATACGCGCTGTTGCTGAGTGGCTCGGAGGAGGAGGAGATGCAGCAAGGTGGGGAGCAGAACGCGTGCAGGGACGGTGACTGAGAGATCGAAGTTCAAGAGATGGAGTGGCTCTCGGGGGCAAAACGGGCCGATCAGCGCGATCCCAGAGGCAGTAAAAGGAAGCAGCGGTCATCCGCAACAGGCCACAGAGACCGATCGGTAGAGGAAGTGCCCGCAAGTGACCAGGAGGGGCACAGCGGCGATTGGGCTGCAGCGGTGATGCAGACTTACCAGCCGCTGGAGAAGCGTGCGAGCAATCCGTACAAATCAAGGAGAGCGGAAGGCAAGGACTGCAAGGGCAGAGACCAACCTACCGATAAGAGAGGGGACGGAGCCACGAGCACAGCCCAGGCCATCCCAGAGGGCTTCGACGCAGCCATGGACACCACACCAGCTCAGGCGAGCATCAGCGAGAAGGGAGAGCAGGTTGCAGAGCAGGTAGCACGGCCGGCCAAAGCACCCCAACCCGATGTGCCGCATTGCGCTGCCGCCAGCGAGCATGGGGCGAGCGGAGCGGGAGCTATCGGAGAAGATCCCGACACCAGCAGCGGAACCCCTATACGTCCCTCGCAGACCCCACACACAACACCGGCCACATCGGAGGAAAGCGCGGGTAGCCGCGAGACCAAACGACCCGTGAGACCAAACGGAGGACTCCGGGGGAGGGGGACTGGTCCGGTGGGGGACGACAAGAGAGGTGCGGGGTCCAAACCTCGGCCTCAGCCCGCTCTGCCAGACAAGGGGGGTGGACCGCCGCAGTCGCCGGGGCCCTCCGGGGCCACCGACCCCCACCTGGCCCACCCTCCCTCTGAAGTAGCCGCACCCCCGTCGATGCAGGTGGGGGGCGGTACAGAATGGTCTCTGCCCATTGGGGTGGCCGAGGTCCAGAAAGGCAGCGGCGGGGAGAGCGGATGAGGAGAGCGGACAGTGACGACGCTCTCCCTGCCCACAAGGGGCCACGTCGCGACGCCTCCCTCTCCGGTTCCAGCGAATCCCTGTAAAGGACGAACTACCTACGTGCTCCTAATGGCTCCGACTGGACTCATGCAACTCTTGACCTGTCGACTTTTGCCATCTGCCTGTCGCTCACCTCACAACGGACTTTTCCACCCCAACCAACCGACCGTCACAGTATGGCCCAAGCGGCAGTGGCAGCCAGCCCAGCCAGGACAGCGCCAGCGTGGCTCGACCTGAGCCTGGCGACGTGGAACATAGGAGGCCTGCGCCAACCGGTCAGGAGGGCAGAGATCCTCCGGCACATTGCCAAGTGAGATCTGGATCTGGTGGTGCTCCAAGAGACTCATTTCCAGTCCGAGCAGCACAGGGCAGCCGGCCAGCGCCTCTGGACGTGGGGGCCATCCCTGTTGTCCTACCGAATGGAAAGGCAGGGTGGCGTGGTCGTCCTGCTGCACCATTCGTCCTGCTGGACAGTGAGTAGGAAGATCGACGCGGAGCCGGGCCAGCTGTGGGTCGTCAACCTCAACATCAAAGGGGACATGCCACAAGATAATTTGGCAGTGCGGGTGTGCGCGGTCTACGGCCCTCAGGACCGCGACCACAGGCATGCGCTGTGGGCGACGCTGAAGGATTTAACGGCAGCGCAGGGTCTGACGTACGTGGTCCTGGGCAACTTTAACAACAGAGTCAGGCCGGAGTATCGGTGTGTGACAGTCCGCAGGTCGTCTGGAGAGGGGACGGACGGACGGAGGGGGGAATTGCAGCCAGCGGACCCGGAGCGCTTAAACAGAGAGGAGTGAGGACTCAACGCCTGGCTCATTGACGAGAGGGGGCTTCGGGATGCAGCCGAGGAATCCGCGCCAACGTTGGATTATTACCCCACCGGGGGCCGGAGGCAATGCAAGGATCCTCACAGGTCAAACTGCTCCTAGGCATCATGGACAAACACTTGGTGATGATAAGTTAACAACGTAAGATAAGTTAACAGCATTTGCTCAGGATTGCAAAATACAAATTAGGCTGAAATAGTAAGTACATGAAAAACCCCAAATGTGTTGAATGCAAGTTTCTCATGTGTCAAACTGCTCTTCCTCATCCTGGACAAACACTAGGTAGAGTCTTGAGCAGATCCCATTAACCTATGATAAGTTAACAGCATTTGCTCAGGAGTGCAAAACACCAATTTGGCTGAAATAGTAAGTATGTGTAAAACCCCAAATGTGTTGAATGCAAGTTTCCTCACGGGTCAAACTTGTTCTACTCATCATGGACAAACACTAGGTGGAGTCTTGACCAGATACCATTGACCTATTTCAAGTGAACAGCATTTGCTTATGATTGCAAAACATGAATTTGGCTGAAATGGTAAGTACGTGTAAAACCTCAAATGTGTTGAATGCAAGTTTCCTCATGGGTCAAACTTCTTCTACTCATCATGGACAAGCACTAGGTAGAATCTTGAGCAGATACCATTGACCTATGATAAGTTAACAAAATTTGCTCAGGATTGCAAAACACTAATTTGGCTGAAATACTAAGTGCCAGTAAAACCCAAAATGTGTTGAATGCAAGTTTCCTCATGGTTCAAACTTGTTCTACTCATCATGGACAAACACTAGGTGGACTCTAGACCAGATACCATTGACCTATTTTAAGTTAACAGCATTTGCTTCGGATTGCAAAACATGAACTTGACTGAAATGCTAAGTATGTGTAAAACCCAAAATATGTTGAATGCAAGTTTCCTCACAGGTCAAACTTGTTCTACTCATCATGGACAAGCACTAGGTAGAATCTTGAGCAGATACCATTGACCTATGATAAGTTAACAAAATTTGCTCAGGATTGCAAAACACCGATTTGGCTGAAAGAGTAAGTACGTGTAAAACGGCAAATGTGTTGAATTCAAGTTTCCTCATGGTTCAAACTTGTTCTACTCATCTTGGACAAACACTAGGTGGGGTCTTGAGCAAATACCTTTGACCTATTATAAGTTAAAAGCATTTGCTTAGGATTGCAAAACATGAATTTGGCTGAAATGGCAAGTACGTGTAAAACCTCAAATGTGTTGAATGCAAGTTTCCTCATGGATCAAACTTGTTCTACTCATCATGCACAAACATTAGGTGGGGGCTTGAGCAAATATCCTTGACCTATTATAACTTAACAGCATCTGCTCAGGATTGCAAAACACGAATTTGGCTGAAATAGTAAGTACGTGTAAAACCCCAAATGTGTTGAATGCAAGTTTCCTCATGGATCAAACATGTTCTACTCTTCATGGACAAACACTAGGTGGTGTCTTGAGCAGATCCCATTAACCTATGATAAGTTAACAGCACTTGCTCAGGATTGCAAAACACGAATTTGGCTGAAATAGTAAGTACGTGTAAGACTCCAAATGTGCTGAATGCAAGTTTCCTCACAGGTCAAACTTCTCCTACTCATCATGGACAAACACTAGATAGAGTCTTCTGCAGATCCAATTAATCTATGATAAGTTAACATCATTTTCTCAGGATTGCAAAACACTAATTTGGCTGAAATACTAAGTGCCAGTAAAACCCAAAATGTGTTGAATGCAACTTTCCTCATGGGTCAAACTTGTCCTACTCATCATGGACAAACACTAGCTGGCGCCTTGAGCAGATCCTATTAACCTATGATAAGTTAGCAGCATTTGCTCAGGATTGCAAAACACCAATTTGGCTGAAATGGTAAGTACGTGTAAAACTCCAAATGTGTTGAATGCATGTTTCCTCACGGGTCAAATTCTCCTACTGATCATGGACAAACACTAGGTGGCATCTTTACCAGATACCATTGACCTATTATAAGTTAAAAGCATTTGCTTCGGATTGCAAAACACCAATTTGGCAGAAATACTAAGTGCCAGTAAAACCTTAAATGAGGTGAATGCAAGTTTCCTCACGGGTCAAACTTGTTCTACTCATCATGGACAAACACTAGGTGGCGTCTTGAGCAGATCCCAATAACCTATAATAAGTTAACAGCATTTGTTTAGGATTGCAAAACATGAATTTGGCTGAAATTGAAAGTGCCAGTAAAATCCCAAATGTGATTAATGCATAGTTTCCCCATGGGTCAAACTTGTTCTACTCATCATTGTCAAACACTAGGTAGAGTATTGAGAAGATACCATTGACCTATTGTAAGTGTAAAGGATTCAATGGTGTTGGATAAATTCAGGGACAGTCACTGGCCTTGGACTGGAATCTTTACAACTCCAGGCTGCATGGGCCAGCATTCATGGCGGGCGGAGACTCCTGGCGAGACCTTATCTCTGGGCGTAGAGAGATGAGAACTCCGCTCCCATGGGGAACTGAGGGGATGGGATGGACAGAGTTATAACCTGTGCTTCTGGCGGGAGACTTTATTCCTGCCACGTCGTGTACGTGAGCTTTCTAGGATGTCTGAATAAACGGTCTTTTACACCAAAAAGCCTTTTATTTCTGCTTCTATGGAATTCCTTACATTAAGTTAACAGAATTTGCTCAGGATTGCAAAACACCAATTTGGCTGAAAGAGTAAGTACGTGTACAACCCCAAATCTGTTGAATTCAAATTTCCTCATGGTTCAAACTTGTTCTACTCATCTTGGACAAACACTAGGTGGGGTCTTGAGCAAATACCTTTGACCTATTATAAGTTAACAGCATTTGCTCAGGATTGCAAAACATGAATTGGGCTAAAATGCTAAGTACGTGTAAAACCCCAAATGTGTTGAATGCAAGTTTCCTCATGGGTCAAACATGTTCTACTATTCATGGACAAACACTAGGGGGTGTCTTGAGCAGATCCCATTAACCTATGATAAGTTAACACCATTTGCTCAGTATTGCAAAACACAAATTGGCTGAAATAGTAAGTACGTGTAAAACCCAAAATGTGTTGAATCCAAGTTTCCTCATGGGTCAAACTTGTTCTACTCATCATGGACAAACAGTAGGTGGCGTATTGAGCAGATCCCATTGACCTATTATAAGGTAACAGCATTTGCTCAGAATCGCAAAACACCAATTTGGCTGAAATACTAAGTGCCAGTAAAACCCCAAATGTGTTGAATGCAAGTTTCCTCACGGGTCAAACTTGTTCTACTCATCATGGACAAACACTAGGTGGCATCTTGAGCACATCCCATTTACCTGTGATAAGTTAACAGCATTTGCTCAGGATTGCAAAACACGAATTCAGCTGAAATAGTAAGTACGTGTAAAACCCAAAATGTGTTCAATGCAAGTTTTCTCATGGTTCAAATTTGTTGTACTCATCATGGACAAACACTAGGTGGGGTCTTGAGCAAACACCCTTGACCTTTCATAAGTTAACAGCATTTGCTTAGGATTGCAAAACACGAATTTGGCTGAAATGGTAAGTACGTGTAAAACCCCAAATGTGTTGAATTCAAGTTTCCTCACGGGTCAAATTCTCCTACTCATCATGGACAAACACTAGGTGGCATCTTTACCAGATACCATTGACCGATTATAAGTTAACAGCATTTGCTTCGGATTGCAAAACATGAACTAGGCTGAAATGCTAAGTACGTGTAAAACCCCAAATGTGTTGAATGCAAGTTTCCTCACAGGTCAAACTTGCCCTACTCATCATGGACAAACATTAGGTGGGGGCTTGAGCAAATATCCTTGACCTATTATAAGTTAACAGCATTTGCTCAGGATTGCAATACACGAATTTGGCTGAAATAGTAAGTACGTGTAAAACCCCAAATGTGTTGAATGCAAGTTTCCTCATGGGTCAAACATGTTCTACTCTTCATGGACAAACACTAGGTGGTGTCTTGAGCAGATCCCATTAACCTATGATAAGTTAACAGCATTTGCTCAGGATTGCAAAACACGAATTTGGCGGAAATGCTAACTACGTGTAAAACTCCAAATGTCTTGAATGCAAGTTTCCTCACGGGTCAAACTTGTCCTACTCATCATGGACAAACACTAGGTGGAGTTTTGTGCAGATCCAATTAATCTATGATAAGTTAACACCATTTGCTCAGTATTGCAAAACACCAATTTGGATGAAATAGTAAGTACTTGTAAAACCCAAAATGTGTTGAATACAAGTTTCCTCATGGGTCAAACGTGTCCTACTCATCATGGACAAACACTAGCTGGCGTCTTCAGCAGATCATATTGACCTATGATAAGTTAGCAGCATTTGCTCAGGATTGCAAAACACGAATTTGGCTGAAATGGTAAGTACGTGTAAAACCCCAAATGTGTTGAATTCAAGTTTCCTCACGGGTCAAATTCTCCTACTCATCATGGACAAACACTAGGTGGCGTCTTGAGCAGATCCCAATAACCTATAATAAGTTAACAGCATTTGTTTAGGATTGCAAAACACCAATTTGGCTGAAATAGTAGGTACAAGATAGATAGATAGATAGATAGTTTAATACGGCCAAAGGCCAGCAAAGACAAAACAAAACAACAGCACACATTCACAACAGCAAATTACAACAATTATTACAGCTAACCATTTACATGAATGTTTGGCTTTCAGCTCATCCCTGATTAAGTAGGCCCTTGCGTTTTTTATACGCCAATGCACAGAAATTTGCTACCTGCTGGGAGATGGTTGCATCCTTGTCTTCCAACAGCATTTTCCTGATCTCTTGGTCAGGATCCTTTGCAATTATCAAGCTGTGTTGCACAAGCAGAGGTAAAATAAAGAGCTCTCTTTCAGTCTTATGTATATGCAGTGTAACAAGATATGTATCATAGAATCAACGTTCCCAGAGTTACAAACACATTTCCCTTCAAATGCCAAGGGGTTTTCCCAAATCTGCCTATAAGCATAGATGATGGAAATGCGTCAAACCGTTCTGTAGAAAAGGCCCATCGGTATTTGGCTATGGTAATATGTTGAATGTAGGGGGCCATTACTGTACCACCACTACCAGATTTCAATGGTCTATATAGAGCAGGAAATGAGGCATTATCATTTTGGTAGTCAATGTCATTCAGTCGCTGATATACCATCTTAAGAGCTAAGGGCAAGTCCCATTCAAGCATCAGCATAGGGTCTAGCCCAATCTGTTTAAGCTTCAGGATAATCTTCTCCGACCAGATTGGGTATGGTGATGTTGACAGAAATGTTGGTAATAGGTCCTTTTCGGGGTGGTGGTGGACTTTAATCCAATATTTGATGGCTCTCTGTTCATAGTTTCCACCTTAGCTATTCCTGCTTCATGTCCTTCAATACAGTGTTGGACGTGCATTTTGGGTGTATTGAATAGAGATCTAATGAATGTTGTTGTAACTTTTTCCAGAGGTGTAAAGTTGGATATGTTGCCTAGTTAAATTCCATATGTTACCTGTGGAATGGATTTTGTTGTAAAACAATTTAACAGCAGTTGGAATGTATCCTCCCCCCTGGGTACCAGAATCTCAGTATTGCTTGGGCGCTCTTTTGAGCAGATTGGACAAGGGATTGGATATGAGCTGCAGGTCATGCCATTATACTGGAAAATTACCCCCAAGTATCTGAAGCATTTGACCTGGATCGATTGGATGCCCTTCGATTGTCCATCTTTCCTTCTTGAACCTGGCATTAAAATGTACTATTTTGGTTTTAGAATCACTCCATTATTAGATGTTCCTCAGCACATTTTTGGGCTCTTGCCTTTAGGGCCCTTTTAATCCCTACTTTGGTTCGTGAGAGGGCGACCATATCCTCCGCATACCTTAGACTGGCTCGTTTTTTCCCCTGAGAAAGTGTAGGAGCAAGAACCGCCCTTATCCTGCAAATCTATTATGAAGGAGTTGACATAAAAGTTGAATAGATGTGGTGCTAGAAGGCAATCTTTGCCTTACCCCCCCTTCTGTACTGGTATAGATGGTGTTAGATGTCCCTCTTGTGTCACCCTCCCCCCCCCCAACAAGTTTGACCCATGAGGGAACTTGCATTCAACACATTTGGGGTTTTACATGCACTTCCTATTTCAGCCACATTCGTGTTTGGTTATCATAGGTTAATGGGATCTGCTCAAGACTCTACCTAGGGTTTGTCCATGATGATTAGAACATGTCCGACAATGAGGAAACTTGCATTCAACACATTTGGGGTTTTACTGGCACTTACTATTTCAGCCAAATTGGTGTTTTGCAATACTGAGCAAATGCTGTTAACTTATCATAGATTAATTGGATCTGCACAAGTCTCTACCTAGTGTTTGTCCATGATGAGTACAACAAGTTTGACCCATGAGGGAACTTGCATTCAACACATTTGGGGTTTTACACGCACTTCCTATTTCAGCCAAATTCGTGTTTGGTTATCATAGGTTAATGGGATCTGCTCAAGACTCTACCTAGGGTTTGTCCATGATGAGTTGAACATGTCTGACCCGTGAGGAAACTTGCATTCAAAACATTTGGGGTTTTAAACATACATACTATTTCAGCCAAATTGGTGTTTTGCAATCCTGAGCAAATGCTGTTAACTTATCATAGGTTAATGGGATCTGCTCAAGACTCTACCTAGTGTTTGTCCATGATGAGTAGAACAAGTTGGACCCGTGAGGAAACTTGCATTCAACACATTTGGGGTTTTACTGGCACTTACTATTTCAGCCAAATTGGTGTTTTGCAATACTGAGCAAATGCTGTTAACTTATCATAGATTAATTGGATCTGAACAAGTCTCTACCTAGTGTTTGTCCATGATGAGTAGAACAAGTTTCACCCATGGGGAAACTTGCATTCAACACATTTGGGGTTTTAAACATACATACTATTTCAGCCAAAATGGTGTTTTGCAATCCTGAGCAAATGCTGTTAACTTATAATAGGTTAATGGGATCTGCTCAAGACTCTACCTAGGGTTTGGCCATGATGATTAGAACATGTCTGACCATGAGGAAACTTGCATTCAACACATTTGGGGTTTTACTGGCACTTACCATTTCAGCCAAATTGGTGTTTTGCAATACTGAGCAAATGCTGTTAACTTATCATAGATTAATTGGATCTGCACAAGTCTCTACCTAGTGTTTGTCCATGATGAGTACAACAAGTTTGACCCATGAGGGAACTTGCATTCAACACATTTGGGGTTTTACACGCACTTCCTATTTCAGCCAAATTCGTGTTTGGTTATCATAGGTTAATGGGATCTGCTCAAGACTCTACCTAGGGTTTGTCCATGATGAGTAGAACATGTCTGACCCGTGAGGAAACTTGCATTCAACACATTTGGGGTTTTAAACATACATACTATTTCAGCCAAATTGGTGTTTTGCAATCCTGAGCAAATGCTGTTAACTTATAATAGGTTAATGGGATCTGCTCAAGACTCTACCTAGTGTTTGTCCATGATGAGTAGAACAAGTTGGACCCGTGAGGAAACTTGCATTCAACACATTTGGGGTTTTACTGGCACTTACTATTTCAGCCAAATTGGTGTTTTGCAATACTGAGCAAATGCTGTTAACTTATCATAGATTAATTGGATCTGAACAAGTCTCTACCTAGTGTTTGTCCATGATGAGTAGAACAAGTTTCACCCATGGGGAAACTTGTTCTACTCATCATGGACAAACACTAGGTAGAGACTTACCCCCCCCCCCCCCCACCCCCTCCCCCCCCTCCCCTTCCAGCCACCCCCTCCCCCCCCCCCCCCTCGCCCCCCCCCCCCCACCCCCCCCCCCCCCCACCACCGTGAGGAAACTTGCAAAACACCAATTTGGCTGAAATAGTAAGTACGTGTAAAACCCCAAATGTGTTGAATGCAAGTTTCCTCACGGGTCCAACTTGTTCTACTCATCATGGACAAACACTAGGTAGAGTCTTGAGCAGATCCCATTAACCTATTATAAGTTAACAGCATTTGCTCAGGATTGCAAAACACCAATTTGGCTGAAATAGTATGTATGTTTAAAACCCCAAATGTGTTGAATGCAAGTTTCCTCATGGGTCAAACTTGTTCTACTCATCATGGACAAACACTAGGTAGAGAAGTGTGCAGATCCAATTAATCTATGATAAGTTAACAGCATTTGCTCAGTATTGCAAAACACCAATTTGGCTGAAATAGTAAGTGCCAGTAAAACCCCAAATGTGTTGAATGCAAGTTTCCTCACGGGTCCAACTTGTTCTACTCATCATGGACAAACACTAGGTAGAGTCTTGAGCAGATCCCATTAACCTATTATAAGTTAACAGCATTTGCTCAGGATTGCAAAACACCAATTTGGCTGAAATAGTAAGTTCCAGTAAAACCCCAAATGTGTTGAATGCAAGTTTCCTCACAGGTTAAACCTGTTCTACTCATCATGGACAAACACTAGGTGGCCTCTTGAGCAAATACCATTGACCTATTATAAGTTAACAACATTTGCTTAGGATTGCAAAACATGAACTTGGCTGCAATGGTAAGTACGTGTCAAACCCCAAATGTGTTGAATGCAAGTTCCCCCATGGGTCAAACTTGTCCTGCTCATCATGGACAAACACTAGGTAGTGTCTTGTGCAGATCCCATTAATCTATGATAAGTTAACAGCATTTGCTCAGGATTGCAAAACACGAATTTGGCTGAAATAGTAAGTACGTGTAAAACCCCAAATGTGTTGAATGCAAGTTTCCTCACGGGTCAAACTTGTCCTACTCATCATGGACAAACACTAGGTAGCGCATTGAGCAGATACCATTGACCTATGATAAGTTCACAGAATTTGCTCAGGATTGCAAAACACCAATTTGGCTGAAATAGTAAGTATGTGTAAAACCCCAAATGTGTTGAATGCAAGGTTCCTCGTAGGTCAAACTTGTTCTACCCATCATGCACAAACAATAGGTAGCGTCTTGAGCAGATCCCATTAACCTATGATAAGTTAACAGCATTTGCTCAGGATTGCAAAACACCAATTTGGCTGAAATAGTAAGTACGTGGAAAACCCCAAATGTGTTGAATTCAAGTTTCCTCACGGGTCCAACTTGTTCTACTCATGGACAAACAGTAGGTGGCATCTTGAGCAGATACCATTTACCTATGATAAGTTAAAAGCATTTGCTCGGGATTGCAAAACATGAAATTGGCTGCTATGGTAAGTTCGTGTCAAACCCCAAATGTGTTGAATGCAAGTTTCCTCCCGGGTCCAACTTGTTCTAATCCTCATGGACAAAAAATACGTGGCATCTTGAGCAGATACCAATGAGCTAATATAAGTTAACAACATTTGCTTAGGCTTGCAAAACATGAAATGGTAAGTTCGTGTATAAACCCCAAATGTGTTGAATGCAAGTTTCCTCACGGGTCAAACTTGTTCTACTCATCATGGACAAACACTAGGTAGAGTCTTGAGCAGATCCCAATAACCTGTGATAAGTTAACAGAATTTGCTCAGGATTGCAAAACACCAATTTGGTGGAAAGAGTAAGTGCTAGTAAAACCCCATATTTGTTGAATGCAAGTTTCCTCCCGGGTCAAACTTGTTCTACTCATCATGGACAAACACTAGGTAGAGTCTTGTGCAAATTCCATTAATCTATGATAAATTAAAAGCATTTGCTCAGAATTGCAAAACACCAATTTGGCTGAAATAGTAAGTGCCAGTAAAACCCCAAATGTGTTGAATGCAAGTTCCTTCACAGGTTAAACCTGTTCTACTCGTCATGGACAAACACTAGGTGGTGTCTTGAGCAAATATCATTGACCTATTATAAGTTAACAGCATTTGCTTAGGATTGCAAAACATGAAATGTTAAATGGACAAATCATGGACAAATACTAGGTGGCATCTTGAGCAGATACCATTGACCTGTGATAAGTTAAAAGCATTTGCTCAGGATTGCAAAACATAAAATTGGCTGCTATGGTAAGTATGTGTCAAACCCCAAATGTGTTGAATGCAAGTTTCCTCATGGGTCAAACTTGTTCTACTCATCGTGGACAAACACTAGGTGGTGTCTTGAGCAGATACCGTTGACCTCTTATACGTTAACAACATTTGCTTAGGATTGCAAAACATGGCAGAAATGGTAAGTACGTGTATTACCCTCAAATGTGTTCAATGCAAGTTTCCTCACGGGTCAAACTTGTTCTACTCATCATGGACAAACACTAGGTGGCGTCTTGAGCAGATACCATTGACCTATTATAAGTTAACAGCATTTGCTTAGGATTGCAAAACATGAACATGGCTGCAATGGTAAGTACGTGTCAAACCCCAAATGCTTAGAATCCAAGTTTCCTCCCGGGTCAAACTTTTTCTACTCATCATGGACAAACACTAGGTAGAGTCTTGAGCAGATCCCAATAACCTGTGATAAGTTAACAGCATTTGCTCGGGATTGCAAAACACCAATTTTGCGGAATGAGTAAGTGCTAGTAAAACCTCAAATTTGTTGAATGCAAGTTTCCTCCCGGGTCAAACTTGTTCTACTCATCATGCACAAACACTAGGTAGAGTCTTGTGCAGATCCCATTAATCTATGATAAGTTAAGAGCATTTGCTCAGGATTGCAAAACACCAATTTGGCTGAAATAGTAAGTGCCAGTAAATGCCCAAATGTGTTTAATGCAAGTTTCCTCACAGGTTAAACCTTTTCTACTCATCTTGGAGAAACACTAGGTGGCCTCTTGAGCAAATACCATTGACCTATTATAAGTTAACAACATTTGCTTAGGATTTGAAAACATGAACTTGGCTGCAATGGTAAGTACATGTCAAACCCCAAATGTGTTGAATGCAAGTTTCCCCATGGGTCAAACTTGTCCTTCTCATCATGGACAAACACTAGGTAGAGTCTTGTGCAGATCCCATTAATCTATGATAAGTTAACAGCATTTGCTCAGGATTGCAAATCACCAATTTCGCAGAAATAGTAAGTGCCAGTAAAACTTCAAATGTGTTGAAAGCAAGTTTCCTCACAGGTCAAACTTGTTCTACTCATCATGGACCAACACTAGGTAGAGTCTTGAGCAGATCCTATTAACTTATGATAAGTTAACAGCATTTGCTCAGGATTGCAAAACACCAATTTGGCTGAAATAGTAAGTACGTGTAAAACCCCAAATGTGTTGAATGCAAATTTTCTCACGGGTCAAACTTTTCCTACTCATCTTGGACAAACACTAGGTAGAGGCTTGAGCAGATCCCATTAATCCATGATAAGTGTACAGCATTTGCTCCGGATTGTGTAACACCAATTTGGTTGAAATTGTAAGTATGTGTAAAACACCAAATGTTTTGAATGCAAGTTTCCTCATGGGTCAAACTGATCCTACGCATCATGGACAAATACTAGGTGTCGTCTTGAGCAGATACTTTTGACCTATGGTATGTTAACAGTATTTGCTGAGGATTGCGAAACACGAATTTGGTTGAAATAGTAAATACGTGTAAATACCCAAATGTGTTGAATGCAGCTTTTCTCACGGGTCAAACTGCTCCTATGCATCATGGACAAACACTAGGTGGAATCTTGAGCAGATCCTTTTGTCCTACGGTATTTTAACAGTATTTGCCCAGGATAGCAAAGCACGAGTTTGGTTGTAATAGTAAGTACCTGTAAAACCCCAAATGTGTTGAATGCAAGTTTCCCCACAGGTCAAACTGCTCCTATGCATCATAGACAAACACTAGGTGGAGTTTTGAGCAGATCCCATTGACGTATGGTATGTTAACAGTATTTGCTCAGGATTGTAAAGCAGGAATTTGGTTGAAATAGTAAGTACCTGTAAAACCCTAAATGTGTTGAATGCAAGCGTCCTCATGGTTCAAACTGCTCCTACGCATCATGGACAAACACTAGGTGGGTACTTGAGCAAATCCTTTTGACCTATGGTATGTTAACAATATTTGCTGAGGATTGCAAAACATGATTTTGGTTGAAATAGTATGTACCTGTAAAACCCCAAATGATTTAAAAGCAAGTTTCCTCATGGGTCAAACTGCTCTAACGCTTGAACGCAAAATTCAAATTTGGCTGATATAGTAAGTACCTGTGAAAACCCAAATGTGTTAGATGCTTTGTCTGACACAGGTTATGTCTGATTAACTGCTCAATGGC
Organism: Sphaerodactylus townsendi; assembly: GCF_021028975.2. Classification (NCBI taxonomy): domain Eukaryota; kingdom Metazoa; phylum Chordata; class Lepidosauria; order Squamata; family Sphaerodactylidae; genus Sphaerodactylus; species Sphaerodactylus townsendi. The sequence goes on along the minus strand of NC_059433.1, from coordinate 1,559,826 downwards.
CTAATCAATGAACTGATCACAAGACATTGACCTCACTAGCTAATTAATATGCACACGGTTAACCCTTTCTTGTCAGGATTGTGACAGACAGTTTCAATTCCTAACAAACCCCTTCTGAAGTGTCATTGTCACAATACATTTGCAATCATGAAACATAAAAGCTTAATCATAATAAAAATGCATAACATTTAACTTCATTAAAACAATGCAAACATGAAAGCTCAATCACTGTAAAATTGTTTGCATAAACTTTCTCAAAGATTCTCAAACTTCAGTCTTCCTAATGGCCATCTCTTCTGAGGGTGTGTACTGGCTATCGGTCAGTGCCTCCTTTATCATCCGTCTCATTCCCGCAATCTTGATTGCGATGTGTATACTTTTATTGTTGATCCCTTCAGTTTTCATCAGGGTGATGCAGGCTTGATTGTCTTCAGACAGGGTCATTGGCAAAGTCCTTTAGTAGAGCAATGCTCCATTCCATTTCTCGGCATGCACTATTGGCTGCAATGCATTCAGATTCTGTAGTAGATTGGGCAATAATAGTCTGTTTTCTACTAGTCCAACTTATCAAGTTCTCTCCATAGTAGAAACTGTATCCACTTGTCAAAGCAAAATCAGTGTTGTCTTCACCCCAGTTTGCATCCATGTAACCTACTAGTTTTGGATCCTTGCAGGGTGAAATCCTCAATTTTAAATCCATTGTCTTGATCAGATATTGAGCCACTCTCTTTATAGTCTTCCAATCACAAACAAAGAACCTTTATTGGCAAAGCATTATATACACAAGTCCACTTAACCAAATAGAGGGAAACAAAAATAAATATACAGGAAAAGAGTAATCATCATTGAGGGAAACAAAAATAAATATACAGGAAAAGAGTAATCATCATTAAGCTTAAGGAATTCAGGTTGCATTGGTGTCCTGACACCTTTTGCCCCTTTCATGTTCACTGACTCAATAAAGTCCATAATCTTTGCTTTCTGGTTGAGAAGAAATTCTCCATCTTTATTTATTTATTTATTAAACTTTTATACCGCCCCATCCTCTAGGGGCTCTTGGGTTCTTTCCACTTGTATTCCCAAGTATTGTTTTGCTTCTCCTTGTTGCTTTACTCCAACAGAGTGATTCATTGTATTGGCAATTTTTGCTGCATCCTCACATGTTTGGCAGCAAAAGATCATCAACAAATGTTAGGATGTACTGGTACTGTCCATTTTTCATCCTTGAAAACAAACATGGTTCAGCTTCTCCTTGCTTGAAGCCTTATTTTTTCAGCAAAGCTGTTAGTTTCTCATTCCAAGCCCTAGCCGCCTGTTTCAATCCACACAAACTTTTGTGGAGTCGGCACACTAGACATTCATTTTTGGGCCTTGGAATTCCCTCTGGTAATTCCATGTAGATTTCCTGTGATACCTCCCCAAAAGGCAGTCTTAATGTCCAGATGTTCTACGTGCATCTTCCTTCTCGCTGCAATGTTCTTATAGTTGTGTGTGGGAGACTACAGGTGCAAATGTTTCAGAGTAATCAAACCCAGGTTTCTGAGTAAAGCCTTTTGCGACCAGGCGGGCTTTGTATTTGTCAACACTTCCATCAGGGTTGTGCTTTATTTTGAAAACCCATTTGCACCCCACTGCTTTCCTGTCAGGGGGCAACTTAGTTAATGTCCAGGTTTGATTCTGTTCCAATGAGTCCAATTCATCTTGCACTGCTTGCATCCACTTGTCCTTCTCAGAGATGGGCAGTTGCATCATCTCATTCCAGCTAGTGGGTTCACTTTCAGACTGAACATTTACATGACACACATAATCATCATATTTATTTGGCATAACTCCTTTGTTTGGTCTCTGTGACTTCCTTTGCTCTGTGAGTGAAGTTTCCTCTTCCTCTGTGACACTCTCCTGTGGGTCAGACTGCCCAGTTGCCCCTTCTAAATGGGTAGTTTCCGAACTCTCACTGAGGACAATAGCTGCTTCACTGACCAACTCCATGAAGGTGAGGTTCCAGCCTCTGGAGTAGGCCTTTGCACTGCACTGCCCTGGATAGGAGCCTCTGGGAAATCCCCTTCATCAATATAAACTGCATTGGAAACTTCAACTTCACTAGTTGCAGGATTCAGGATCCTATAACCCCATGAAAATGGGTTATATCCAATCAAAACACCAAGTTCCACTTTTGAATCCAACTTCGCCCTCTTTTCCTTGGGGACAAAGCTAAAAACTTTTGATCCGAAAGACCTTAAATGCTTCAGTCCTGGCAACTTGCCATTGCATAGCTCATAGGGAGTCTTTCCTGTTGCTGAATTAATGCTTCTATTGTACAAGTAGGTGGCAGTATTTGCTGCCTCTGCCCAGTAGGGGTCAGGCAGGTTTGCTTGCATCAACAAACAGCGAGTAGCCTCCAGAATAGACCTGTTGACTCATTCTATTCCACCATTCTGAAACTGGCTATATTTAACTGATCTGGCATGCACAATTCCTTGGCTGGCTAAATATTCTTGGAGATTGCTATTAACAAACTCTAAGCCGTTATCAGAAAATAGCACCTCTGGGTATTTGCCAAACTTATTTTTGAGTGATGCAAGATAGCCTTTCAGCTTATCAAAGGTCTGGTCTTTTGACTTCAGGAAGAAAATGCTTGCATATTTACTTTTGGCTTCACAAATGGTAAGCATATACCTGGCTCCGCCACAGGATGGCGCCAAAGGGCCTATCAAGTCACAATTGATCCTCTCCAAGAAGGTAACATTCTCAGCATCATGGCTTTGCTTTCTTTTGATTCGAGGCACTGTGGCTTTTGCCTTCAAACAAATTACACATTTTTCCCAAGCCAAACCACAATCAAAAACTTTCAGATTACAATCCTCAATAAGCTGTTTTATCGACTCAAAGGACTGATGTCCTAATTTCTGGTGCCAAGAAAATAAACACGTGTTTGCAAATGTCCTTAGAAACCTTTAGAGATTTCTCATTGGTAGCAGAGAATGGGTCAACATTTTTCAGATAGTAATACTTTCCATGGCGCTGGGTACAGAATGTCTTATTCAATTCATTATCAACAATCTCACAATAATCTTTCTTCAAAATTATTTCACAATCTGGATTTATAAAATTTATTACGGCCAGGAGATTGTCTTCTGCGGAAGGCATGTAATATGCTTTCCTCAAAGTAAAAGGCACAAGTTCCCCCTACTGGTCATAAAAATGAAGCTCAGCAGTCCCATATGCCTGAAGGCAAAAACCAGTCCCATCTGCTTGCGTCAGAATTTCATCACATGGCTTTAAATCAGTAAAATACTTTTTATCATGTAAGATATGCTTTCCTGCACCAGAGTCTAAAAGAAACCAATCATTTTTCTTTTTAAATTCAGAGTCACTGACTAGCAAAAGCTTTCTAGAATCTGAAGAAGATTTTTAGAATCTGAAGAAGATTCTAGAATCTGAAGAAGATTTTTCATTTCTCTTTCCTCTCCGCTCAGCATTCCTGGCATTCCTTTCTCCCTTCCTTGGAGGAACCCTTTGTTTAGGCTCATTTGCATCTGCAAGGGTAGATTGCTTTGCCCAGCAAGAAGAAGCCACGTGATCCGCTTTTCCACACGAAAAACAGGTTTGGGGCAGCTTTTGGAAACGACCATGCACTTTTAAGGTGGAATTCCCATTCTCTTGAGAAGCTGATTTTTCTTTAAAACCAAATGTGGCATTTTTCAAATAATTCAAAGCTACTGTTAACCCATCCGGGCTTCCAAAACAGCAGTGCGAGAATCATAGCGCTCTGGCAAACTGACAAAGCAGTTAGAAATTCCTCATCTAACAACAAAGTTCCTGTTGCTTGTATCTGATGTCTCAGATTCTCCATAATTTTCAAATGGTCATTTAAATTTCCACTTGGGGCCATTCTGCATGTATACAGCTGCTTTCTGAGTGATCTCACAAACTGAGGAAACTCAAATGCATATCTATCATTTAAAGATTTCTGTAGAGCATGAGCAGAGTGGGAATTTATTGCAAGGGCAGCTTCAGTCTCATCCAATGATGAAGATATGAAAAGCAAGGCTCTTTCATCATCTCATTCAAAACGGGTCTTGGCTTGCTTGCTGGCATCAGACCCAGGAAGATTGTCAGTTAAGACATATGCGATCTGCTGGACCTTTAAATTTTGAAGCTTGCAGGTTCTCCAAATAAGAAAATTATTTTTCTCTAGTTTACGTAGTGGTGGCAAACTGGGGGCTTGACTTACGTGACCTATATTTTCATTGCGTGAAGAAGAGGATGTGCTGTCTGCTGTGGACATTTTTCTTCCTTCTTCTTGGTTTTTTTCCCCATCCAAAATCACCGACTGTAAATCCAAAGTACCTCCGACTGAGGCAGCAAGAGAAAAAAATCTCCTTATAAAAATCTGCACAGCAATCTCTTTGCACTTAAACAAGGTCTCTTCACAGCTTGGCAAGCCTGCTGTGCCCGATAACCTATTGTTGGGGAAATTGCTTCCCTGCTTGAAAAAAAATTAGCAGAATGAAATAAGAGACCAAGAGACTTTTGCCTTGATTTAAAAAAAAGATAAAATCTTATTTAACTAAATCAGGGTAGGGATACATGGAGTTTAAAACAATAAATAATTACTTTTCTAGCACAAACTTAGTTACAGGACTTAGGCCCATGTGAGCTCACATGTGGCCTAGCCATTCACCTTTAAGGTGAATCCATGTTACAGGTACAAAAGAAAAACCTAACGTGCTCTCTGGCTGTGTGTTCTGTCTGAGTGAGACAAAGAAGATCAATTAACTTTATAACCTCTGACCCACATGCTTTGTCTCACACAGGTGATGTCAGATTAACTGCCCAATGGTCTAATCAATGAACTGGTCGCAAGACATTGACCTCACTAGCTAATTAACATGCACACAGTTAACTCTTTCTTGTCAGGATTGTGACAGACGCTTGCAATTCCTAACACCATCCAAACAGTGGAGTGCTCAGATGTAGTGCTGCAGACACACTGGCCTGCCATTCCCCTAACGGCATGATCATTTCTCTTTGATTTTTGACCAGTATGATCCCAGAATCCCACATGAAGCTGTATTCAGCCCAAACCCTTATCTTACCAAAGGGCTGACATGCAAGCTGTTACATCAGAGGTGTATGGTGGGAAAATGGTGCCAGGAGACAGCTGTTCTCCAGGTGCCCCCACTATGCTCAGGAGGGGTGGGCCTCCTGAGCCCCCCAGCCTCCCTGCCCATCCCCCTGCCCCGCCCTGCCCCAACTCACCCCACCCCACCCCACCCCACCCCTCCCAGCTCCCAGCTCCCAGCTGGCAGCCAGCAGTCCCTTCTACCCTCCCCTCTGGGCAGAGCAGAAGCAACTGAGGCACCATCCTCATCTCCTTTGCTTTTATAAGCATGGAGCTGAAGAGGGGTACTGCAGAGAGCAAGTGATTGATAGGTACATACTTACACATCCCTTCCCACTCCATACAGTGGTGCTATGGAGTAGCAGTGGCATAGTGGTTAAGAGCAGGTGCATTCTAATCTGGAGGAACCGGGTTTGATTCCCCGCTCTGCTGCTTGAGCTGTGGAGGCTTATCTGGGGACTTCAGATTAGCCTGTGCACTCCCACACACGCCAGCTGGGTGACCTTGGGCTAGTCACAGCTTTTCGGAGCGCTCTCAGCCCCACCCACCTCACAGGGTGTTTGTTGTGAGGGGGGAAGGGCAAGGAGATTGTAAGCCCCTTTGAGTCTCCTGCAGGAGAGAAAGGGGGATATAAACCCAAACTCTTCTTCTTCTATCCCTTTGATATTGACACTACTAGTCATGCTGTCTCCATCTTGCTGACATGAGATCAGGACATGCTTATCTGCATCTCCATCCCCCCCCCCCACCATTAGAGTAGACTGAAATCCTGTCTTTCCTCTATCCTGTCCAAAATGGAGTTCCTTACAATAAAGGACATAGTAACTTGCTAAAATAAAAAAGACTTTGTGCATAACTATTCTCTATAGCAGCACACACAAACACCGGGTAATTTTGCAGTGCCATGTGCCTTGGGCATCCTGCTAATCTAATATTCCATATAATAGGGGCAGCCCATAAAAAAGGTCTACTCTTATAGTAACAAGCCTAGCACTTAGAGCACTGCCTCACCAAATGACCTGAAATACTGGGGGAGCTTCCCCTGAGATTACCTTTAGAAATGAAATTGACTAGAAGATAATTGCTTGCAGTCCTACTTAATCATTTTCACCACTGTAATAATTTGTATGGGACTGGGTAAGCAAGAAAATTAGGGTCACTGCCCCAATTACCCGACCATAGATGCTGAATCAAGGCTAATGCTATAGAAGCATTATGAGAAAAGTAACTTCTATATATATACAGAAATAATTATTTGTATGCAGACTGTGTTGAAATCTTTACTAAGGCCAGATATGACATAAATATATCTTGGTCAGGCTGAGTCCTGGGTGGGAGGAGTGACGGCCTCAGCTGGCCCCAGAACAGCACTGGGCATTGGGTGGGGGTGGCTGCTTTGAGAGGGCTCCCAAGGGGGAGTTGCCTCAACTCCCTCAAGGGGCCAGATCTGCCCCACCCCGGGGACCATGTATTTGACACTCCTGTTGTAATGGTATTTGCACCAACAGGTGAGTTTATAAAAGTGGACTGATCCATCTGCACTCTTTGAACCAAGAGGGGAGGGATTGCTGCAGAGTGTCACTAAAAAAAGGCTACAGACATCTGGCTTTGAAATGCCTAATGAAGTGTTCAGCCTTCAGATGTTAGAAGTACAGTGATTCCCATTTCTTTTCTTTCTTTTCAACTAAATTAGCAGGATTTAAAACACACCTATTGTTAATGCAAAATATCTCCACAGGATACATCTGCTGTGTGCAGGGTAACTGTACAAATATTAAACCCACATAAATAGCTGTACAGATATTAAGTCATCTTTTTTTAAAAAAATACAATACTATTTCATGTTCAGTGTTTATTTCCATGTTTATTCAGTGGCAATTTTGGCTTATTGTTTTTCTTTACAATATAATATTTCTGCCTCTTGGATGTCACTGAGGCTTTTAATTCTTCACAGGCATAATGAATTACTATGGAAACTGGCATAATACGATTTTTTAAAAGACTTGTATGACAAGATCATGCATATAGAGGGGATGTATATACACTGGTAACAAATTCGCTCACTGTGTGGGCTGTAGACTTATTCATCATGTGTAAAATTAAATTAAATATGGAACAGCACTATAGAAAGAGATGAATGTGTGCTTTCCTTCAGGATTTCCCCATGCAACCATCAGAGTTACAGGTAAAATAACATTGAATGAAAAAAGAGCAATCATCAAAGTGCAACCATTACTAATTGTAATACAAAACATTCAATATTATAACATATTTATTAACTGCCAGTATAGAGTTGAATGTTCACTGACACATTTCAAATCTTATTGGCAATTTTCAGCCATTATGGTTTCAAGGAACTGCACTACACATGACATTAGAGATCCATCAGTGGATCCCACTGACACGTAATTTAGAAGGAGAAAAAAGCTGCAGAGAAGGAGCACGTGTATTGGATCCACAGTTCTGGGAAGAGATACTTAACGGTTCCTCCCATGCTGTTTCCATGATCAAAATCAGCTTAGATGACAAAGACACTCAGAGACAGTTGTATCTGCAAAATCTCAAACAAATTTTGTGTTTTTAAGAGGAATTCTCTTAATTTCCTCTTTATCTAATTTTTCCCTGAAGTCCAACAATCTTTTCCTCTTTTTAGACATTTGGAGTTTGTTTCAAACAAATTCTGTGTTTCATCAACAGAGAAATTCAGAGAGCAGAGGGGTAGGGAAAGAGGTTCTACATAGGTTCAGACCTTTGCTATGCAGATACTCAGAGCCAGGCAATGCCTTCCCACAATCTTCTACCCTCCTGCAAAATCAACCTGTGGCATATAACAAAATAAAATCAACACATTTGGGGTTTTACTGGCACTTACTATTTCAGCCAAATTGGTGTTTTGCATTCCTGAGCAGATGCTGTTAACTTATCATAGGTCAATGGGATCTGCTCAAGACTCTACCTTCTACTCATCATGGCTGTGATATTATTACTTGGTCTCCCGGCGTCAATGGGGCCATCAGTGGGGTATCACTTTGTAAACACCGCCCAGAGCCCTTCGGGGATGGGGCGGTATAAAAGCCTAATAAATAAATAAATAAATAAAAAAATAAAATAAAGGGGTCGACATCACTTCCCCTTGCAACGGGACTAAGGGAGCATGGCTATTAATGTTGCTGTTTTATCTGCTCAGGTGGATTGCTTCCATGATCGGGCTCCAGCAGGCAGACGCCTGAGGACCCTCCTGGGGCAGCGACAAACTGTTGTGTGCAACCAGTAGTCATGGAATTTTGGCAGTCCCTGGGATTAGAGGCCTGCATACCATATGCAGGGGCGGCCTCTTCCGAAAGGGGCACTGGCATTCGGGCAGTCCCTACCCCAGGAACACATACCGGAGGTCTTCTGTGTTTCTATTGTGGGAAAGCTTCTCATCGTTACGAGCATTACCCAGGGTGGGGTGCTGTTTGGCCATAATACCAAGGGATTGTCATCGGGCAGTAGACCCGGTCCATTTGTGGAGGTTGCTGGGGGACAGGCCATGGCAATTGAAGGGTCCGGTGGGTCCGGGGGGGGGCTTTGCAGTGGGAGTTCACCCCGTTTCTGGAGGGGTTGGGGGCAAAAGGGGATTCACCCCTCCCCTTTCCCCTCCTTACAAGCGGTTCATTAGCTCATGTGGGAGAATGGAGTGATGTGGCCGATGCAAGACAGGCTCCTTTCATAGATGTAGGTAAGGGGGGGTTCTCGGTTTTGAACCCCCCATTCATGTCTGAAGCTCCGCCCCTCCGTTTGTGGGTTTTAAAAACATTTTAGTGCTTTTTTGGTTTTTGGCCTGCAGGGGGTGCATTGTTTGGGCTAGCAGCACCAAACTTTCGGGGATTGTTTGGGGGACTCTCCTGATGATACTACCCAGGTTTGGTGAGGTTTGGTTCAGGGGGTCCAAAGTTATGGACTCCCAAAGAGAGTGCCCCATCCTCCATTGTTTTCAATGGGAGCTAACAGATGAAGGCTACATCTTTGAGGGTCCATAACTTTGGACATCCTGAACCAAACTTCACCAAACCTGGGATGTACTATCAGGAGAGTCTATTATTGATACCACCCAGGTTTTGTGATGTTTGGTCCAGGGAGTCCAAAGCTATGGACTCCCAAAGGAGGTGCCCCATCCCCCATTGTTTTCAATGAGAGCTAATAGGAGATGGGGGCTACACCTTTGAGGGTCCATAACTTTGGACCCCCTGAACCAAACTTCACCAAACCTGGGTGGTATCATTAGGAGGCCCCCCTAAAGATCCCCTGAAAGTTTGCTGCTGATAGCTCAACAACTGCACCCCTGACAGCAGGCACCCCCCAAATTCTTCCCCAGACTCCTCCCTTTTTCTTTAAATCCACCCCCTTTGGCATGGATTTAAAGTGAGTAATCTGAGGTCCTCAGCTTCTAGAAGAAGAAGAAGAAGAGTTTGGATTTATATCCCCCCTTGCACTTCTCCTGTAGGAGACTCCTTCCAAAGGAGCTTTACAGTAAGTCCTTGCCCTTGCTCCCTCACAACAAACAACCCCTGTGAGGTGGGTGGTGGGGCTGAGAGAGCTCCGGAAAGCTGTGACTAATCCTGCAAGGTCACCCAGCTGGCGTGTGTGGGAGTGCACAGGCTGAAATCTGAATTCCCCAGATAAGCCTCCACAGCTCAAGTGGGAGCAGGGAATCAAACCTGGTTCCTCCAGATTAGAATGCACCTGCTCTTAGCCACTATGCCACATTGAAAGTGATGCTGTTTCAGGGTGGGGTATAATCCACCCCAAAACAGCATCACTTTCAATGTTGTTTAACTAGGGACCCCAGATTCTCCCTTTAAGGTGGATTTAAAAGGAGATTTTGGGCTCTCTAAACACCATTGAAAGTGATGCTGTTTGGGGGTGGATTCCAGCATCACAGCAGCTGCCCGGGGTGGGGGTGGGGTGGGGGGGGTGGGGAACGGGACGGGACGCAAAACTCATATTTTGCACCAGGCTCCATTTTGCACCAGATTTTGCACCAGGCTCCCCTCCCAGAGGGGAGGGGCAGGGGAGGGCAGGGCAGGGGAGTCTGCCATCCCCGACCTTGGAGAGCTGCTTTTATAAGTGCTAGGCCAGGGGCTTGGGAAGGCATGGCCATGCCCTAGGGGTGGGTGGGGGTGTGGCCCCACCCTCGAACCCCCCCATAAAAATCTATACCTACGTCCCTGGCTCCTTTGGCCACTGTTAATTCTACTTAATAGGCTGCCCCCACACATTTTCCTCATTTTCAATTTATGGGCATTTTCCTAGGAGGTGGTTCCAGCCAAGGGGTCGGACGCCTCATTCCACACCCCCTTGATGGGGACGTGGTACGTGCTCAAAGGGGCGTGGTCATTACTGTTGCCATTTAGAAATGGCAGTCTTCTCGGCATTGGGCGACGTGGGGTGGAGTCCCAGAGGGGCAGCACGGTCTTCCCTGTTTGGGGCTTTGAGTGGGGTGGGGTGGCTAGCCCCCTCCCCGCCTTGGTAGTTTCCTGTGAAAGCGGTTTTCATTTCCCCTTATGGTATCTGGTGACAACCACACAATGCTGGTTTGATTGGCCAGAGATCCTGTAGGAGCAGCAGACCCCGGGGCTCCATGGATGCAGTGCAGTGGTCGCGCCTCTGGCAGGGGTCTGGGGGTTCACCAGTCATAACCACAACTGGGCATTGCCATGGATGCCGATGGGTGGCATGTGATTGGCTATACGATGGATAAGGGGCCCCACCTTTGCTTTACTAGTCACAGAGCTACAGAGGAACAGGACTCAGATATGGATCATTCGGCATAGTAACATCCACTGGGCCAGCATTTACACACACTGGACTCCTTGGGGTGTTGACTTGAACCTTGGCGCAGGAGTGGACATCGTATGGCTCGGCCTACAGGGCATGCAGTGGGAAGCCTTACTGCCGGCCATCAGGGAGGTGCTTCAGAGGCATGGAACACCTCAGGGGCTTGTCATTCACTTGGGCAAGAATGACCTCCCAGGGTTGAAAGGCCTCGAACTATCCTTGCGGATGGCGGCTGACCTTCGGGATGTCCAGAAGATGATGCTGGACATTACCATATTTTGGTCCCGGCTGCTATCATGGCGGCTGTGGAGAAATGCCTGGTCTCCGGAAAAAGTGAACGAAGCACGCCACAAATATGCAAAGCGGCAGCACGGGTGGTCTGGGAACTCTGCGGAAGAATCATCCTGCACCCTGCAATAGCCATCTGGGAGTGAGCACTCTTTCATTTGGACAGTGTACACCTTTCCAAACAAGGACTGGAGATTAGGCTATGTGTCATTCGGTGGGCCCTCTTGGAATGGCTGGAAGGCTTTCAAAGCTGTGGCAGGAGCTGAATACTCAGCTCTGTGGTGGTTTGGGCAGAGGAGCACATCCTTGCATTGGGGGGCCTCCTTAGGAGGCTTGGGGTGGGGCAGGCTCATGGTCATGCCATGGAGGCCTCTGCAGATTTGAGCCTGACACCCCAGCAGTTAGGGGGCCACAAAGGGCGGGCACCCTGGTGGCCCTGACCTTTCTGTCCTCCCCAATAGGGATTGGGGTTGGTCCTGGGGTCAGCCAGGGGCACTGACCGGTTGGTGAACGGATGTGCTCCTCTTGCACGCCCAGCTTCCGCTTTAAAGATTTAATAATAATAATAGGGCTGTGGCCCAATTTATTCCAAGAACGTGTCCTATGGTTATTCACCAGAAAGCATCTGCACATCTGGGCACAAACTCGTCTAGATTCTTCGGTGGCAGTTTTATATCAAAATGATAAACTAGCAGAATGTTCTCTAAGCATAAGATATTAGAAAAACACCTTAAATTTTGTTTCTCACTGAAAAAAAAATTAGGGAGGCAAGCCATGTGGATTTTGCCATCAGGCAGAATTAAAATAAGATTGCGGAAGCATACAGTATATTTGTATTTTAGAAGACATGAAATGTGGGTGTCTTTATTCCCATGTAGCCAGCAACTAGAGGACAAATATATACAGATCTGCCAATATGATTAATGCTGGCAGGCACAGGATTCATTAAAATGTAGGCAGATACACAAGCCTGAGAATATCAACAGGGGCGTACCTAGGCAAACTGGCGCCCGGGGACAAAACCTGAGTTTGCCCCCCCCCCCCCCGTGAATGGGCAGCCACCCTCCCCCACCATGAACAAACAATGATTTTTTGCACCAGCTCACAAAACACCTCCCACTCCCAGCAAAATATACACGGCTCTCCCCCCACCAACTCTTTTCCTAATTTCCTAATCACAACAACCCTATGAGGTAGGTTGTAAGCCTGAAAAACAGTGCCAAGCCAGTGCAAGTGGGTATTAAGCATGTAAATCTCTCACAAATCACCCCAGCAAAACATTTACCAAACAAATGTCAGCATCATCTCTCACAAAACACCTCCACTGGAATCCACCCCCAAACACTGTCACTTTCAATGGTGTTTAAACTAGGGAGCTCAGATTCTTCTTTTAAATCCACCTTAAAGGGAGAATCTGAGGTCCCTGGTTAAAACAAAATTGAAAGTGATGCTGTTTGGGGGTGGATTCTACCCCACCCTGAAACAGCATCACTTTTGTGAGCTGGAGATTCAGATGAAACAAATACCAGATTCAGCCGAAATCTGGGCAAATTTGGACAAATTTGGACAAAAAGTATCCGATTATGTCCTGCCCAAATATGAATAAATGCGAATGCAAGATATTTGGGCTTTTTTTTGGGGGGGGGGTATTGTTGGTGTTTTTTAGGCCTGCAGGGAGGGCATTTTTAAAGCTAGCGGCACCATGATTTCAGGGCATCATCAAGAGACTACCCTGATGATACCACCCAAGTTTGGTGATGTTTGGTTCAGGGGAAGCAAAGTTATGAACACCCAAATGGAATGCCCCCATCCCCATTGTTTTCAATGGGAGCTATCAGGAAATGGGGGCTGTCCATTTGAGGGACCATAATTTTGGTCCTCCTGAACCTAACTTCACCAAACTTGGGTGGCATCATAAGAATAGTTACCAGATGATACCCTGAAATTTTGGTGTCACTAGCTTTAAAAATACACCCCTTACAGGCACCCCAAGAAATTTGCCCAAGATTCTTTGTTTTGCAGTGACTTTGCTCCATTGTAGCCAATGAGGAATTTCTGAGGCAGGCTGCACATTTTTGAAGATAGAGGCACCAGCCTTTCAGGGTGGCTCCAACTTTGCTCCCCCTGAACCAAACATCACCAAACTTGGGTGGTATCATCAGGACAGTCTCTGGATGGTACCCTGAAATTTTGGTTTTGCTAGCCTTAAAAATGCGTCCCCTGCAGGCTGAAACGTAAAAAACACTAAAAAATTAAAAACACACAAACGAGCCTGAAATGGTGGCACCTCCCACGTGACCTAATGGGGGGCACCCGGGGACATAGGGTACCCCCTGTCCCTAGGCAGGTACGCCACTGAGTATCAAACCCACCGAGTGAAACAAAAGGTCACAATTTGTGCATGGGAGCTAAACAGAGGCTGAGAGCAAAACAATACCGATAGAGCTTTTTAGCTGCAGTTTACAGAAACAAATTTGGTTTGGCAGTTGGATTACAATTCCAGTGCATTGCTTTCCATGTATATGTTTACTGATATGCTTAATTGATAACAAAATGCATCTTGGGCAAGCCTGTTTAGATTTTGTCCTGATAGTTAGGTGACTACAAATACCACATGCAGTATTCAATTCAACGTAAATAGGCTCATATCAGAAACAGTCTTGGAAATCTACTGCCAAAGTTATATGAGCTTAACAGAAGTTGACCAGTCACTCATTGGGATGTCTATTTATGGTAGACCCCATTCCTACTTGCCTTGTGACCATCTAATGTGCTAACTTTGTACTGAACTGATAATCCAGGCACATTTGCTTGTTTTAAACAGTTGGCCTTTTAATGAAATCTATACACTGCCATGTGTGGCTGAGGAAGAACTTGGCACCACCTTGTAGTTTTTCCATACTCCTCCAATCCCATCTTGCTTTTTTGAAAATTCTTTTAATCCTTCCTCTGAAAGTTCATTAAAAATATTGGTTTGCTTGATAGTCCTACACACCATGAGTGCACGTAAGGGGAAAAGGGAACATTCAGACAAAAAAAGGTAATTCAGGTAAGCATCTAAATTTAAATGTGTCAAGCGACTTCAGTGATCCTGTTGTAAGGGTCTGTTACTCCAGACATCAACAAGACTCAGGAAGGTTTCAAGAGCTTTATTGGAACTGTGTCATCCCAGGCTCAGATAGCCGAAACTGATGGGTTTCACTCTCTGACCCCTGGTATATACCTTACAGTTTAATTCAACCCATGAATTCCCCCCACCCTCACATTCCCATAATATCAGCATGTGAAAGGACAGTGGGAACAGTGGTATTGTTCGGAACAGACAGCTCAGTAGTTCAGGAAGGCAGATAAGGGTGAGTGGCTAGCTCTATTGAACTAGTTACTTTGCAACCAGGGGGAAGGCCTCTGTAGCCTTTACTGATTATAATAGCTGGGCCATCTGCAGCTGGGGTGTGAATGTGCAAACTGCCAGGCCCAAAATGGCGCGGGCCTGACACCTGTGAAGCTAGACTGGGAGAAAACAAGGCAGGTTTGGGATCATGCAAATAATATTCATTTCTAACGTGGCATATGCATCTTACAACACACTGGGGTAAAAAGGAGAAAGGACAGTTTTGCACACTTTTCAGCATAAGGCTCTCTTATCAACACACTAATGAGATCATGAGACCTGGAGCACTATGGGAAATTAACAGTGTAATTCTTAGCAGAATTACTCCCTTTTACATTCTTCAAAGCAAATTGGCTTAGAATGGTGTAACTCTGCTTAAAATGGTACTGGTAGTAAAAAAAGAAAGCTCCAGGCATGTAGACAATGTTTTAACAAATTTAGTTGAAAGAATAGCCAAGTCATTAATTGAGTGTTTTGAGGTGCACAGAATGACACCTTCAGCACCATATAAACAAATCATCATGAAGCTTCAAGCACTGACCTACTGTAATGTGCAAGACATGTCTTGCACTCTGTTTAGTCTCTGCCCTGGTAAAGCATTCATGATGTAGATCTCAGAATAGCTTGAAGTTTTATGTATTTCAAAATCAGTAACCATTCCACACTTCCAGCCTGTCAGGTTGGCAGCTATGGGGGCGGGGCTGCCAGGGGAACGGGGCCTTTCAACTCTGCTCTGCTTTTGCTACTCTGCCTTTTTTCTGCAGCTGGCTTATCAAGTAACCTTGGATGTCTGAAGATGTCACTGGGGAACTGTTCTCTTGTGTGTTTCACATGTGGGGGGAATGAAACATACAATGTATAATAGTCTGAGAGCTTCAGAACAGTCTTCTGTTGCTTTCTTGTCACTTGCAATCTCAGGGAGGCTTATTACTGTGTTCGCATTGCTGAAGGCTTTGAGCACCTTACCGCTTGTAATACCTGTTATGTCCAATATAAATATCAAGTGATGCTTTTCAGGTTAAGTGGGGCTCCCGGTGTGTTCATGAGACTCGTTAATGATGTTTTACATGATTTATTGTTCAAAGGAGTTGTGGTGTACTTGAATGATGTCCTTATCTATTCAGAAGATGAACAATCCCATATACAACTAGTACGCAAAGTACTACAAAGATTTGGGTGCTGTGTGGTTTCCGGGCTGTATGGCCGTGTTCTAGCAGCATTCTCTCCTGACGTTTCGCCTGCATCTGTGGCTGGCATCTTCAGAGGATCTGAAGATGCTACAAAGATGTTGGACAATTCTTTATTCGTTAAGTTGTCTAAGTGTGCATTCCACCTAAGCAAGTAGGATTTCTTAGGCTATAGAGCAGGGGTCCCCAAACTTTTTAAACAGGGGGCCAGTTCACTGTCCCTCAGACTGTTGGAGGGCTGGACTAAAAAAAACAATGAACAAATTCCCATGCACAAATGATTGTAAAATGTTTGATTTCACCTTTCAGCCTTTCTGTCATGGTCTATTTTTAGAACAGTGACCAAAATATGTCAAGTACAGGGTGGGCTCCAAATATTGTTGGGGAGGCTGTGGAATACCTTCCCCTGTAAAAAAAAGCAGAACTTTCTCAATGAAGCATTCCATCTAACCCAGGATCAGGTATCTTCCTGGGTTCTTTCCTAGCAGCTGAATGAAATATTCGGCCAGCCTGCTGGTTGATGCCACAGGGAGTGAGGCGGATCAGAAAGCCTGAGGAGCAACACATACGGAGTAGCCAAAAGGACATGGAGCAGGCGTTGCCACATGTAAGGTTTCCAACTCTGGGTCAGAAAATTCATGGAGATTTGGGGGTGCAATCTGAGAAAGGCAGGGTTTGGTGTGGGGAGCCCACCATCCAAAGTAGTCATTTTCTCTAGGAATTTATCTCTGTCACCTGGAGGTCCGCTGTAATTCTGGGACATCTCCAGGCCTCCCCTAGAGGTTGGCTACTCTTACATAGAGGTAGTATCCACAAATATATCTCCTGCCTGTGATCAGCAATGTTTAGAAAGCAGCAACTCCAGTCACAGAAAAAGAGCAGACCTGTGGACATTGCCTTGTTGCATAGGCTGGTTGGGGAGAAAGGAGCCCAGGAGCCCAAGGGAGCCGATCTGGCAGACCCCGAAGGCCGCAGGTATATCCAGAGCTCTGTTTTCCCTCCAGCAGACCCAGCAGTCAAAGCCACGGAGAACCGTTCGCCGCCTACCAGCCGGTCCCGCAGGGTGGGGGGTGGGGATCGCCCTGTTTGCTTTCAGCTGGCCTTGTTGGCAGGGGCAGAGTTGGGTAGCCCCATTCTCGGGTTGTGGGGGGCCTGAAGGCAGAAAAGCGACTGCAAGCACAACAACCCAGTGGGAAACCCTCCCGCACTGCTAGACCCGCGCCCCACATCAACGGCCGTTGGGGCCGGTTCCTCCTCCCCCTCGAGCCCCCACTGCACATGAATGGAGCCACTGCCACCATGCCTGGTGGGCCAGATAAATGCCTTCAGGGGGCCACATTTGGCCCCCGGGCCGTAGTTTGGGGACCCCTGCTATAGAGTATCAACTGCTGGAATAGAGATGGACCCAGCTAAAGCTGAGGATGTTCGCAAACGGCCAGCCCCCTCTACAAGGAAGCAATTGCAATCCTTCCTGGGATTTGCTAATTTCTACTGAGACTTTATTCCTGACTTTGCGAAAATTGCTCTTCCCCTTACCGATTTGTTACGCACTAAAGGGAAGGGTCCTGCAGCTGTCCGCCCCGGGGCTTTACTACCTTGGTCTGAGTCCTGTCAACAGGCATTTGACTCTTTGAAACAGGTGTTTACTACTGAGCCAATTCTAAAACATGCTGACCCATCCCTGCCTTTTGTTGTTCATGTTGATGCTTCTGATAAAGCTCTCGGTGCAGCTCTGCTCCAACGTGACCAGGAGGGTCAATTATTCCCTTGTGCCTACTTGTCCAAAAAGTTTTCTGGTGTTGAATTGAATTGGACTGTAGGGGATAAAGAGACTGGGGCCATCAAACAGGCTCTTGCTACCTGGAGGCACTGGTTAGAAGGAGTGGAGCACCCTTTTGAAGTCTGGACTGACCATAAGAATTTGGCTGCTCTCAGTCCTCCTGGCTGCTTGTCCGCCAAGCAGCTCCGCTGGGCCGATTTCTTTTCCCGTTTCAAGTTCACAGTACATTTTTTCCTGGGCAAATCTAACCATTTGGCAGATGCTCTTTCCTGCCTCCGGATGAGCTGGGAGGGGAGGCGGAGTTGTGGGACTCTCAAACGGTTCTCATGCCTGCCCAACTGGGATTGGTGGTCACTTTCTCACAGTCACGCCCTTCAAAGTCCACTCAGTCTCTGGTTGCTCTGCCTTGCCAGCTTCTGTCCAAATTTTTGGAGGTGGGGGAAGCACCCTGTTGCTGCTGAGGAGGGTGGTGATTCCCTGTTGCTATGTGATGGGCTGTGGAGGCGGGGTGACTGTCTCTAGGTACTGCCTTCCCTCCGCAAGCAGATCATCCAGCAAGGGCATCATTCCAAGTCAGCTGGACACTTTGGTTTTGTAAAAACTCTGCATCTTGTCAGAAGGCAGTTTTGGTGGCGTTTCATGTGCAAAGACATTGAAGAGTATATTCAGGGGTGCCCTGTCTGTGCTATGGCTAAAGGGATTCCAGGCAAACCACAGAAACTTTTGAAGTTTGACTGGTTGATTGTCTAATGCAGGGGAGTCCTGACACAGCCATTATTATTAAGTTGTATTTTTTCAAAGGCAGTACTGTTAATTCCCCTCCCCCCAACACACACACACATGCAGAGACACAGTCAATTGCATATGCCTTCCCCGTAATTCCTAATGTGAGTCTTAAGGGCTGCAAAGTTCATCATGCTTCCTTGGAAGTGTATATAACTGAAATCAATATGATTTAATTCCTGCAAGTTCAGTTATTGGTAGCGTCAGTTCCACAAAAGGCTATGTGAGCAACCAACTAGGAATTTGTCCTGTCCAATCTCATTGAGATGCAGTGATGTGAAACCAGTTCCTCTACCCCTGCCCGTTCTGAGCACACCAGAATGGGAACAAAGCACCTTCCCCCACTGTACTGCCAACTTTGTCAGAGCTGTCCAGCTAGCAATGCCTACCTCCGGGTGAAGGTGCCTCATATGAATCAAAACGGTACTCCGAGACTTTCTCGCTGCCCAGCAGGTGGACCTGGCAGGTGTCACCGAAACCCGGTGTGCTGGCAGGAGACTGTCAGCCTTTGGCTTAAGTCACTGGTTTCAATGGGTTTTGCATGCCTCCACCGATCGCAAACACAGGGCTGGGGGGGTGGTGGTGGAGTGGCATTGTTCATCCGTGAGTCTATTCCCTTTAGGGCAGTCCCCGTCCTGGAGGTCACTGGCATGGAGTGTGTCGGCCTGGAGTGGCTGGCCCAGGAGAGGTTGGCTGTTCTCCTGGTGTACCGGTCGCCTAGCGCACCGGGAGACAGCTTGTCGCGGCTGCTGGAGGTGGTGTCAGACTGGGCGTTGCGGTTCCCCAGACTTATTGTCTTGGGTGACTTCAACGTCCATGTCGACGCCGCCTCATGTACAGCGGCCGCAGACCTAGTGTCATCCATGGCGATGCTAGGCCTCTCCTTAATAAACTCTGGCCCCACCCATGAGGCCGGGCACACGCTGGATTTGGTCTTCGGGTCGGGGATAAACTTGGTCGTATCCTCTATTGAGAGAGTGCCTTGGTCTGACCACTATGCCCTGAAGGTCTGGGTGGACTTGCCGCAACACCCCCGTCTAGGCGACGGGCTGATTTATGCCCGCCCGCGGAGACTTATGGATCCACTTGGTTTCCTGAATGCTCTTCGGGACCCTGAACCTGCTCGCCGCACACTGCGCATGAGCAGGTGGAGTGACATTCCAAATGCTCCCAGTTCTCCGATGCCATCCGGGATGTTGTTGCCCCCCCGGCGTCTCCTCTTATCTGCCCTGTTTCCGGACGCTACCCATGGTACACAGAGGAGTTAAGCGTCTAGATGAAACGTAGGGGTCTTTAGACGCTCTAGAGCAAGTGTGGAGGGAAATCTCGCGACGAATGGCTGGGCGTGGAACATCTTATAGGACGTTTTATGAAAGCCTTCCATGAGATGCATGATGGCGAAAGAAGCGAAGAGGGTTTCCTTCTCTTCCTCCTTTGTCCAGCTTAGCTCTCGCTTCCAGCTCAATTGTTCCTCAGTGATAATCTCGGTCATTGACCTCCCCTGTTGGAGAGGATCATCAAATTCTCAATTGGACATTAGCTGTGAGGCATTTATGAGCTTCTTTGCGGATAAGGTCGCGTCGCTCCGCCATGACCTTCCACCCACGTTGGCTACAATTAGTGAACCGGAGACTCCCTTGTTTGGCCCGGTTCTCCCTGCTCTCTGAAGCCGCTGTCGACAGAGCCTTAGCTGCTGTTAGACCTACTACCTCCCCTCTGGATCCGTGCCTGTCCTGGCTTGTTAAAGCTTGTTAAAGCTTGCTGGGCGGAGTTACGACCCCATCTGTTGAGTATAATCAATAGCTCCCTTGAGCAAGGAGCTTTCCCGGATGGGTTGAAGGAGGCAGTGGTCCACCCGCTCTTAAAAAGACCATCGTTAGATCCGAGAGATCCAGCCAATTACAGCCCTGTCTCGAACCTTTTGTTTCTGGGGAAGGTAATTGAGAGAGTGTGTTGGAGCAGCTTCAAGGTTTTCTGGATGACGCATCGGCTTTCGACCCCTTCCAGTCCAGCTTCCGTGCTGGGCATGGGACGGAGACTATTCTCATCGCCATCACAGATACACTCCGAATCCAGCTTGACCGAGGCGGATCAGCACTGTTGGTGTTATTAGACCTTACCGCAGTGTTTGATATGGTCGACCATGACCTTGTGACCCACCGCCTGGCCGCCTCCGGAGTGCGGGGCTCTGTCCTTCAGTGGATAGTCTCGTTTCTCCAGGGCCGGAATCAGCAAGTGAGGAGAGGGGATCAGGCCTCCTGGACGTGCCCGCTTCAATGCGGTGTGCCCCAGGGGGCGCTATTATCCCCGCTGTTGTTTAATATCTATATGCAACCCCTTGCTCAGCTGGTGCGGAGTTTTGGGCTGATTTGCCATCAGTACGCAGATGACACTCAGCTCATTCTGTTGATGGAGGGGGGAGCAGCCGCCACCCCTGCTGCTCTACAGCACCAGTGTTTGGAGGCGGTCGCTGGTTGGCTGGCGACAGAGCAGGTTACAACTGGAACCCATTGAAGACAGAGATCCTCTGGCTTGGCTGCAAGGGGGAGGGTGGGACTTTCCAGCCGCTGGTGTGGGAGGGGGTCACATTGGCACCGACCCCCTCCGTTCTCAGCCTGGGGGTCCACCTGGATTTGTCTCTCTCAATGGAGACCCAGGTGGCCCATACAACCCGGGCTGCCTTTTTCCATCTTCGTCAGGCCCGGCGGCTGGCTCCCTTCGTCTCCCAAGCGGACATCGCCACTGTGATCCACGCAACGATCATCTCCAGATTAGACTATTGTAACTCGCTCTACGCGGGCCTTCCCTTGCGACTGATCTGGAGATTGAAACTGGTACAGCATGCAGCGGCGCACTTGCTGACGGGTAGCGCCACCTGGGAACATATCCAGCCTGTGTTGCGCCAGCTGCACTGGCTTCCGGTAGAGTTCCGGATCATTTTCAAGGTGTTGGTGTTGACCTTTAAGGCCTTACGCGGCCTGGGACCATTGTATCTTCGAGACCGCATCACCCCATATGTCCCTACACGGCCTCTTTGTTCAGTTGAGGCCAATTTACTGGTGGTTGCTAGCCCCTCAATGATGCGGCTGGCCTCCACATGGGCCAGGGCCTTTACGGCTCTGGCTCCGGCCTGGTGGAACACCCTTCCTCCAGCTGTCCGGGCCCTGCGGGACCTTGGTGAGTTCTGCAGGGCCTGTAAGACGGAGCTATTCCACCGGGCCTTTGGAGGTACCGGCCGCTGATGTGATGCCCCCTCCCGGTTTGGTCCTCGTCTGACCCCGACATCTGGGGCATCTGTCAGCTAACGAGGCCACCATGCCTCCCTCTGGGGGGGAGGGGAGGGAATTTTAAAATTAGGATGCTGGACCCACTCATATCCTTATTTTTTTTGATAACTATTATTTAACTGTTGCTGCTTTTAATGTTTTAATAACTCTGTATTGTTGTTTTTATCTGTTGTACACCGCCCAGAGCCCTCCGGGGATGGGGCGGTCTAAAAGCCTCAAAAATAAATAAATAAAAATAAAACAAAACATCAGATCTCCTGGAATTACAACTGGAATTACATAGAGATCTGATCCCCTAAAGAAAATGGCTGCTTGGGAGGATGGAATCTGTGACATTATGCCCCTCCCAGCCCCCATCCTCCCCAAGCTCCACCTCCAAAATCTTCAGGAATTTCTTAACTCATAGCTGGCAGTACTATATTCAGCACTCACCTATCAACTACCATCCACCAAAAGCCACGGCTGACATGTTGTGATGCTACAGAATACTCACGAACCCTCTCATATAAGAGAACATTTATTCATATAGAGGTTCACAGACATTAAACAAAGGAAGAGGCACAAGAGAGGTTGTGATCTTTTGTGGAAAGAAATGGCATAGCATGATACTGTAATCTAAAACAACTCTAGCAAAAATGTGATGATGCAGGTTGGATCCATCATGAGCAGAAAAGATGTGTTAGCCCTGGGTCTCTCAGTAGTGGGGATCTTTGCTTTATCTTTTCTTGATAATGGAATACAGGCAAATGATTAGGAACCACCACCCTTGCAGGTGACATCAGGTCACTGTGCCGATGTTGACCAAAGGGTAGTATTTAAGTGAAGCACCTGTGCCTTTGCATCTCTGCTCCATCCTGTGACACTGAAAGAAAAAAACATACAGTCTCAATGGCTATGGAGCAATATTCTTTTTCGCATTCAAAACACCTTCTTCAGTGCCTGCTCACTGAAGCTCGTTCTGACTCAACGCTGCCAGGTGTTCAGCTTTCTCCACATAGTCTGAGGAAACCTCTCATGTAACCGAAGATTGCTCCTGGGCCTGGGGGCCCATGCCAACTCCAATCCCTCCTCTTTACGAAGACAGCCTCGGCCCCCCTCCCAGGAAATATATGGGGTGCCAAGAGTTCAACACAAGCACAAATGTTCACAACCTTTTTTAATTCATTGGGTGCCGTAACATTTCTCCGGGAACCCGTTTGCATATTTCTCCTTGTCGGCACTGACTCCTTTGCTTCAGGGTGTCCTAGATGCAGCTGTTGCTAGGCATCAAGACTTTCATCTTCCCAATCGCTATGCAACTGCTCAGGCTGATGCACCCGAGTGACAACCTCACATGAGTTTGCATGACCTCTTCCCAGGAACCACCTGTGGCTTATTGTGCTGTGGCTTATTGTGGTGAAATGGGAAAGGAACAGTAGCAGCAAATTAATTGCAGAGGCCAGCAGTACGTGCTCATGCAAACACGCAGCCTGAAACTGTGCGAAGTCATTGATGTGTGTGCCCACATTCCTTGGGGGGAATGGAAAGGCACCCTTCCCACACATCTAGGCTGGCTGGTCATGATCCTTTACCTGGGAGTAAGTTTGGTTGGTGGCAATGGGTGTCGCTTCTGAGGGGAAACTCTCTTCTTGAGGGGCGCAGTGGCATGCAGCCTAAATTCAAAGTATGTCACGGTTGCTGTACCCTGGAAGCTTTACTCCTGAGTAATGCAAGTGCCTGGTTTTCTTAATTGTAATCTGCAGTATTCCAGGGAATTCTAGGGTACCTTGGCCCCTCCCTCTCCCATCCCTTTTGGCTAAGTTGCTCTCCCTCACTCTCTTTCCCCTCTCTTCTACCTCTTCTTCCCTTTGCATGCTAGCTGCCACCCCCCTCCCCCTCCCCTCCCTCCCCCTCCCTCCCTCCTCCCTCCCTCCCTCCCTCCCTCCCTCCCTCCCTCCCCCTCCCTCCCCCCCCTCCCTCCCTTCCGGCTTTTTCCCTCCTGGGTGGGTGGGGTCATATCGAAGATGTTGGGTCCCCTTGCCCTCCCTTGCATGTGATCCTCACTCTCCCCCCCCTCTCTCACTTCTTTTCCCTTGCATGGCTCCCTCCCTCCATCCCTTTCCTCATCCCTCCCTCTTTCCCTTTGCATGCCACCCTCCTCCTTTCCCCTCCTCCTCCCTGTGGTGTATGTGTGTGTATGTGTTTCACTTCCACCTGAGTTAGCCTGCCTGTTTTACTGTTTTCACCTGCATTCCATCTTTGGCCATCTGGAGTGAACATTCTTAAGCAGCAATCGGAATATTCTAAGGGTGACAGTTACTACAATTCACTGGCAGCCGTAGTGTCCTTTCACTGTGGGAGCGCCAGAAAGGCATTTTCACCTGGGCCAGGTGTCGGAATCTCCCCAGGTATGTGAACATCTAAAACACTCCCACCTGGCTGGACTTTAGTGTGGCGCTGGGAATTTTCTAGAGGGAATTGGCCTAGCAGTTACTGGGAGTTATACCATATCATCAACAAAAACACTGTTAAGAACATAAGAACATAAGAACAAGCCAGCTGGATCTAATTCAGAGTCCTTTTCTCCAGTCCTCAGCTCTCTGCTACCGTCGCAGTGGCCCACCAGGTGCCTTTGGGAGTTCATACATGTAGCGGATGTGAAAGCAATGGCCTTCTCATGGCGTGTTAAGCTTCCGGAAAGCACCTGGACTGTTAAAGGCATTTGCAATCCTTGTAGATCAAAGAGGATCAAGATTGGTAGCCATAAATTGACTTCTCCTCCATAAATCTGTCCAAGCCCCTTTTTAAAGCTATCCAGGTTAGTGGCCCATCACCACCTCCTCTGTGGCAGCATATTCCAAACACCAATCACACGTTGCGTGAAGAAGTGTTTCCTTTTATTAGTTCTAATTCTTCCCCAGCATTTTCTTAAATTTGGATGCCCCCCTGGATTTCCTGAAAGTATTAGGAGAAAGAGAGAAAAAATTTTTCTCTGTCAACATTTTCATACTCCCATGCATAATTTTTTATAGACTTCAATCATATCCCCCCTCAGACGCCTCCTGTCCAAACTAAAGAGTCCCAAACGCTGCAGCCTTTCCCTCATAAGGAAGGGTGCTCCAGTCCCTCAATCATCCTCGTTGCCCTTCTCTGCACTTTTTCTTATCTCTTTCAATATTATCGCTTTTTTTGAAGGATGTGGTGACCAGAACTGAACACAAGTACTCCAAGTGTGAGTCGCACTACTCAAACTTTATATAAAGAGGCATACGACAATCTTGTGCAGTTTTATTATCAATTCCTCTTCCTGAAGTTATCTCCCAGCATAGAGTTTTAGCCTTTTCACAGCTGCCATACATAGAGTTGACATTCCCATGGAACTATCGAATTAAGACGCCCAAATCCCTTTCCCTGGTCTATGACTGATAGCACACTGACCCCCCCTGTAAGCGTGTATGTGAAATTTTGGATTTTTTTGCCCCTATGTGCATCACTTTGCATTCTTTGCTACATTGAACTTCTGCATTTTAAGCCATTTCTTTTTTTTTGTGCCCACTCAACACCTAATTTATCAAGGTCCGCTTGGAGCTCCTCGCTTAATCCTTTGTGGTTCCTCACCACTCCTACATAATTCTGGTATCATCTGCAAAACTTGGCTTACACCACGCTTCTTACTCCACCCCTACTTCCAGGTCATTTATGAATAGGTTAAAGAGCACTGGTCCCTAATAATACTGGGATCCTTTGGGGACACCACTCCCCCACATCTCTCCATTGTGAGAATTTCCCATTTACACACCCACTCTTTGCTTCCTGTTTCTCAAACCAGTTTTTAATCCATAGGAGGGACTTCCCCTCTTATTCCCTTCTTCCATTGCTGAGTTTTCTCAATAGTCTCTGGTGAGGGAGACTCTTTGTCAAAAAGCCTTTTGGAAATCCATAAGTAGACAATGTCCACTGGTTCCCCCCTTATCCACATACATGCCTATTTACATCCCTCAAAAGAACTTCTAGTAAGTTTTTAGTAAAGACAGGATTTTGCCTTCCTGCAAAAAAGCCATGCTGACTCTTTTCTCAGCAGGTCTTGCTTTTTTGTACATATATATTTTATAATTTTTACTCTTTAATGACAGATTCTACTAATTTACTCAGGAACAGATGTCAAAACTGATCTGGTCTTTGTAATTTCCCTGGTCCCCCCCTAGATCCTTTTCTTAAAGATTGGTGTGACATTGTAGCCCATCTTCCAGTCTCTCAGGGATGGAGCCTGATTTCAAGGGATAAGTTGCATATTAAAAGGTAGAGAACATCAGCAATTTCATGCTTCTGAGGCTCTTTAAGAACTCTTGGGTGAATGCAATCTGGGCCAGGGGATTTGGTAGCATTTAGTTTATCAATGGCTGCCAGAACTTCTTCCTTGTCTTCACTCCCACTATGTCTTAACTGCGTTAGTTCCTCGGATTAGCCTCCTAAGAAGCTTCTTCTGGTTCAGGTGCAGGAATTTTTCTCACCTCCTCCTTGGAGTGAAGACAGATGCAAAGAATTCATTCAGCTTTTTTCTGCAATCTCCTCTGTCACTTTCCTTTTAGCACACCCTTTGTTCCTTTGTCATCTTAACGGGCCCTACCGCTTCCCTTTGCTGGCTTTCCGTGTCTCTTGATGTACAAAATTTGAAGAACTGTTTTGTTGCTGGTTATTTTACGATGTTTCACAGCAATGCGTTCCTCATAATCCTTTTTTGCCTCCCTTACAGCTACAACTCTTGCTTCTCTTTTTTTTGCCACCATTTTGTGTTCTCTCTGAGTATTCTTTTAATCCAGTTAAGTTGGAATTCCATCTTTTGCTAAAAGACATCTTTTTTTTCCCCTAATAATTTCCTCAACGCCCCTTTGTTAACCATGAGAATTTGGCTTTCTTTTGGATTTCTGGGCTGCCTTGCCTTTCTCTAACCTGTGGAACACATTCCAGTTGGGAGCTTTTAAGACTGTGTGTTTCTTTTTAAAATAACCTCCAAGCATCTTTGGACATTTTTGACTCCTCTTTGATTTCTTTCCCTTTCAGCTTCCCATGCGCACTATCCCCCCCTCAACTTTGAGAGAAATTTCCCTTTCTGAAGGCGAATGTAACTTTCGTAAGCATTAGTAGTTGTCAGCTCTTTTTTTGTTCAAGCATGCAAGAGATACTTGAATCTATTGACAGCATTGTGAGTCGCTGTTCCCTATCGGCTCAACAACCAACACTGGATCTCCTCCCGCACTCAGGCCCTGGGTCCCCACATAGAATTAGGATCTAGGATCACATCTCCCCTGGTTGGTTCCTACAACCATCTGCTCTTAAGCCACAGTCATTTAGCATATCCAGGGAATGTTCTCTCCTTACTCATGACCTGAACATGCATTTCCTTTTCCAGTTTCCATATGGGGATAGTTAAAATCGCCTAATACTCAATGGCATATACATTTTTTGCTTTTGTATGGCTCCCTCTCTAATTTCTTTTTCCATACTCAGAATCCCTCTTGGTGCTTTGGTCAGGGGGACGTATAATATATTCCTAATTTTTAAACTATGCTTCACCCCTGTGGTATTTGATATATCCACAGTGCTTCTGTAGAGGAACTCAGCTTCCCCTGCATTGTCTATTTTATGTGTGACACTATGCTCTCTTTGATGTAGAGGGCCACCCCACCCCCAATACGCCCTGTCCTGTATCCTTCCTGTAGAGCACCTGTAACCTGGGATAACAGCATCCCACTGGTTCTCCTCATTCCACCATGCTCCCCTGTGATTGCCCACTATATCAATGTCCCCTCCTTCCAAAACTCTGTACTCAGCTCCCCCATTTTAGGTGGCCTAATGCTTCCTACTTATTAGCATAGAGACACTTTTTGTATACTCTGTCTCTGTCCTCCTAACCTGGGATTTACATGTGTTTTTTTGCCCTCCTAGCCTTTTTGTAGTACTTACTATCACTTATCACATTGCTATGTTCCCTCACTTGTATGTGGTTGGATTTAAAAAAACCTCCCTCCTCTGTCTGCATCCCCATGGACTCTCCTGTATTCGAACCGAAGTCACCTCAGCTCCCTGTCGGCTTTCTCCCCTATGGAATCAGCTTTAAAAGCTGTTCTGCCACCTTTTTTAATGTTAGTAGCGCCAGCAGCCTGGTTCCCTCTTTGGTTAAGATGAAGCCCGGGTCCTTTTTTGTGGCTACCAGTGGGCCTGCCTTATCCCAAAAGGTTCCCCAGTTCCTGACAAATCTGAAACCCCACTCTTGCCTTGCACCACCTCACCTCTCATCCACGCATTGAAAGGACCCTGTATCTCCTCACTGCCTAGTCTTCCTCGGCCCTCGCGGCTGTGGAACAGGTAGCATTTCTGTAGAGAATGCCACCTTTTGGGGGTCCTGGATTTTAACCTTTTTCCTAGCAGCCTAAATTTAGCTTCCTAGAACCTCCCGGCTACATTTCCCAATGTCATTGGTACCAATGTGGACCCCACACAACTGCTGACTCCACTCCCAGCACTGCAATCTAACAGCCTATCTAGATGTAGTGTGTGACATCCTCATGAAAACTCTTTCGCACCAGGCAGGCAACTGTCACCATGCGGTCATCACGCATACTGTCACAAACCCAACTCTCTGTATTCCTGATGATCGAATTCACCCACTACAAGTGAGCCTCCCCCCACCTCCCCGAGGGGTATCAGTCCCCTCAGTGCAGAGAGGATAGCTGATCACCAGTTAAGGAAGGGATCCCATCTAAGGGAGCATCTTCCCCCACCTCAGACTGGCACCTCCTCTGTCACCCAGGACTCTCATTCTCCATGACACATCTGGAAGAGATGTCACCTTGGGAGGTGGGACCCGGCTGCTAGGTCCCCTGAAAGCCTTGTTTGTTGCCCTCTCTGCTGCCTCCTCTCAGCTTCCTCCAGGTCTGCCACCTTGGCTTCAAGAGAACGCATGACACGCTCCTTGGAGTGCCAGGGAGAGCTCATTGCAGTGAGGGCACACCAATACCCACCGACTCTCTGGGCCTAGTGGCAGATAGTCATACATGTGACACTTCCAGTGCAAAACACTGGCAAGCCCCCCCCATCCCCTGCTGGCTTCCTTGCCTTCATATATCTGCTTTTGTTTAGATATTATTTAGATATTAAACTTTTTAGTCAAGTGCCCCTTGGAGCTATCTGTACCTACTATCCCTCAAGAAATAGTCCTTATTAATTAATTAATTAATTTATTTTAAAAAAAGAAAAAAGAAAAGAAAATTTCAATGCGCCAAGGCCGCTAGGCGTACTCAGCATGGTTCCAGAAAGAGACTGAACTAAAAGACTGAATGGGACTCACCTCAGGAGCCCCAGCACCTTTAGCTTAGCCGCCCAGGGACAAAAGAGTAACCTCTGTTTAACCCCTGTTAAGCCCCACCTCCAGCAGTCTCAGCTCCTAGTAGCCTTAAGGAGAAAAAGAGATAACCCCTGCAAACCCCTGTTAAAAATACACTGTTTTAAAAGATGTGGCTTTGAGAAAAGTCCTCCAAAATGAACACCAGAGTCACTCTGTTCTTCCTGGCCCAGATGCCTTGTCCACTGCTGCTCCTTTCTGCTGGTTCCAGAGACTGAACTAAAGACTTTTTATATATATAGCTTTTTATATATATAGATTTTCTTGTGATGCCTAATAAATGTCTAGTTTACCTTACAGGTTATTGTGGGGTTAAAATGGGGAGGGGAAGAATAATGCTATAACACCACTTTGGATCCCCACTGGAATTAAAACTGAACTATAAATATCCAATAAAAATATGCAATAGAAATAAGAAAATAAAGCAGAAACAGAAAGTCATGCTTGAGCCATAACTGGACAGGGAAGCAGCCCCAACTACAGCACTTCCCTCCATCCAGGCCCAAACTTCATGTCCTCTGATATTTTTTCCCCACCAACCAGGCCAGAGAATGAATTTTGCATGCTGAGTGATAGAAAAATTATTTAATGGAAAGAGATCCTTACAGACATGCTAACAGAAGCATATCAACTTTATTCCTGCTTAGAACTTCCATGGTCATTTTCATAACTTCTCTTCTCCCACAATAGTCCAAATTGCCCTTTGAAATGATGCTGCTGAGGGTACAGGAGACTCCTGAGAAAGCAGAAAGGATTGGAGGTCTCTTGCAGGAGGGGGAAATCAGCAAAAACCTCTCCCTGGCACCCTTCAATGTTCTAGGAAGTTCCAAGCCATCATTTTCCATCCTCTCTTAATTTTTATCCAATATATTTAATTGACCCAACATGTAGGAAACATAAACTGTGTGGTAAGTATACGAAAACTAAATATTTAAAGATGAAGGAGAAAGAACCGTACATTGGTAAAAAAAAAAATCCTGAATAAGATCCAGATTGTTTTAAAATTGTTCTTCTGTTGCTTTAGCTCCTCAAATGCTGTTTCCATGGGAATATCATAGATAGCAGTGTTATCCTTTGTACAGGAAAGTGTACAGCACAAAAAAGGGGAAGGGGGTTAAGGAAAAAGGGGAGAGCAGAGGGCAGGAGTAACGTGGCAGAATCATTGAATCATCTTTACAGCAAACTGAACATAAAAGGCAGATGAGCAGACAGATCCATCTCTGGTTTTCCACTTTTGGCCAAGTATTAAGGATGACAACCATTGCAGCTGAAGCATTCTGAAAAGGATTGGCATGGATGTAGAACAGTGGTTTCCAAGCTCTGTTCTGGGGAACTCTGACAGTCTTCCAAAGGCCACCCAACTTTGTTCAGAACAAAGACTGATAATGGCAACTAGACTTTCCATAAAGGCCATTCCAGATCTCCATGCCAACGTCCGCTGAAACCCACATGTTCCATGTACCCTCTCTGTTCATGCAGTGTGTACTCCAGTTCAGTAAGCCTGACCAGTGTCTTGCATGAGTTGTGTTTAAATGTGTGCCAAAGAATATGACCCAATGCTCCATGAAGAATACAAATGCTCTTCAGCAAACAAATCAACAAAGAAAGGGTTCTCTGCAACCCTTCTTTTCTCTCAAACAGGTCAGGTACTGGAAAGGGTTAAGAGGGGCAACCTCAGAAATTATTGATCAACAGTTAAGTAATCAATCCTTGTGTATCTTTAATTTTAGTTTATGTAAGTCCAATGTGCAGCTTCTTGGCTACAAGCCTTGGAAATAATTGCTTTAAGAACTTGCTGCTTGGTACCAGGAGCATATCTTGCATTTCAAAAGCTACTTTTTTTGAAATCTCATCAAAAGCTGTTTTAAAAATAACTGCCCTGTCAGCTAGAGTCAATCACCTTGCTCTGGAGATCTCTGATACTGCACAACATCTCTCTTTAAAAAAAAAACTCTCCAGAATGCTGTCATTTTGGATTATGGACCAGTTTGACAGATTCTACATCTCAATAAAACCACAGTGCCATGGAGTAATACCAGCTGGGTAAACAAATATATCAAAGGACAAAAACCATTTTAGAACTGTGTTAACATGTTTTACAGTCTAAAGAAACCCACTTGCCTATTTTCTGCTAGTTCTACCACCACCACCGCCGCCGCCGCCACCACCCCCCCCCCCAAAAAAACATAGGGCTTTCATGAAAAGTGTCACATATATTTATTTCTACCAGGAATTGAGAGCTGCTGAAACTTCTCATCAGGTCCTTCCCTTCTTTAAAGATGGACAAAAGAGAGCACTTTACAGAACAGGCTGTTGTAAGAACTACATATGGTGTTGATGGCGTTAAAAAAAGTATCGGACAAATTCATGTAAGATCTCATCAGGGGTTGAATGGAATGTTTACTTTCACAAGCTGGATCTCTCTGAACACCAGTTGCCCAGCAGTGAGGACTGGCCTCACATATTCCACTTCTGTACCTTAGTGAATGAGGAAGTTACTAAGTCAAAATTCTGACAGATTGTGCAAAATGAATTTGTGAACCTCCTCCCTAATGAAATCTATCATCTAGACTGGGCTCTGCAGGCTAATGGCTACTCCACAACAGAAATCAGAAGAGCTTTAAGACCAAGAGAAACCCAGAGGACTGAGAAGAAACAGCCCACCACAGGAAAAATATTTCTATCGTACATCAAGGGAATCACTGATCAAATAGGGAAACTGATGAAGGAACATAACCTACAAACCATCTTCAAACCTACCAGGAAAATACAGCTGATGCTATGTTCAGCAAAGGACAAGAGAGACCCCCTCACTTCTGCAGGAGTCTATTGCATATCCTGCAGCCGTGGAAAGGTCTACCTAGGAACCACAAAACACAGCATTCAGACTCGTATTAAGGAGCACAAAAGACACTGTCAGCTTAACCATCCTGAAAAATCTGCAGTTGCAGAAAATGTCTTAAACAAAACTGGACATAACATTTTATTTGAAAAAACTGAAATTCTGGACAATTCAGAAGCAAGGGGTTTTTTTCTTGGGTTCAACTCCTCCCATTCATGTCCGAAGCTCCGCCCACCCGTTTGTGGGTTTTTAAAACATTTTTAGTGTTTTTCGGTTTTTGGCCTGCAGGGGGAGCATTGTTTAGCTTAGCAGCACCAAACTTTCAGGGATTGTTTGGGGGAATCTTCTGATGATATTACCCAGGTTTGGTGAGTTTTGGTTCAGGGGGTCTAAAGCTATGGACTCCCAAAGGGGGTGACCCCATCCTCCATTGTTTCCAATGAGAGCTAATAGTAGATGGGGCTACACCTTTGAGGGTCCATAACTTTGGACACCCTGAACTAAATTTCACCAAATCTGGGAGGTACCATCAGGAGAGTTTCTTATTGATACCACCCAGGTTTTGTGAAGTTTGGTGCAGGGGGTCAAAAGCTATGGGCTTCCAATGGGAAATAATAGGAGATGGGGCTACACGTTTGAGTTATGGACCCCCTGAACCAACCCCCTGGGAATCTCCTAAAGATACCCTAAAAGTTTGGTGCTGCTAGCTTAACAATTACACCCCTGACAGCAGGAACTCCCCAAATTTCCCCAGATTCTCCTTTTAAATCCACCCCCTTCAGCATGGATTTAAAGGGAGAATCTGAGGTCCTCAATTTAGAAGAAGAAGAGTTGGGATTTATATCCTCCCTTTCTCTCCTGTAGGAGACTCAAAGGAGCTTACAATCTCCTTGACCTTCCTCCCTCACAACAAACACCCTGTGAGGTGGGTGGGGCTAAGAGAGCTCCAAAAAGCTGTGACTAGCTCAAAGGCTCACACAGCTGGCATGTGTGTGGGAGTGCACAGGCTAATCCTTGAGATTCCCCAGATTATCCCTCCACAGCTCTCAAAGTGGTAGAGCAAGGGAATCAAACCTGGTTCCTCCAGATTAGAATGCACCTGCTCTTAACCACTATGCCACATTGAAAGTGATGCTGCTTCAGGGTGGGGGATAATCCACCCCAAAACAGCATCACTTTCAATATTGTTTAACTAGGGACCCCAGATTCTCCCTTTAAGGTGGATTTAAAAGGAGAATTTGGGCTCTCTAAACACCATTGAAAGTGATGCTGTTTGGGGGTGGATTCCAGCATCACAGTGGCTGCCCGGTGGGGTGGGGGTGGGGGTGGGGGTGGGGGCGCAAAACTCATATTTTGCACCAGGCTCCATTTTACCTCTATGCCTCTGCCCTGAGGGCAGGGCAGAAGGTACTGCCAGCTGCCGACTGGGAGCCCAGCTGGTGGGGAGCAGGGGAGGGCAAGGTGGGGAAGTCTGCCATCCCCAGCCTTGGAGAGCTGCTTTTATAAGTGCTAGGCTGGGGGTGGGGCTTGGGGAGGTGTGGCCATGCCCTAGTGGCGGGTGGGGGTGTGGCCCCAGCCCCGAACCCCCTCATAAAAAATCTATACTTACGTCCCTGTTCAGAAGGTTACTATGTCAAACTGCACAGGGAGGCCATTGAAATTCACAAACACCAAGACAACTTCAACAGGAAAGAAGAGACTCTGAGAATTAACAAAGCTTGGCTACCAGTACTTAAAAACACCAAAAGCAAACCCCAAGAGCATGCTAAATTCATGAACAATGGACTCCACCCAAACACAGGATTTGCATTCACCAATACTGCTGCTGCTGCTGCAGGGCATGAAAAGGTGAATCACTCACTGGACTGATAAATCCCACCCACAATACAATACTATCAACCACATCTTTGCATAACAAGTTCCACCCAAACACTTACTGATTGGTTCCCCATCCTGGAACATGGACAATATATACCCCACTAAACAGCCCCTTCTCACAGGACACAGTATATACCAGACTTCCCTCTGTGATACACCTCTGAAGATGCCAGCCACAGATGCAGGCGAAACGTTAGGAACAAGATCCACCAGACCACGGCCACACAGCCCAGAAAACCCACCACAATCAGTTTTCTGGACTATCCAAACTAATGGCCATATCAGACTTTATAATGGACTGGAAAATACAAGGGAGGAGTAGACGCAAACAAAAAAAGGGAAGAAGCATTAGGGCAGTGACCCCCAATCTTTTTGAGCCTGAGGGAATTCTGACACTGCATGGTGGGGGCAGCCGCAAATGGGTTGCTGCAGGAAGTGGAGCCAGCCATAAAATGTTTGCCACAGCTTAACTTCAGTGACATGGTACAGATGGTTGTGTTGTGGTGGCAGCTACTGCCAAAGCAATGTTTAGAAAGATCTGCACAGCCAATCAAATCTCTAGCAGTCCAATCTAATCCAATCCAAAAACCTTTATTAGGCATAAAACCAGAAGTACCATACATTCCAAGTAAAATAACAGGATCATTGTTATACAACATGTAGAACCCGAATTAAAAATGTAGCAACTGCTTCAGAAATTTCTACATTAGGGCTGTTCTAGCTTAGACATTTTTAGTTTGAGAAAAACATAAATTCTACGGGTAGTAAAGCTTCCAGATCGGTTCTAATATCATTATACCTTGAACAGTAAAGCAGGATATGAGGAATTGAGTCCATAGTGTTGGGACAGTACCGCTCACTTCGTGGGATATTAAGGAAACGACCTTGAAGATAGACAGAGGGGAATGAGTTGCACCTTGCTCTTGTCATGACCCATCTGCACTTATAGTTAACAAGCTGTTCTAAATATACAGCAGGGCTAGATTTCTGGGGTGTGATCCCAAAGTATAGAGGGGAACAGTCAATCAGATGCTTTGCTAGGTAAAACCCCTGCTTGCCCCCACCCACTTTCTAAAAACACTTGGGGGTGCCAGAAAAGGTGTCAGCAGGTGCCATGGTGACCATGGAGACAACATTGGTGATCCCTGCACTAGGGAATATTTTGATTGGTCATTTAATTGGCGCCCCCCCTTTCTGTTCTTCTTTAGTTTACGGCCTGCTTGTCTGTGTGTCCGGTGTCTGTCTGCCTGGCCTAGGTAGATCTGGACCCTGGCTGTACTGACCGCCGGATTGGGCGGATTATTGGCTTTCCATCGGACGTTCGTTGCCCATTCTTGGCTATCTGACGTCACCCGGCCATCTGGGGCTGATGTCAGGCAGCAGGAGTTATATCTACTGGAACTTTTACAGACTTGGAAATGGACCTGGATTTTCCCCCCATTGATGATTCCAAGGCCTGAACGCTTATAAACAATCAAGTGACTGGCAGCATTGGACCTAGACGCGAACATTAACGGCAGGAAGGAGTGGCAGTGCTTCCTGACCGACGTATGTTGGGTTGTGTATGATCTGGTCTTAACCCACTCCCATTCCATCATTATTGTTGTCATCTGAAGCACTAGCACTTTATTAGTATTCTTAGTACCATCAACACTACTGGTACTACTGGTAGTGTTGTTTTTGTTTAGAATTAGTGGTTGCCTAGAGTCAGATAGCAGAGGCGTTGAATGATTCTAGGCAACCAACATACAATATACATATACATATTTGTATATACATAGGTGCATAGGTTAAGTCAGTGAAATAGGGTTGTATGAGGCTACTGTTAGTTGATACTAGGCCTTAACTATGGGAGCAGATGGCAGTGGGGGGGCAGTGTGGGAGGGCCAGGGAATCCCAGTAGTATGGGGACGGGGTAGATATGCAGGTAGGAGGGGGCCATATGAGAGAAAGGGGAGGAGATACATTTATGCTCGTCCCCTTTCTGGCCTCCATCCTATCCCAAGGGATGCGGGCAGAGGGGCTCAGGTATACCCTGCTTCGAGCCTGGTGTTGATTAATGCCAGATCCATCAACAATAAGACCATGACGCTCCGAGATTTTCTTGAGGTGCAATCGATGGACCTGGCTTGCATTACCGAGACCTGGGTGCGAGAAGGCGAGACGGTTGCCTTGAATGAGGTGGTGCCCCAGGTTTCGCTTGTGTCCACCAGCCTCGAACACAGGGCCGGGGGGGGGAGGTGTGGCGATGTTCATCCGGGACTCCATCGCCTTCAGGGCAGTCCCAGCCCCTCAAATCTCTGGGTTCGAATGTGTCGGACTGGAGTGGCTGTCTGGGGAGAGGTTGGCCGTTCTCCTGGTGTACCGGTCGCCTAGCACACCTGGAGATGGCCTGCCATGGCTGCTGGAGGCGGTGGCCGGGTGGATGTTGCGATTCCCTTGGCTTATTGTGTTGGGGGACTTCAAAGTCCATGTGGATGCTGCCTCATGCTCAGTGGCAGTGGACCTGGTGTCATCCATGGCGACTCTGGGACTCTCCCTCTTAAGTACTGGCGCCACTCACGAGGCTGGCCACACTTTGGACCTGGTTTTTGGGGCAGGAGTGAATATGGTTGTATCCTCTGTCAGCAGAGTGCCATGGTCCGACCATTTTGCCCTGAAGGTCCGGGTGGATTCGCCGCGCCAACCCTGTCTAGGCGATGGACCTATTTATGTCCGCCCACGGAAACTTATGGAACCAGTGGGATTCCTGAATGCTCTGTGGGATCCTGAGCCTCCTGGCACCCTCGATGAGCAGGTGATAGACTGGAATTCCAGACTTTTCGACGCCATCGAGGAGATTGGTCCCAAGCGCCCTCTGCGCTCCCATTCACGGTGGGCCCCTTGGTATACCGGGGAGCTACGCCAAATGAAACGGGAACTCAGACGGCTAGAGCGAGTGTGGAGGAAGTCTCGTGATGAAGTGGTGCGAACAACGTATAGGACGTTTATGAAGGCCTATGAGTTGGCGATATGGAGGGCGAAGAATGCCCATTTCTTGTCCTCCCTCGCATCTGCTAGCTCCCACCCGGCACAACTATTTCGGATTGTTCGATCCCTCACCTCTTTGGTGGAGAGATCTACAAATTCCCAATTGGCTGTGAGGCATTTCAGAGCTTTTTTTGTAGATAAAGTCGTGTCACTCTGCCGGGACCTTCCAGCCACATTTGATGCACTAGATTGATTGATAGGTGTTAGCTGAAATTGTTTAGCCAATACAAACATTGTTATTATTGGAGACAGTGGTGAATTCGAGTCCACTTTGGTGGAGAGTTTTCGCTGGGGAATAGGCATGAAGGGGATAGTAGGTAATGGGGGCCCCACTTAAGGGTCCGGGGATCCCGGTATTAATGGGACGGGGTAGATATGATGATAGGGGGTGGCCATATGAGAGAAGGTGGGGGAGAGGTAGATATGCTTGCTCACCTTCTGACCTCCGACCTATCCCGAGGACCGTAGGGCGGTGGTAGGTGAGTTCCAGAGAGACTCCGCCCGTCATTGGTGCTGATCAATGCCAGGTCCATAAATAATAAGACCACAAGTTCTCCCGGGATTTTCTCGGGGACCTGCAGATGGACTCTGGCTGGTATCACCGAGACCTTGGAGCGCGCCGGTAAGGAGAGACTCAGAAGCTTTATGCGCAGGTCTCGCTCCCAGGCTTTCAAGCTGTGTCATCTGCACCAGTCACGAACATGGGGCCAGGGGGGTGGCATGGCAATGTTCATCTATGATGCCATCCCTTTACCCAGGGCAGCCCCTGTCCCGGAGATCGATGGCTCTAGAGTGTGTGTCGGCCTGGGAGCATGGGCCTGGCCCAGGAGAGGTTGGCTGTTCTCCTGTGGTGTACCGGCCTAGCGCATCGGAGATAGCTCTACCACGGCTGCTGGAGGTGACGGCAGACTGGGGCGTTGCCATGGTTCCCTGCAGGCTTATTGTCTTGGGGACTTCAATGTCCATGCTCGACACTGCCCTCAGCTGTACAGTGGCTCGCGGACCCTGGTGGTGTCATCCATGGCGGCACTCGGGCCTCTCCTTGGTAAATTCTGGCCCCACTCATGCGAAGGCTGGACACACATTGGACTTTGGTCTTCGGTCGGGGGTTAATATGGTCATATCCCTCTATTGATAGAGTGCCATGTTCTGAATTTCATTATGCCCTCTGAAGGGATTCGGATGGACGTGCCGCTAACACCTCCTCTGTCTAGGGCGACGGGCAGTATTTTTTTGTCCGCCCGCGGAGACTTCTTATGTAGATCCTCCATTGGTTTCCCCTGGAATGCTCTGCAGGACTCTCTGGAACCCACTGGCACCCCTCGATGAGCTAGTGGAGGACTGGAACTCCTGTGTCTCCGATGCCATCGCAGGCGATTGCTCCCCTCGGTGTCCTTTCTACGCCTTCGCTCGCGGCTGGCCCCTCTTTGGTATACCGGAGGGAGCTACGCCCATATGAAGCGGGAACTTAGACAACTAGAGCGAGTGTGGAGGAAAGCTCGTGACGAGGTGGCACGAACATCTTATACGACGTTTATGAAGGCCTATGAGATGGCGACGAAGGAAGCGAAGAGGGATTTCTTCTCCTCCCGGCACAATTGTTTCGTATTATTCGGTCCTTGACCTCATTGTCCGAGGGGTCTACAAATTGTCAATTGGCTATTAGCTGTGAGGCATTTATGAGCTTTTTCTCAAAGTCATGTCGCTCCGCCAAGATCTACCTGCCACCTTAGAGACAATAAGCGAACTGGAGGCTTCCTTGCTGTCTTCTGGCCCTTGTTTGGCCCAGTTCTCCCTGCTCTCAGAAGCCGCTGTTGACAGGGCCCTGGTTGCTGTTAGACCTACTACCTGTCCTCTGGATCCGTGCCCCTCCTGGCTTGTTAAAGCGTGCCAGGCGGAGTTACGACCCCACCTGGAGTATCATCAATAGCTCCCTTGAGCAAGGAGTTTTTCCTGGTGGGTTGAAGGAGGCAGTGGTCCGCCCACTCTTGAAAAGACCATCGTTAGATCCTGGTGATCTGGCCAATTACTGCCCCGTTTCGAATCTTTTGTTTCTGGGGAAGGTAATTGAGAGAGTGGTGTTGGAGCAGCTTCGGGGTTTCCTGGAGGACACATCAGCTTTTGATCCCTTCCAGTCCGGTTTCCGTGCTGGGCATGGGATGGAGACTGTTCTCGTCGCCGTCACAGATCTGCTCCGCTTACAACTAGACCAAGGCGGATCGGCGCTGCTGGTTTTGTTAGATCTAACCGCAGCGTTTGATGTGGTCGATCATGACCTTTTGACCCACCGCCTGGCCGCTTCCGGGTTGTGAGGCACTGTCCTTAAATGGATTGCCTTGTTTCTCCGGGACCGGATGCAGCAAGTGTGGTGTGGGGACCAAGCGTCCCGGAGGTGCTCGCTTCATTGCAGGGTGCCTCAGGGAGCGCTGTTGTCCCCGCTATTATTTAACATCTATATGCAACCCCTTGCTCAGTTGGTGCGGAGCTTTGGGCCGACGTGACACCAATATGCTGATGACACTCAGCTCATTCTGTCAATGGAGGGGGGAGCAGCCGCCGCCCCTGCAGCTCTCCAGCATTGTTTGGTGGCCGTGGCTGGTTGGTTGAAACAGAGCAGGCTGAAACTGAATCCAGCAAAGACGGAGATCCTCTGGCTGGGTCGGGAGGGGGAGATTGGGGATTTCCAGCCGCCTGTGTGGGAGGGGGCTCTATTGGCACCAGCCCCCTCTGTCCGCGACCTGGGGGTCCACCTGGATTCGTCTCTTTCCATCGAGACCCAGGTGGCCCATATAACCAGGGTCGCGTTTTACCATCTACGTCAGGCCCGACGGCTGGCCCCCTTCCTTTCCCAAGCTGACCTGGCCACTGTGGTCCATGCAACGGTTACCTCCAGGTTAGACTATTGCAACTCGCTCTACGCGGGCCTTCCCTTGCATCTGATTCGGAGATTGAAAATGGTGTGGTATGCTCACAGGGGGTGCCATAAGAGAACATATCACCCCTGTGCTCCGCTGCTTGCACTGGTTACCAATCAAATTCCAAATCATTTTCAAGGTGTTGGTGTTAACCTTTAAGGCCTTGCGCGGCCTGGGACCTCCGTACCTGCAGGACCGTCTTACCCCATATGTCCCAAATAGGTCTCTGCGTTCGGCAGAGGCCAATTTACTGGTGATCCCTAGCCCCTCGATGATACGGCTGGCCTCCACCTGGGCCAGAGCCTTCACAGCTCTGGCCCCTGCCTGGTGGAACGCTCTTCCATCAGCTGTCCGGGCCCTGAGGGATCTTGCTGAGTTCGGCAGGGCCTGCAAGACTGAGCTGTTGCACCGGGCCTTTGGGGAGACCAGCCGTTGATAAGGGGCCCTCCTTTTCCTCTCCCTCCTTTATGACATCATGGAGATCCTGCCACCCCTTCCCTTTTGGGGTTTTATGGGAATTGATAGCAGGCACCATCCTGAGTTAATTAATGCTGCATTTTAAATGGGGTAGGGTTTATTTTTATTAGAGCTGTTTTAATCCATATTTATTATATTTAATTCGATGCTGTGCTCTATCTATGTTGTTCACCGCCCTGAGCCCTTTGGGGGAGGGCGGTTTATAAACCCAAATAATAAAATAAATAAATAAATAAATAAAGGAACTTGAGGCACTTTCACCATCTTCAGGTCCAAACTTGGACCGGTTTTCCCTACTCTGCGAGTCCGATGTTGACAGGGTCCTAGATGCTGTTAAACCTACTACCTGTCCTCTGGATCTGTGCCCCTCCTGGCTGATAAAAGCTTGCTGGGAGGAGTTATGACCCCATCTGTTGAACATAGTCAACTGCTCCCTTGAGCAAGGAGTGTTTCTGGATGGGTTGAAGGAGGCAGTGGTCCGCCCACTCTTGAAAAGACCATCTTTAGATCATAGTGATCTGGCCAATTACTGCCCCGTTTCGCATTTGCCGTTTCTGGGGAAGGTAATTGAGAGAGTGGTGTTGGAGCAGCTTCAGGGTTTCCTGGAGGACACATCGGTGCTCGATCCCTTCCAGTCCGGCTTCCGTGCTGGGCATGTGACGGAGACCGTCCTCATCGCCATCACAGATACGCTCCGCATGCAGCTAGATCAAGGCGGATCGGTGCTGCTGGTATTACTGGATCCACCGCCTGGCTGCCTCTGGAATGCAGGGCACTGTCCTTCAATGGATTGCCTCGTTTCTCCAGGGTCGGGGTCAGCAGGTATGGTGCGGGGACGAGGCCTCCCATAGGGCCCCACTAAGTTGTGGGGTCCCCCAGGGGGCCTTGCTTTCCCCTCTTTTATTTAACATCTACATGCGACCCCTTGCTCAGCTGGTACGGAGTTTTGGGCTGGTCTGTCACCAATATGCGGATGACACCCAGCTCATTCTGTTGATGGAGAGGGGGGTGGCCTCTGCCCCTGCAGCTCTACAGCACTGTTTGGACTCGGTCGCTGGTTGGTTGAGGCAGAATAGGTTAAAACTTAATCCAATGAAGATGGAGGTCCTTTGGCTGGGCCGGGGGGAGAGACGGAGGGAAGCCGCCTACTTTGGAAGGGGTCGAGTTGGCCCCAACCTCCCTGGCTCGCAGCCTGGGGGTCCGCCTGGACTCTGCACTACCGATGGAGGGCCAGGTGGCCCATGTTACCCAGGTTGCGTTCTTTCATCTTCGCCAGGCACGGCGGCTAGCTCCCTATCTCTCCTAGCCCGACCTGGCCACTGTGATCCATGCGATGGTCACCTCGAAGTTGGACTACTGCAACTCGCTCTACACAGGCCTTCCCTTGCGACTGATCTGGAAGTTGAAGCTGGTCCAGAATGCAGCGGCTAGGCTGCTGACAGGTGGTGATTATTCAGATCACATCACCCCTGTGCTACGCCGTCTGCACCGGCTCCCAGTGGAATTCCAGATCGTCTTCAAGGCCTTACGCGGCATGGGGCCCGCATACCTACGGGACCGCATCACCCCCCTATGTCCCCCATAGATCACTGCGCTCGGCAGTGGCAGAACTGCTGGTGACCCCTGGCCCCGCGACAATGCAGCTGGCCTTGACCCGGGCCAGGACCTTTACAGCTCTGGCCCCTGTCTGGTGGAATGCTCTGCCTCCAACCACCTGGGCCCTGTGGGACCTTGCTGAGTTCCGCAGGGCCTGCAAGACAGAGCTATTCCACCGGGCTTTTGGGGGGGCTGGCCACGGTTTTACTGCCCCCCACTGAAGCTGCAATTGCAGCTGAGGCTGCCTGTGTCCACCTTCTTTCCGTCTCGGTTGGGCCGGATCCTCTGATACCATCACAGGCCCTCCCGTTCCCTCCCTTTCTTTTTGGTCTATAGATCGGGTGCCAATTTTAATTTTAATTTTAATTAAGGATCTTCATTAACGGTTCAACAACTTCTGATGTTCAATTTTTATCTATGGTATGTAATTGCTGCTTAAATTTTAATCGGTTAACCGGTTGTAAAGGATTCAATGGTGTTGATGGTGAAGTAACCTTGAGTGCATTCCACAGCCCGGGCGATGGGCCAGATGCATCGGCGGAGACTTTATCTTTGCGCGGGAGATGAAGACTCCGTTCCCATGGGAAGCAGGAAGGGAGGAAATTGTGGCAGGAATCCTAATTCATCTATATTCCTGTGCAGTGGACCTCTTGTCTTGCGATGGAGAGGTTGAATGTTACTGCGGAAGGTGCGGTAGCCCCCAAAGAGGGCTCCGACCTTTCCCTTCTGGATCTGGAGGAACCGGCAGGAGAACGGGCCTCGCTGGTGGCTCTTTCCCGTCCTCGTATCAGCACGAGTCTTCCTTTACTCCGTTGGAACGAGGGACGTGACGACGACCATGGGGACTTCCATGAGTCGTTTGGGGCGCTGTCTATGGATCGAGCGCCTGTGGATCGGAGCTCTACCCGTTGCCGTGTGGATTACAAACCTCAGATGCAACCTGTCATGGAGGAGACGGGCTTGACCACCTTTCATGCGGCAACCCAGGAATCCATTGAACGCTTCCTGGACTCCTCGTGATTTTGGTGATGCTCCCAAGGAACCACCGTGGCACAGCACTGGGGCCCGGCCCAAAGGACACCGGACTAAACCTGGAATTGAGGGTATCCGTATCAGCTTCCCAATCGGACCCCCCTAATCCCGGCCAGCGACGCGCACTCTGAGGTGCCTCGGGGAGCCACCGGTGGCTACAGCGGCTAATGGGTGTCTCCGATGTCTCGCTTCCAGACGCACGAAGAGTCCGAAGAAAGCCTGCATTCCCAGCCGGATCAGTTTCCTCTCCCATCGAGAGAGGATCTGGGATGAGGGAAGTGGGGCGACTATGCGAGATGCCCAAGCGGCATGGAACCCAGTGAACGCCAGCTATGGGAGGAGGAACGGCGAATACAGTTGCAGCAAGAGCGCGAAAACCTGCGGTGAGGTGGACCCGGGAACAGCAACGCCAAGAAAGTCCAGCTCGAGTTGGACCGTGCCAAGGAGACTGGCGGCTTCCGAATTCGACAATATGCTCCAGAATCTGTCAGTCCATGATAAAAGTTCCTGGAACATTCCAGACTGGATTTAGCATGAACGGCAACTTAGCGAAAGCGTTCCCAAGGCTCTTTCATGCACGCCAAAGTGAGCTCACTTCGAAGCCCTTAAAAGCGGTGGACCGAACTGGCTAAATTTGGAGACGCAGAAAAAGCTGCTTTTGGTGATGCGCACTCAGGATGCATTGACTCTCAAGCAAGGTGGAGAGGGATCTGGCGCTGCATTGGAGAGGGAACTATGAGGAGGCAGCAGACTTTCAGGAAGCCCTGCTGCTGCAGGAGTCTATAAGCTGTTACTGATCATCGTACGGGTGCCAGGGGGGCCGCGTGACCTGGGTCCTAAGCCACCCAAACGCCAGCGGCACCCGCTTCAGCGCCCCCGATTCCGGCCCCCCCCGTTACAACAGCTGCCTGCCCAACTCGTTTTGCTCGGGTAACCCGCGCATAGCCACCTCCCAGCAGGCGCCAAGAGCTGTCGAGCGGGGAGCTACTATCGGCCCCCGATACCAGCCCTGCTTTTGATGGGACCGGCTTCCAAACTTCCCCTACTTCATCTCCTGCAACCTTCAAATGCTGCCACTTGGAAGACTATGGATGATTTCATACCCAGTCTGAGCGCTGTAAAAATAATGTGGGACATCGGCTCAGTCCTGGATGGGGCAGCAAGCCGAACTGGTTCATGCGGACTCTTTTGGATTTTGCAGGATGAGGACTCTCGCACAGTGCCCGCATTCCTCCAAGCCTTTAAGAGCGCGCTTTCCAAGATCCAGGCGCCGAGAATGAAGCTATCCGCACCATCAAAACCATTCCAGCAAGGCAAACCGCCTGGCGCAGTTGCAGAAATTCTGCCTGTGGAATTTCGTGCTTGGCCCGGCGTTGCTCGACTTCCCTCCTGAGGTGCGGCCTTGGAACGCATGAAAATCGCTAATACTTCTCGGATGCTGTGGACGGCAAGCTACGTGGAAACGGTGTTTCTTAATTAGGGTCTCCTCGTACTGGCTGTGTAGATTGGATCCAGTTGGGGTCCCCAGAGTGGCATGATTTTCCTCGTTTGGAATACGCTTCGTCAAAGCGAGGCCGCCCACGCCCAAAAACCACTACTGTGTCCAATTTCAAGTCAAGCTTCCAGCCGCCCCCTACCGAAACTCAACCTCTCTGGAACGCCGTCGCCCGACTGGGATTGTGTCTTTAATGCGGAGGGCCAGGTCATCTAGCCGCCAACTGTCCCAAGAAACAAAAACCAACCGGCTTCCAGCTCCGCCCAAGCGACTCCATCCTGCTACAAACTTCACCACGCAGGGTCAGTCAGTCAGCCTCCCACAGGCTCTGTTTCCTAAAGCGGGTCACCGAAGGCTTTTACTCCAGAGGAGGGGAAGCAGCTGTTTGCCTTTCTTTCAGCCCCTACATGGACC
This sequence comes from Sphaerodactylus townsendi, assembly GCF_021028975.2. NCBI lineage: Eukaryota > Metazoa > Chordata > Lepidosauria > Squamata > Sphaerodactylidae > Sphaerodactylus > Sphaerodactylus townsendi. The sequence goes on along the minus strand of NC_059433.1, from coordinate 1,515,105 downwards.
ATGGGCCCGACTCTGACCCAGCGGTGAGTGAAGGCAGCGCTCCCATTACTGTTCAAGCATTTCTGGCCAACCCCGCTTAAACAACACTCGCATTATAGCCTCGGCCCTTTGTGTGGGATTCCGGCTGCTCCCACTCGCTTAATCTTGCGGCCCCAGGTGGCAGAGGAGCTTGTGGTCTGGACCACAAATTCCCTTTGGCTAAGCTTCCATACCATTCACCTTCCAAATGGACGGCGGCAGTCCCCTCGGGAACGGCAAGGACCGGCCCGAGTAACAAAATACAGCCGGTTCTCCTCCGTTGCGCCGACCATTGGGAGAAAATTAGTTTTATTTTGGCGCCAGTGGCCAAACACTCCACAGTTTTGGGCATGCCTTGGTTATCGGTGTTACATGAACCAAAGTTCTATTTTGGAAAGAACGGATCCTAGGAGATCTTCACTGGACCCTCCCTGCGGTGAACACATGAATTGGGGAGAAAACCCAACGCCTTCCTGACACACCCCCTCCCTGGCTTCCCTCAGTGATTGCTCCCGATTCTATTGTATTGGCATCCCACCTGCATATCATCATGATCTTAGCTTCAGAGTTTTTCAGGAGCAGGAGAATCGCGATCAGTTGCCACCCCACAGAGAGACACTCGACTGTAAAATTGTCATACAACCAGGGGCAACAACTACCCAAAGGCCAGTAGAATCTACCGCGATGAGTCCCAATGAGGGAGAAGGAACTTCGTGCCTTCTTGGACAAGAACCCTTTCAGCTCGGTTCACATCACGGAGGGCTACCAAAACACACACACGCTGCCCCCCGCTTTGTTTGTCAAAAAGAAAGATGGGTTCTATCTACGGCTTTGCAGTACAGATTATCGAGGAGTCTCTAATGCGGTCTCCCTGTCCAATAAATAATATCCTTTGCCTTTGATCAAGGACCTTTTAGATGCACCTTTCCGGCAAAGGGACGATTTTTACTAAATTGGACTTGAGGAGAAGCTTACTAAGGCAGAGTCAGAATTGCTGGAAGGCTATGAACACCTGACTGCGCTTTAACACAAAGTTTGGACAGTTTGAATATTTAATAATGCCATTCGGGTTAAGTTAGGGGCCCCCGGAGCTTTGTATGGCCCTTTTATCAACGAAGTTCTCCATGATTTTACTGTACCGAAGGGAGTTAGCTACTGTAGCATACTTAGATGACGCTTTAATTTTACCTCTCACAAACCATAGAAGAGGCATGAAATATTGGTTCGAGAGGTATTGAAACGGCCTTTGCTTCTTGACAACTCTCTTTGCCAAACTTTCTCCAAAATGCTGTTCTTCATCAGGACCTTCCATTGACTATCTTGGGTTACCGGATCTCGCCTTCGAGGGCCAAAATGGATCCTGCTAAAATTGACGCCCAGTCCCTCCAATGGCCTGCCCCCACCAACCGCAGTACAGAACTCCAGTCGCTTTCTTGGTTTTGCTAATTTCTATCGCGTGGACTTTATACCCCAATTCGCCAGAACTGACTCTCCTCTCGTCACAGACCTCTTAATACGCAACTAAAGGGTAAAGATCCACTGTCCGGCCAACCCCGGGGCCCCCCTTTCCTGGTCTGGAGGAATGTCAAACAGCCTTTCAACTATTAAAATCTGGCGTTTACTTCAATCAACCTATCCATAAAGCACCCCTGGACCCAGATCTCCTCCCGCTTTGTGGTTCACGTGGATGCCCTCCGGACAAAAGCACCAATTTTGGGGCAGCCCTGTTGCAGCAAAATAAAGATGGTAGGCGGGTTCCGTGGGCTTATTTGTTCTAGGAAAATTTCTCTGGTGCCGAACCTCAACTGGACTGTGGGAGACAAAGAGACTGGGCGGCCATCAAAGTAGCACTCTCCACTTCTGGCGCTTTCACTGGCTGGAGGTGGGGCTAAGCACCCCTTTCAAGTTTGGTCGGATCATAAAAACCTGGCAGCTCTTTCCACCCCCCCTCAAGATGTTCCGCGAAAACAACTTCGTTGGGCAATGATTTCTTTTCTCGTTTCTCTTTTACAGTCCATTTTTTCCCTGGGAAAACCAACACAACTGGCTGACGCTGGCAGCTCTCAGCGCTTCTTCTCACCACGGGAGGGGGGTGGAGCTGCCTTACGGCAGACATTCCACGCGACTTCGTCCTTTCCCCCTCCCAGTTGGGGGTTGGCTGTCACCCGATCTCAAATCGTCCACTTCTCCCTCCACCCCCCATTCCCAGTCTCGTCTCTCCTTTCTCCCAAGCGGAACTGGAGGGAGGGCGGGGCTGCACGGCCTCCAGCGTCCGAAGGAGACTCCCCACCAGCGCTTGGAGGAATGGAGTTTGGCGGAGGGGGGAATGTTGGTATGCGATACCTCCCCTCCGCCAAAGCAGGTTCTTTGAAGTTTGCCACAATGCCCGATTCGGCTGGACATTTTGGCTTTTGAAAACTCTCTGCATCTAGCCCGCCGGGCAGTTCTGGTGGCTGGCATGTCGCGAAAGACATTACTGAGGCATACATTAAAGGCTGCTCGGTTTTGTGCAGAAGCCGAAACCATCCCGGAAAGCCCTCTATGGACTATTGAAACCTCTCCCGGTAGCCTCCCGCCCTTGGGAAGTCATCTCCATGGATTTTTTATTACAGATTTGCCCTAAAAAAGTCATGGCAACCACGGTTTTATGGGTGGTGGTAGACTTTATTCTCTAAAGCAAGCCCATTTTATTCCATGTGCTTCCATCCCCTCCGCTCCTAAGTTAGTAACGGCTGTTTATTCAACATGTTTACCTCGGCCTCCATTCCGCCCCCGTTAAAGGTGGTCTCCCGCACCGCGTGCCCCCCAATTCATCTCAAAGTTCTGGAAAGCCGCTTTTAAGGGGTTGTTGAGGGCCGCCCCGGCCGTCGCCGCCCCTACCACGTTCAAAAGTGACGAAGCGGCAGACGGAGAGAACGCATCACAGAACCCTTTAGGAGCAGTATTTACGCTTGAAATACAACCAACTACCACCAAGACGAATTGAGTGCGAAAGAGGCTTATTCCGTTCGCGAGAGTACGCCTACAAACAATGCGGTTCATAGTAGTACAAAGAAAACCCCCTTTGAAATTGTGTGCTGGTCGCTCCTTCCCGCCGCGTTGCCACAACTCACCCGCAGCAGCTTTGGACCCCAGAATTTCAACAATGGATTTCATCCCTAGTCAGAGGGATGGAAGTCGGTCCAGACCGGGCCTTTACAACAAGCAAAGGACTCCCAAAAACTGCAAGCGAGGATAAACACCGCTCAGATTTTCCTCTGGCGTGTGGGCTCCTGGGTGTAATGTTATCTACAAAATCTCAGAGACGTGCATAAATCATCTCCAAACTTGGCAAGAGGATTTGTGGGACCTTTTCAGGATTACTAAACAAGAAGTGATTAATGATGTCACTGCCCGCTTAGATTTGCCTAACTCTCTTAGTAACATCCTATATCCTGTCTTCCATTCCAGCTTGCTCCAAGAGGAGGCTCCTCATTCCGATGTTCTTTTGGCACGACCAGCCGGAGAGGCCCCCTAATCGACTATTGATTACGGATGGCCACAAGCACTACTTAAATTGACGCTTTATCCTGGACTCTCGCTTTGTAATCGCTGAACGCTTTTGCAATATGAAGGTCTCTTGGGTGGGATATTCCTCTGGGTATAATCAATGGGTTTATTCCGAAAATATTGAAGCCCCCCACCCTTATTTCTTAACTTTCCACGGCGCCTTTCCGCATAAACACTGCTGGGGAAGGGGTCTTCTTTAGGGAGAGGCAGAGTGTAAAGAGATTATTCAATGAATTGTTGATGGTGAAGTAACCTTGAGTGCATCTCCACAGCCAGCGGGCTGATGGAGCACAGATGCATCGGGCGAGACCTATCTTATCTTTGCGCCGGGAGATGAAGACTCCGTTCCCATGGGAAGCAGGAAGGGGGGATGGGGTGAATGGTGTTATAACCTGTGCTTCTGGCGGGAAGTGCCATTCCTGCCACTGCGTGTACTTGAGCTTTCTAAGATGTCTTAATAAATGGACTTTTACTCCCAAAAGCCTTTTATTTCTGCTTCTATGGAATTCCTTACACCGGTTAAGTTTTATGTAATTGCTGTTCAAATAACTGCCATGTTGTTAGCCGCCTCGAGCCCTTCGGGGATGAGGCGGCTTATAAATCGAATAATAAATAAATAAAAATAAATAAAATATACCTGCCAAACTAAACATGACTGTGGGAGATCCATAAATGGATCTTTTCAGTGGCTTTTAAAGAAAAAGTAAAGGCTTGTGTCATGGCACACTGGAACAGTGGGTTTAGTCCTCACCTATGTCAATTGCAATTGAGACAGTCCCCTCCCCTCCCCTCCCCCATACACATACCCTCACTCACAAATATTGACTGTAATGAGAAAGACATTTCCTAGAATTGCCATTCATCCAATCCACTGAAATGAAATTCTCTGGGATGATACCCATTAGCTCTTCCTTGGTACATGCAGACAAGATAAGCAGGAGTCCCTATTTTATAGGCAAATAAAATTACCCCCTTATTTCAGTTGGACTAGGTGCATTCAACATCTTAAAGATTAGTTCAATTAAGTATGTTAAATAATTGACAAGATTTGAATCAGATTTTGATCCCCCTGCAGTTTTCTACCAACCCCACCCCCCAAATCCCCGAAATCTAACACCAGCCACACTGGTGCACACTGAAACCCCAGCATATCCTTTCCTGAGGCAGCCCGTCTGCTTCCAGAAGAGATTTTCTTCACCCTCATTTTCATTGCTAAGGTCAAGTTGGAATCATCGAAACTGACAGGACCCACGTAGCTACACAGCAATGCTTAGGCCAGGAGAGGTGACAAGAGGACATCCAAAGCTGCAGGGAAGTGACAATCAAATGGCTTGTTCAAATGCATGTGAAGTTCAGCACCGGCCCTGTGGGTTTGCTGGCTGACAGCAGGGGAGGGAGCTTCGGCAGAGGACTGCCAGGTGGATCAGCAATAATGGGTGGCCCAATTTCTCCCTACCTTAGCAGAAGATCCTGTGAATGTGGCCAAGGCAGCAACAGCAACTGAATATATAAATGTATGAAACTACAGAGGGACAGGCAAAACAGCACAGCAGACTAAAAGCCTGCCAGGAGATTGGAAAGAAGAAGAGTTTGGACTACTTCCCTTCCTCTTCCCACAACAGACACTGAGAGAGGTTTGAGAGAATTGTGACTAGCCCAAGGTCACTCAGCAGGCTTCATGTGGAGGAGTGGGGAATCAAATCCGACTCACCAGATTAGAATCTGTTGTTCATGTTTCCTCACTTACCTCGACCGAAAGTTGCTGTGCGCTACTCCCAGCGCGCGTCATTTCTGGTGCGCTCCCGGGCTTCCCCATGACCCCACGCTCTGCGCGGGGTCATCAAAAGGCGCCATTTCGAGGAGCACCAGGAATGACGCGCGCTGAGGGGACACGACAGCGGCAGCGTCGGGGCGGCTGTATCGCCGCCCCTGTAGTGGGGAGTGCCGGGGGACCCCGCACTACTTGGGGAGAGTAGCGCGCAGCAGCAGGTAAGTGGGGAAACGACCGTAGAGGAGTGGGGAATCAAACCCTTTCCCCCAGATTAGAGTCCACCTTCTCTTAACCATTATATACCTCCACCATCCTTGAACTTTGGAGAGAGAGAAAGGTGCAACTTCAAATTATGCCAGCATACCTTTTGGAGAGTATATTATAGACACAAAAGGTGCAGAGCTATTTAGAGTCAGTCATGCTTCTGTAGAAAGCCTGGAGCAGAAGCTTATTTATTATTGTTCTGTTCCCTCTGGACCGCTATGAATTTGCTTTTGAGGGATGATGCACAGGGATGATGGTGCGTGCATAGCCTTTGGGCCCTCATTACAGATTATGCAATACTCATGTTATCTGAATGCCTCATCACTCCAGGCTGATAAGAACAGACTGATAAGAACAGGAGTTAAGAAAAGTAGAAATAATTCAGAAAAAAATAAAAAGGTTTTCACTTTTCACTTGCCATTTAATCTGTTTTAGTGAGACTGTGCCACTGAAGCTATCTCAGAGAAATATTATGAACATACTATACATTTAATCTGCACACAACTTTGCTTTATAGTAAATGTAAATTACCTTTTTTGTTATGATTTAGCTATGAATTGGAAATGATTTTTCAGCACTTAGCATGCATGCAGCCAGCAAACTGTAAAACAAAACCCCTCACCTTCCCACTATTTAATTATAAAATTTTATTCTTATTATGACAAGTGGATACATAGTGTGCCTATGAGAATGGGTCATCTCTAATCTAAATATCCCAGAACATTCCTGCTAATTCAACATCATATCAGAAGCAGCAGAGTAGGCACATTCAACTCCCACACACCAATTACATTGTAATAGCCAAAGCTATATGTAGACATACTTTACACACACTATCCTGATGGAGCACACCAGCCCATTTCCCTCCCCCAACCATATGTTGCACAAATGGAAGAAGAAGCGTTTGGATTTATATTCCCCCTCCACCCTTCAACAGCCATAAGGAATGTCAGAGTGGCTTAACAATCACTGTCCCTTCTCCACCCCACACTTTGGTGGATTCCGCATGGGCCAAAAACAGCGGTGTGAACATGGTGTGAAAATAGTGTAAACCCTTTTACACCCTTTTACACCATTTCCACACCATTTCCACAACAGTTTTTGGCCCACGTGGAACCCACCTTTGTGAGGTCAGTGGGACTGAGAGTTCTCAGAGGACTGTGACTAGCTCAAGGTCACCCAGCAGGCTTCATATGGAGGAGTGGGGAATCAAACCCAGTTTTACAGAATAGAGTCCACTACTCTTAGCTACTACACCACACTGGCTCTCCCCAGCATCTGTGCAAACTATGTGCCTATGAACAATGAATGTACATAATAGGGAAGATGGGACAACATGCTTGGGCCACTCCCCACATATATACGTGGGCCTTGAATACCAGTATGCCGTGTGTTCAGGGCATCAAGAAATATGAACATGCACGAGCCAGCCTATGTCTATTCCCTTTCCCAAATGAAGTAACTACTTGAGAAGGTCACACTGACATTCAGTTGCATAGCAAACATTGCACCAAGACACTGATACTACTAACATCACAACTGACCATACGTGCAATACCACAACAATGTTGCCAACAGTACCAATTCAATGTGCACTCCAGACCGGCAGCAGGATTCGCAGGAGGGTGTGGGAGTACGGGCAAGGCACTATCTCAGTGGCGTAGCTAGGCAAACTGGAGCCCTGGGCAAAACCTGAGTTTGATGCCCCCCCAGGCACGTGCCCAATGCAATGCGCACCCCCCTTGTAGCTATGCCCAGTGGCGTATCTAGGCAAACTGGAGTTTGGCGCCCCCCATGGGCAGCCACCCTCCCCCACTGTGACCAAGAAATGATTTTTTAAGCCAGGTTGTTTCAAAGTCACCATCACATTATAGAACATGCCCCAACTCACAACTCTGAGCACAGCAATAAGCCATGCCACACAGCAGAAATAATTTTTTTGAAAACATTTTTCAAAATGCTTTCAAAATACCGTTTTATTACTGCTATGAAAACATTTTACATGGCATGTTGTATCCAGTCCCCCCCAATTGGGGAAACAGAATCACTTTCAATGCTTTCAAAGGAGAATCTGGGCTCCCTCGTTTGAAACAAGTGATGCTGGAATCCACCCCCAAACAGCATCATTTTTCATAATGGTGTTTTAAACTAGGGAGCCCAGATTCTCCTTTTAAATCTACCTGCTAAAGGGGGAGAATCTGGGGTTCCCAGTTTAAACAACATTGGAAGTGATGCTATTTCCCTCTGGGGTTGATTCTCCCCCACCCTGAAACAGCATCACTTTCAATGTTTAAACTGGGGACCTCCAGATTCTCCCTTTAAATCCCATGTCAAAGTGCTAGGGATTTAAAAAGGAAAATCTTGGGGAAATTTGGGGGTGCTCTGCTGGCAGGGGTGCAATTAGTTAAGCTATCAGCACCAAATCTCTTTTCAGGTTATCTTTAGGAGACTTCTAATGATATTCTCACCCAGGTTTGGTGAAGTTTGGTCTCAGGGGGTCCAAAGTTATGGACCCTCAAAGGTGTAGCCCCCCATCTTCAAAGTTAGCTCCCATTGGAAACAATGGATGATGGAGTGCACCCCCTTTGAGGAGTCCATAGCCTTTTGCAGGACCCCCTGGACCAAACTTCTCCCACAAAACCTTGGGTGAGAGTATCAGTAAAAAAGATTCTCCTGATGATACTCTTCCCAGGTTTAGTGAAGTTTGGATCCAGGGTCCAAAGTTATCGACCCTCAAAGGTGTAGCCTCATCTCCTGTTAGCTCTCATTGGAAACAATGGGGGATGGGGCACCCCCTTTGGGAGTCCATAACTTTGGACTCCCTGAACCAAACCTCACCAAACCTGGGTGATAGCCTCAGGAGAGTCTCCTAAAACATCCCTGAAATTTTGGTGCTGCTAGCCTAAAAACTGCGCCCTCTGCAGGCCAAAAATGAAAATACACTGAAAATACAAAAAATCCCACAAACAAATCCTTGTGCCCCCCACAGTGGGCCTGCGCCTTGTGGCACATCTCGCCCACTTTGCCCAATGGGAGGAACGCCTCTGCTCCAGGGTATTCAGGATAGCACACATGGCTCCCCTTTTCTCATTTTATCCTCACAACAAGCCTCTAAGGTAGGTGAGACTGACAGCAAGTGACTGGCCCAAGATCATCCAGTAAAAGCAGCATTTGAACCCGGCTCTTCCCATTTCTGTTCCACCACCGGAATCATACTGGCTCTCTGTCCCAAAAGAAAATTGAAATTGAAGGCAGACTGGCTTCAGTTTTCTAACACACTTATGAAATGATTCATCAACTGTTCAGTTCTCATGATCACACTGACATATGAAATCTAAACTTTGGTCCTTAGTTCCTTTTTGTTACTGGATGATAGCGAATACAGGAAAATTTCACCAATGTAAAAAGTTTCGCTCCCATGGGAGTCCATCAAGCACAACAGCTAAATAAGTAATTGGGGGAATTGTACCTTATGAAATTATTACGGAAAAAAAGAGCAGAAAACCATAAATATTCATATGCTTCCAAGTCAGATTCTTTCAGTGACAATTCTAGAAAGAATAACATTTGGAAAGTGGATTCTTCTGAGCAGCCTGTAATCAATTAAAAGGAAAGTTTATTGTCAAAATATTAAGAAATACTTCTCAACAATTTCTTATGTGGAAAAATATGTATATATGTGTAAGAGAATCCCTAAAATCTTACAGGGGTTTACATCAGAATAACCATTTCCATTCCACACTGAACCATCCTGCCAGACTTCATCCTTTCTGTTTATAGGACTGTTGGGTTTGGACCAGACCACCTATTTTGCATGGAGGTCAGAGCCACTACCAGATGCTTGATGGGGGTGGGACTGTATTTCTGATTGATAACAGTAGCCTCTGACATCAGAGATAGGACATTGCTCCAGATTGACAAAATCTGTTCATCACTCTTACAGGTTTAGGTCCAATAAAACTGAGTATAAATGGATGTTGGGAACTTGCCCTTGTCTTCAGTCTTCAGCAGAAACTGGGGGCCACAGGAGTTTGTGTAGGGGTTAAGGCCTCATCCAGCAACTGGTTGCTGCAAGGAACTCAGTAGATGCTCTTTCAGTAGATGCCCTTTCAGTCTAGGGGAAGTGCACTTAGCTGAGTTAGGTTAACTATATTGCTTCTTATTTTGAAATTATATGCCCTGTGTTCTTTTATGAGTGTGTTTTTCCCCTGTAACTTGTTCCACTTTTTTCCCTCATTCATAGTAAAGCAGTTTTCTATAAAGACTTATTGGGCTTTGCTTACTGCAATTGTTTGCAAGTAGATTTTGCTATTTCACGCAGCTGCAAAGTGCATTGAAAGTGCATTATTCTGCATGTGTAGAAGGACCCTTGTGAAGGCAGACTTATTTTCTTCACTTGAAACTTGGGCCAATAATGCATGCACAGTTCTTACCAATAAGGACCCATCTTTGGAGAGATAGCTAAACATAAGGTAGTGACTAGGGGCAAATGTCTTCAATCACTGTCTGGAGCTCAGTGAACAGGGCTGGGCTATAAAGAAGCAAGGCTAACTTGTTTTTTGGTGGTTAAGTGTAGAATGGGACTTTTAATTTCATTTATTGGACTTGTACCGCACTCTCCCCTGTAGGGCTCAAAGCGGCTAACAACCAACAAAACAGAATAACAGACCAATTAATATGAACAGCAAACAGCAAATATGAACAATAAATAAATATGAACAGCAACAACAACCCCAAAACCATCGTCCCACTTATCAATTATCAAACATCACCAAACATAGCATATCAACAATATTAACATTTTAATGAAATAACAAATAGCAAAAATGTATTAGCACATAGCATAAAATATGACTGCATCATACACATAATAATATAATAACAATTTGACATCAGAACAACAAAATATCAGCAATCATATAGCAACAGGCATGAGATAACAGCAAGACACAACACCACAACATAATATGTCTCATTATTATATCTAAAAAGGAAAAAACCAATAGGTGCAATATCCTCATTACATAATAACAACATAAGAACACAACCAAAGATGGCGACTTATCATTCCATTTCAGCAAGACCTAAGACTAAACATACTCAGTTCAGTGCCAATAATAACCTAAGGCTAACTAGTCTGAGACAGCATCTCCCCCTACCCCCGCACCTAACTCTACCTACTCTACCTACAGACTGCTAACAATACAACAGTTTCTAGTACTTAAGATATTAGCACTAACTAAAAATACAGCTTAAAGACTAAGTATCCTAATGGGAGAAAAAAGTTTCAAACAATTTAATATTCTACACTGACTCCCCATCACATCACATCAGCACCCAAAGGGCAGTGTCTGTTTAGTACTCATGCTTTGTGCATTAGTGTGCAGACATCTAAGACTTTGGTTCATGTCCCATGGGTGCTTATTGAAGGTTTTATCCCCCTCACTGCTGGCTTTTAAACTATTCACTCAATTCTCTCTTTAACCTTCAGACTATTGTCTCTAGCACTGAGTGAACTCCTGTCCTCTTGAATACTGTCTCCCTCCCCAACATAACTCAGTTCAAAGCCCTCCTGATCAGGTTTGCAACACAGCAGCGCTGTGCTCGTGCCTGCCAGGAGATTGGAAAGAAGGTTTTTCAAAAGGGGCGCCTTCCAGCTGCTGCCATGTGAACGGCAGCGGGTGTAAAGCAGCGTTTCCCTCCTGCCTTCCCTGCCTGGCTTACCTGCTCCTGCTGGCTCCTGTCGCATTGGGGAGGCCAGGGGACACGCTTCCTGGCCTCCATCTCTAGAGCCGTCACTTTGGCCAGGGGGACATGTCCCCTGGCCTCCCCAACGTGATGGGAGCCAGCAGGAGCAGGTAAGCCAGTTGGGGACAACGCAGCCTGTGCGAAGGCTGTGCCATTGGCTGCGCCCCTATTGGGATCGTCTATGTGAATGATCCTGGGGTGTGTGCATCAGCATGGTTTATGCCGATGCACTCCCACTCACTGGCTGTGCGGAAAGGGCCTAAGATTCTATAGTTCTATGTTCATACAGACTTATTTTCTTCATTTGTCCCTTTGGCCAACAACTTCCATACAGATTTATTTTCTTCACTTGCCTTTTAGGCCAATAACATCAACACAGACTTATTTTTTCACTTGCTCCTTGGGCCAATTACTTCCACACAGATTAATTTAAGAGATAGACTCTATGCCAGGCTAGGTAACTGGTGCCCTACCTGTCTCACCCCAATCTAGCCACAGTGATCCATGCAACAGTCACCTCTAGACTGGACTACTGTAACTCACTCTATGCAGGGTTTCTCTTGAGACTGACCCGGAAACTTCAGCTGGGGCAGAATGCACTGCATGGGTCTTTATTGGACACTGTAGAAAATTCACACCCAGCCAGTGCTGTTTCAGTTGCATTTGCTCCATGTAAAATACCATTTTTATTGATTGATTGATTGATTGATTGATTGATTGATTGTTGTATTTATAAACCGCCCTCCCCTGAATTGAGATTCAAGGTTCCAGTATTAACATTCTTAGCCCTAAATGGTCTGAATCTTCATGTCTGCAAAACCACCTCTCCATGTCCATTCCTCCAAAAGCATTCTGCTCTGTAAATAATAACAAATAACAACTTGCTGGAGATCCCTAACCTGAAAAGCATCCAGATGTATTTGATCAGAGCCAGAGCCTTGTCAATGGAACACACTGTCAAATGAAACCAGGGCCCTGCAAGACCTATTGCAGTTTCACAAGGCCCAGAAGGTGGAGACGTTCTGTCAGACCCACGGGTGAGGGTGGGAATGATTTCATCCATACCTTGCCTCTCTTCTCCGCCTTGCCTCTCTTTTTTCTGTATTATTTTTGATATCATCTAATAGGGTGGTTTGAGGCAGTGGTGTAATCTTTTCTTGGATTCCTGTTTTTCTGTATTGTTGAATGTTTTTATAGCTGGAATCAAATGGTTGTTTTGGGTTTTCCTGGCTTTTGGGGCCCATCATCTGGTTGAGGCCCACCAACCCTGGGGGAAGGGGAAGGAGGGGAGAAAGGGCGATCATCTGATCATGGCCCACCCACCCTGAGGGCAGAGGGAAGGAGAAGGGGAAGGAAGGGGAAGGGGATCATCATCTGGTCATGGCTCACTGACCCTGGGGGGAAGGGTAGAGAGGGGAGGGGTACTGTGTGGGAATACTGAAATTAAATTATTCCCCTTTTATGGATTAATATATTTAAGGTACCACATTTTATTGTAGATTTCTGCTTTTTCTTGTATGCTGATTCTATTGTTTTTATTGGAATTGAATATTGTTAGCTGCTCTGAGTCTGCTGTGGCAGAGGAGAATAGGTTAGCAATTTAAACAATAAATAAATAAACCGTAATAGTAACTCATCACCATTTCAGGTAGAAGCTCTGTTCAACAGGATGCCTTTTAAGCTGCACAGCCAATCAGATTCCTTGCTGGGCAAACACCCACGTAGCCCCTCCCACATTCTAAAAGTATTTGACATGTACCAGAAAAGGGGACCCCTGTATTAATCTGACACTCTAAGCCAGTGTTTCCTAACATTTTCAATGTCACAGTACCCTTGACCTCACTCTTCCTATTTCATGGTACCCCTGCCACCCCCACACCTTCCCCTCCCAGTGCCCCTGCTTGCCACCCCTACTCCCCACCACCTTCTCCTCCTAGGGTGAAGGGAAGCACTGTGGGGCAGGAAGTGGCTGCTGACCTTGTGGCAGGTCCTGCCCCTTGTCCAGCTCCATGTCCTTGCTGGCACCGGCAGAAGACACCGCAAAAGTGAGGGGGGCTGGTAGCATTGCCGTGGTACCCCTGGGACATGCTCACGGCACCCCAGGGTACCACAGAACTCTGGTTGGGAATCACTGATATAAGCACACTATTCAACCCTGAACCACAACAACACCAAAGAAAGACAAGAGTTTGCTGTATGACAAAATGATACTATTCTGGGTACCTGCCCATGGGTACCAACCCGAAAAAATAATTGGCTTTTATCACACAGTCACCTTCACAGAATATGCATATTTGCATATTCATGACTCTGTTGTGCAACATCAGCCAGCAGTAGACATTAACACAGATGCTAATTGCACCTTAATGACACCAAGGAAATATTTAGCATGCCACAGTGGAACTTTCAGGAGAAACCACCATATAAGCAGATTATTTACAGCTCGACGCCTTCTGTGATGGAGAAAGCAGACCTTCCTAGTGGATTTCTCCTATGATTTATTGATGTATTTTGATCAAGACATTGGCTTATAAGACATATAAACAACCTCCACAAAGCATTCCTTCCAGGCATTACCCACAGCTGGATGGCAACTAAACTTTAGGCACACTTTACATCAGAATCTGACCTAATAGTATTTCACCACAGGTGGTTCTATGAAATGTAGGGAAAACTTAAAGCTGAAATGTGAACATTTGGGCATAGGAGCATTAAAATGTATGGTCCATGCACTGCAGCAGAGTTTTTTAGATTTAGTTTTCCCTTGAATTGCCTTCCTCCTGAAAAGAAGGCTTCAAACTCACCTCATGTTTTTTGCCTCAGTATTTGCCCACAGCTGTAATCGATGAGGAAAGAGCAGCACCAAAACAACTTACAAGTTCTTATTTGCGCTAAATATCCACTGACTGAGACTTGCTACTAGGTGGTATTTCAATATAACTTGTGAATTGCCCGTATGCCTCTTAATAATATTATAGAGAGATTGTTTTCATACCAATCAATCAAGCTGTGCCTAGCAACTCCCTGCATTCCAATTGATTTTTCCATTGCCATGCAAGCAAACTGTACATCCATCTAGCATGTAAATCACCATTAAGCAGTTCTCATCACTTCTCTAGAAGTGGTTACTAATTTTTTCTGAGTGCCGAGAAAGGGTTACTAAAGCAACCTCCCTGCCCAATAGGGACTGGAGGTGCGTGTGTGTGGCAGCGCCACTGTTTGAATCCCACCACCATCGGAACCTGTTGTTAAAATTTTTGGATCCCACCTCTGCCACCTTCGGGGGTTGCATGGTCTATAAAGCCAAATAAAACAACAACAACAACAACAACAACAACAACAACAACAACAACAACAACAACAACAACAACAACAACAACAACAACAGTAGTAATAATAATCTGCATAATCATATAACTGTAGGCCTGGAAGAGACCCATCTTATCTAAGGCATGAGCTATAGTATCCAGAAGGCTGATGAGAGAAAATGTAAGGAATCAGTACAGTCCAGAACAATAGTAACCGTAACAGTTCATTTATTGGTAGGCAATCATGATCTTCTACAGACAATGCAAAATCTGACCAGACTCCCCCCCAGTCGCCGCTTTTATGGGCAAACCCTTTCCCACGAAAATCCAAGTCCAAAACAATCCAGCTTTCCCATCCCACCGTTCCCACCAAGATAGGGATTCACACAGAACAGAAGCCGAAGATGGCAAGCAAGCAGCTATGTTGAGACAGAGATAAAAACTGACCTGGGCACAATGCCCGGAGGAAGGAATGCAGACTCAAGGTTAACTTTGGGCTCATCAAGAAATCGAAGCAACCTTACACTCTGCCTCCCCAATGGAAACCCCTTCTCCTCCCGGTTTGTGAGGGAAAGCCTTATGAAAAGCAGCAACAAGTTGGGGGGACAACACATTTTCTGAATACACCCACTGGTTGTGGCCGGAGGGGTACCCCACCCAAGACACTAAATACTGCAATCTTAAGTTCTTGAAGCTTAGCGAGAATCCAAACAGCATCAATCTGCAGTGGTGTTTTGTGTCCATCAATGCGTGACCAGCGGGGGCTTCTTCCAGAGGGTCGTGCCAAGCATCGAATCTGGAGCCCGCTTGGAGCAAGCTGGAATGAAAAACAGGATGAATGTTGCTTAACAAATTAGGCAGTTCAAGGCGGGCAGTAACGTTATTGATTACTTGTGTAATCTGAAATGGCCCTATGAACTTCTTGCCAAGCTTCGAGTAGCGATGGACATCTCTAAGGTTCTTTGTGGACAGATAGACCCACTTGCCCACCCATAAGGGGAAGTCAGATCGATGCCGATCGGCATGCTGTTTCTGAGATTCTTGTGCTTGAGTGAGAGCAGTTGTAACCGATTTCCAGCCCTCCGCCAATGTTTGAATCCAGGAACTGAACTCCGGAGGGTGGAGCGGCTGTTCGGTGAGAAGGGGGAATGGGGGAAACACTTGCCCCGTAACCACTTCAAAAGGAGACTTGCTGATACTACTGTGCAAGGCATTATTATAAGCATATTTGGCAAAGGGCAACAAATCTACCCAATTATCCTGATGATAGTTGGTGTAGCAACGTAGGTACTGCTCCAACATTCTGTTGGTCCGTTCCGACTGACCGTCACTTTGAATGTGGTAAGGGGCGGCGATTGCCGGAGTGGTCCCTAACAGGTTCAGAAAGGTTTCCAAAACTTAGAGACTGTAATAAAGTCCATGGAGATAACCTGCCAAGGTCGAGATGCCAACTGAATTGGTTGCAATAACCCATGAGGCTTGCCAACGATGGGTTTGCTTCAGCACAGATGGGACAGCCTTTAACATATGCCTCAATGTCTTTGCGCATGGTGCGCCACCAAAATTGCCGGCGCAGGAGATGGAGAGTTTTTAAGAAACCGAAATGTCCCGCCTGCTTGGCATCATGACCAGCCAGCAGAACTTCCTTACGTTCTCCCCTGCGCCAAACCCCCTCCTTGAGACAAAGCAATGCGTCGGCATCCTCCGGGGGATGGGTTGCCGTCCCGCCTCTTGCAAGCGTAGGAAAAAGGGTGTGACGATATCAGGGCCGGAATGGGGGGTTGAAGGTATCACAGTGGGCGGATCAGCTTTTGCTTGGGATCTAGTCACTGCCAACCCCAACTGTGACGGAGACAAGACGGTTCGGGGCACAGATCGCAGAGATGGCTCCGCCCCCTTGGGAAGGCGGGACAGGGTGTCCGCTAACTTGTTACTGTTCCCTGGGAAAAAATGGACGGTGAAATTGAACCTGGAGAACAAATCCGCCCAGTGTAATTGTTTGGCGGACATTTTGGTTGGGGTTGACAATGCTGAGAGGTTCTTGTGATCCGACCAAACTTGGAAAGGGTGAAGCGCCCCTTCTAGCCAATGTCTCCAAGTGCTAAGGGCTTCTTTAATAGCAGCAGTTTCTTTATCGCCCACAGTCCAATTCAATTCCGGACCTGACAGTTTTTTAGACAAATAAGCACATGGTGTGAGTTTATTATCTTTATTTTTCTGCAACAGGGCGGCTCCTAAAGCTTTGTCCGAAGCATCCACATGAACCACAAAGGGAAGAGCTGGGTCAGGGTGCTTCAGGACAGGCTCAGTGGTGAAGCCGTTTTCAGTTGTTGAAATGAGAGCTGGCAGGAGGGAGACCAATGCAAGGGGGCCCCTGGTTTCGTCGCTAACAGCCCGCGACCCTTGGTGCGCAGGCGATCAGTGAGAGGCAAAGCCAGCTCTGCAAATTGGGGAGTAAAGTCACGGTAGAAATTGGCAAAGCCTAAAAAGGATTGCAATTCCCGGCATGTAGTGGGCACCTGCCAATTGACAACACCCGACACTTTATTCGGATCCATTTCCAAACCCTCAGCAGAGATCCGATATCCTAAATAATCCATTTTTAGCTGATGGAAAGTGCATTTGGAAAGTTTAGCAAATAAGGAATTGTTGAGGAGATGTTGCAATACGGTTCTAACCACCTTGACGTGGTCCTCCTCCGTTTGCGAGTATATCAGAACATCATCTAAATATACTACGACTCCTTTAAATAATAGATCTTGCAGCACCTCAATGATAAGTGACATGAAAGCCCCTGGAGCTCCGTTAAACCCGAAGGGCATTACAAGGTATTCATATTGGCCAAACTTAGTATTGAAAGCAGTGAGATGTTCATAGCCGTCAGCTATGCGTACCCGATAATAAGCTTCTCTCAAGTCCAGTTTTGTGAAGATACGCCCGGATCCGAGTGCATCCAAAAGATCCTTGATGAGGGGCAAAGGATATTTGTTGGAAACTGAAACGGCGTTTAAACCTCTATAGTCTGTACACAAATGAAGAGAACCGTCTTTTTTCTTCACAAACAACACTGGTGCTGCATAAATACTTTTGGTGGCCCTCCGTATGAAGCCTCGAGCCAAGTTTTTGTCTAAGAAGGCTGCGCCCAGTTCAGCTATCTCTTCGGAGGGACTCATCATCGGTATAAATTCTGCCCTGCTGGGAAGCAGCCCCCGGAACAAAGGGGGGTGATCTTACAATCGAGTGTCTGCTATGGGGAAACGGCAATTGATCATTAACTCCCCTTCCTCAAAAACCTTGGCCAAATCCCAATAGTCTTTCGGAACCCCAGGTAATTCGGGAGGGGGTGCCACCTCCATCACCCCCGAGGCAAGTGGTTCAATGGGAGGTTCTCCCTCATGCATATGATCTCCACAGGGTGGATCCGTGAAACGGATTATGCGTTCGCTCCACTTGGTTGATGGTGGAGTTCGTGGGACCCCTCCTAGCCATGACATTCCTAAAACTAATACGGTGCTGAGCCACCTTCTCAGAGCTAGAATGAACGCAACGTCTCTCTCCCAATGTTCGGCACAACGAAGGAGTACAGGTTCAGTCCTGAAGCTGGGCTGGAGCCTTCTCACTTCAGGGGCTTCCCATCCATTTGAGTGAAGCGGAATGAGGTTTGCAGCTAGAGGCACCCGGTTCAAAACCCAATTGTTCAGCTATACTTGGGGCGCATGAGACAATGAGAGCAACAGCCGAGTCCACAAGGGCATGGGCTAAAATGCGGGTGTTCTTAACTGGGTTGGCCAGGGTAGTCATTACAGTAATGGGAGCACCCCCTTCACCTCCACCACATCTGGAGCCAGGTTGGATTTCGCATCGGAAGGTTTAGGTGAAGAAAACCCAACCACATCTGTAGCTTCATCTTCCACATCCAACACATCTGGGTCTTCCTCCACCCAAGGCTTGAAGAAGGATGCTCCTGGGGGGGGGGCTTTATCTCCCGATTTGCATGGAGGAGTTTGGCAGCTGGCGCTAGCGTGTTGAACCCGCTCCTTGAGGCTCTTGGTTATTTCTTTTGGGCAATTGGCAGCCATGTGGCGGGCTTCCCCTTAGTAGAGACAGAGACCCAGAAGTCGTCGGCCCGGCTCAGAGACGCGTTTCCGAGGGCGGATGTTCCTGGCTGGCCACCACCTTCTTGGCTGCAGGGCACTGGAGTGTTGGCTTTGGTGGCTGGAGTTTTGGCTGATGCACTACCGGGTAGAGTAGAAGGCGGCGTTGCAATCCTGGCCTCCCACTTCGAAATCCATCCAGCCACCGTCGCATACGAGTTCTTGATGCAAAACAGCCCATTTAGGATTTTGGGATCAATGCCTTTGAAGAAATACTCGCATTTCATACGATCAGGCCAATCTGTAATCTTGCTGGCAGCCGCACGGAACTGATGGGCATATTCTGTGAAGGGACGGTTACCCTGTCTGATGGTTTTAAGGAGTTTCTTGGCTTTGGTAGCTGCATCTCTATCCTCAAAGCACAACTGAAGTCCTTGAAGTAGCGCTGCCACAGAATTTAGTTCTTCAGCGTCCTGCTCGAACAATTCGACAAACCATTCGGCAGCATCACCATCCAACACGGACCCAATGTCTCTAACTTTCTCACGCTCGGAACGGTAGAGATCATCGAATTCTTGCATGTGAGTGTCCAGTTGGAGGATGAAGTAGGCCAACTTGGATGCTGAACCATCAAAATGAGCTGGTATGCATGGTCTTGGATAGGCACGGCCTGGTACTGGAGCTGGAGGAGGCGCCGGCCTCACTGTGGGTGCTGGGATCGGAGCCGGTTGAGCACGTTGTTCCGACCGCCATGCAGCCGCAGCTGGTTGGCTGCGTAGCGGAGCAGGACCTCCGGTCTGCATTACCCGAAGGGGTTCTGTGTTTTGTCTGAAATGAGGTTCCAAGTCCAGGAGTTCTCTCTCCCTGTCAGCCAACGCTGCCCGTTGTTGTTCGATTTCTTGGCAATCACGAAGAAGCCGTTGCTGTTCAGCCCTTTGCAGCGCAGCGTCCACTTCCCCTTGATCACAAAGAGCCCGGAGAGTCAGTTTTTCCTGGGACAGCTCAAGTCTGGACTGCTCGGCAAGAAGATGTAACTCTTTCTCCTGTTTGTCTCGATCTTGTTGGAGTTGACGGTAGAAAGTTTCCTTTTCCCTCTCTAACTCACCAGGGAGATGAGCCTCCTGTTGAAGATGAACATCCGAGGAAGAGTCGTGGGTTCGCTGCCACTCCTGGACCCGCTGCCATCTAATATTTTCAAGATCCTTGGCTTGATTTCCACTTTGGACTCCGAGAACCTCACGGCCAAGCGGCTCTTCTTCTTCCACATCTCCGGATGAGTCAGAGGGATCCTCAGGTTCCTCCGTTCCCAGGTCATCGGGAAACGTCAGTTTGAGTCGAGATCTCCCAACTCACGCTCTCGCATTGTAGCCATCGACTCAGCTCTGTCACCTGGTTGAGAACCAGCGAACTCCAAGGATTCACAGATCGGCATAGGTCTTAGGTCTCGCTCCGGTGCTCTGCCAATACTCCACAGGAGGGTGGTCTTCCAGATAACAATCCAGGAAATGTTCCAACGATTCACCAGCCGTCCCGTGAATCGTTGATAATCCAATTTCCTCAGTAACCTTGCGCATTACCGGTTTGTAATCCACATGTTGGCGAGTGGTAATGTATCTCTCAGGTGGGGCACGATCCATACACATCCCACCACCAGGTTCCACTATCTCCCGCCGCGCCTCGAGGCATTCGGATGATACGGTGCGACGGGCCACCAGGGTAGCTTGGTCCACTTGTTCCTGCAGTTGCAGGAAAGCCAGGCTGCGACTAAGCTGAGGTCTGGAAAGGGAGACCAGGGAGATAGACTCCGAGGAATCCCTAGGGGCAGTGGACTCAGGGCGAAGCGAACCAGAACCCTCTTTGGGGGCTACCGGCTCTTCTTCGTATTCCGAATTCATCGGACCCTTGAATCCCAACTTCTGCATGTTGGAGGACACCAGAGTTCCATCAGGAGGAATTCAATAGAAGAAGATGAGATTTCACATAATGTAAGGAATCAGTACAGTCCAGACCAATAGTAACCGTAACAGTTCATTTATTGGTAGGCAATCATGATCTTCTACAGACAATGCGAAATCTGACCATACTCCCCCCCAGCCGCCGCTTTTACGGGTGAACCCTTTCCCGTGAAAATCCAAATTTAAAACAATCCAGCTTTCCCATCCCACCGTTCCCACCAAGATAGGGATTCACACAGAACAGAAGCCAAAGATGGCAAGCACGCAGCTATGTTGAGTCAGAGATAAAGACTGACCTGGGCACAATGCCCGGAGGAAGGAATGCAGACTCAAGGTTAACTTTGGGTTCGTCAAGAAACCGAAGCAACCTTACAGAAATTAATCTTATCCCTTTCCAATCCACTTAACCATCCTTAATTAATCACAAACCAAAATAAGGAGAAGGAATCCAAATTTATTCTGCAGACAGTTCTGTTTCTATTTGAAGGACCAGCTGTCTGAAAGTCCCTCACTTGAGGGGTCGAGAAGGTAAGAGGCTTTGCAATGGAATGATACCGCTGCCAAAAATAAATGTAATGTTTTAGCTGAGTGTCCCACTTGGTGCAGATGGGCCAGGTAGCGGAGAAGGGAACGTCTCCCTGCCAAAAATGTATCGTGAAACTCTAAGAAGGCCTGCAGGGCTCCTTGGTAGGCCCGACACATTGATGGTGCTAGTGACTCCATGACCCCTTGTGCTACTACTTTCTCCCAAGGCTCCACAGCTCCTGTGGAAAAGGTTCTGGGTCAACAGCTGCCAAGGGGGCTAAAGCCCAGAATCTTTCAAGCTGGAAGCGAGTTAGCATGTCCACTATGCTGTTATCAGCACCTGGAACATCCTTAGCAGAAAAAGAAATGTTAAAATGCAGACAAAATGAGACAAACCTCCTAACCAAATGCATGACCCGCTCAGAGCGAGAAGATCATTAAGGACTTGCACAACAGCCGCATTGTCACACCAGAAGAGACCTCTATGGTTCTGGGAATGATGCCTCCATATGTACACTGCTGCCAAGATGGGAAAAAATTCTAAAAAAGTCAAATCCCTCAAAATTCCTGTGGTTGCCCAAGCAGGAGGCCAGCGCTGAGAACACCAACGCCCCTTGAAATAAACACCAAAATCCAAACTCCCAGACGCACCAGAGTGGACCTGCAGGAGGCCAGCATTGGGGGACAGCTGACACTGCCAAAAGGAGGTGCCATTAAAATGCATCAAGAATTCCACCCAAACAACTAATTCAGCTTTGATACCCTTGGACAACCTGATGAAATGATGCAGGGCAGAGATGCCCCTGGTGGATTGAGCCATGCGCACACAAAAGGGGCGGCTGGGAGAAACTACCCTGCAGGCAAAATTCAGGTGACCTAAAACAACTTGCATCTCTTTCAGAGTACATTTGTTGCAAAACAACAGCCCCTGTATCAAAGTCAATAATTTAGATAATTTTTCTGGAGGTAGGTTGGAAGTACCCTTTATAGTATCCAAAGTGATACCCAGAAAAAACAGGGATGAGGCAGGGCACTTCGTTTGTTCCTCTGCTAAAGTGACACCTAGGTCCTCAGCAAGTCTTTTAAATGCCTACAGCCTGTCGCCGCATTTGCTGGTGCCCGCCATGCTCATGAACAAAAAATCATCTAAATAATGTGTGGCATGGGAAGAAGAGGCTCTACTTTTTGCCAGCCATTCCAAAAAAGTGCTGAATGTCTCAAATGCTGCACATGCCAAGGCACAACCCATTGGCATAGCCTTGTCAACAAACCACTGGCCATTAAACTTAAAATCCAGCAGGCAGAAGTCAGCTGAGTGAACTGGCAATAAGCGAAAAGCAAACAAAGCACCCGGGTCACAAGATCGAATTAACACGATGGCATGATTGAGAGAAGAATATTTAATATGTCAGGATCAATAAAATCATTGACTGATATACCTTTTGTATAGGAGAAATGATGGATCAAATGAAACTCCCTGGGTGCCTTCTTAGGGGAATGGGGACACCCTGAGGTTTGTGAGGCGGGGAGACGAGAAAGGGCATGCTATCCTGCCTGCCCCTTGCTGATTTTGGCAGCCACAATCTGAGGCATGTCCCTGGTGAACTTCAAGTTGTTGCAATCAGTGGGAATCCCAGGGCTGGTGTGAGGAATCCTAAAGCCCTTTCTAAAACCATCTATTAAAAAGTTTGCTGCCCTTTTATCAGGGCATGTTCGTAAAAGAAAGGTGAGGGTGGGGACCCATATGGTGGAGGCGGCTAAAGTAGTGAGGTCCCTAGTATGTAGCATGTCACACTGAGTTTGTGGTATTTTGGCTCCTCGACTCCCCATCCTTTCTGTTATTAGGGTTGCTTGGGGGTCAGGCACCCTGAAAGGGCTGCAAGCCTTTCCCTTTTGGGCAAGCGGAACGGGCATGAGGATCAGAACAAATTTGCATCTACCCCTCTGACTTTTGCCCAGATTAAATTCCCAACATAAGAACATAAGAACGAGCCTGCTGGATCAGACCAGAGTCCATCTTGCCCATGCAAGATGTGAAAGCAATGGCCTTCTGCCATTCTGCCAAACGAGGCAGCCTTCGCTTCTGTAGTTAGTGCGCTTCCTAAACCCCAGCTGGTGTGGTTTAGCATAGGGTTGTACCAATGTGGCCCATGCCCAATTGTGAATGAGATCCCAGTGAACTTTAGCAGTGTGGGATGCGCTTTTCCGAAGCTCCTCATCATAGATAAGAGCAGCAGCCTTTCCAGCTATGGAGCAAGCTCTGAGTACATTACAATAATGAACCCGCAGTTGCCATGCTCGAAGCATGGAATATTCCCCAAATGCTGAAAGCCAATTGTCAAAAGTTCTCTCCACCTTCTTAGGTCTGGCCCCTTTCCCAGGGGCCTTGCTAGTAGCATCCTGGGCCCCATCTGGCTGGACAAAGTCAAGACAGAAATAAGAAATGACTAACATAATAAACATCCAATTAAATTTATATCAAATAAAAACTAAAAACTTTTTATAAACCACTAAAAATCCAGCAGAACATGATTATTTAAAATGATTAAAATCTCAACTATAAATCTAAAAGGGCAAACACACTTGCAGTTATGTAAGTGATGATGATGATGATGATGATGATGATGATGATGATGCCCTTTGGTATCTACTGTATAAAAATGGAATAAAAGAAACACATAAAAATGGGGAACTTGCCAAGGCAAATGAGAAGGAAGAAAGCAATCTTCCTGATCATGCACAAAAATCCAAAGTGATGGTAACCAAAAAACCTCAAAACATATTGGTAAATCCCTACTTTAAAGGAACTGGCACTGCTGAAGAAGTAGCACTGAATAGATTCATAAGAAGTTGGTCCTCATTACTGCACAATTCTGAGGTGAAAAAAAATCTGCCTTTGAAAATCGCACTATAATTTTTCCTTCAGTCTTATTTTAATTTTATTTTATTTTCAAAAATCTAGATATCCTTTTTCTGTCATGCACTTTAGAAAGTAAACCAGCTATGGTCGAATCCCCACTACCTTCTTACCCAGGATTCAGAACACAAGCTAACCAGGTTTGAGGGACGACCTCCCCATGGCTTGTGTGGTAGATTCCGTTTCTGGCGCTTGTTCTCCCCGTTAATCCGCGTTCCAGCAGGACCTGGTTGCAAGTGGCATAGACCCCATTAACACGGTTCAGAGCTGATCCGAGGGGAGGGATGAGGGTTGAAACCCTGACTTGTTTCCTGCCCTGGAGTGTGACGTGGAATTCGGGCAACCAATCAGAACTGCGATGCGCATGCAGCCTTTCCTTGACTTTGTTTCCGCTTTTGCGATCAGCCAGCAGAAGGTGATGCAAATGTTAAACAGTCAAACGTGTAACTTTGAATCGTTAATGGTTTACACAGGTAACAATTAACTGTTTGCACAGTTAATTGCACAGTTAAACGTTAAACTTTTACACGCTGGTTTTTTTATCATGGCCCTACAATGTACATTTCTGCAGTGGGAAAAGGTCCCGCCCCATCAAGGCACGACAGCCAATCAAGGGAGACCAGCGAAGTGAGCTCACCTGGTAGTGGGGATTGCTAAGAGTTCTGCAACCGGGTGTGTCTGCTGTGTGCTCGCTGCAGTGGGGAGGGAGAAACTCCGATGAAGAGGACACAGTTTCACAATGAACAGGTTTGGATCTGCGTGAAAATTTCAAGTGGGGATTCAACCAATGTTGAGTATAAACCATGGTCCGCTTGCTGCAGAATCCTATTTTGGATTCAGTTTTATTTTTTTATTCATTAGATGCTGTAAGAATATATAACAGGATAATGCAATAGCATTATATACCATATTTCCTGGCATCCAGCAAGTTACACTACTGAACAATTCCAAAGTTGTAAAACTTAAATGGAAGCCCAAAGAAAACATTTATTTTTGGTTTATTACATGTGTAATTTTCTTCATTCCTTTCTATCAATACAAACACCAAAAAGGAATTTTCAAAGGTCAGGGCCTATTAGAAATTAAGGCCCCTTCCGCACACGCAAAATAATGTGTTTTCAAACCACTTTCACAACTGTTTGCAAGTGGATTTTGCTATTCCACACAGCTTCAAAGAGCACTGAAAGCAGTTTGAAAGTGCATTATTCTGCATTTGTGGAATGAGCCTTAGCTTTCTAGACCTTTTCCCATCTCTTAGGCTCATCTGTTACATTAGATAGGGTGGGCAGTCTCAACTTTAATTGGGGGAATTAGCAAGACTGTGCAACTGTGTGCATGTATGCATACTGAAAATTTCAAAAGGAAGAGAGAGGCAGCAAAGATCTCTTCTTTTGCACACTGTGTTTCAGATAAGCTTAATGTCAGGAGACCTGTATTTAGGGGTTTTGCTGTTGCTGCTCTCTCAATGCACAGGGGGGAGGTGGAATGGGTTAAATGCATTTCTAACTGTTTCTTCACTGTTTCTGTAGAATGTTATGCGGTACCAGGTGGTGCTCAAGGTCACTGCCTGACCATCTCATGTTATCTTTCTTATGGTAACTTTTAGACGTGCTTTCCCAGGCTGGGGAGTGCAAGTTGTTTTAATTACTGGGCTTTGCACGGGCAAATCTCAGTACTGGCTTTAGCCAGGGAAGATCCAACACAAATAAAAACTACTGTTCTTCAACAAGAGTTTGCGTGTGTTTTTGGGATTCTGACATTAAGCCAGTACTCCCCATAGGTTGAATTCCATGCTGCTGCTGTGCTTTGCTGAAATTTCACCTTTTTATTTTTACCTCGTGTGAGTGAACTAATTTTATCAGCATGACTTCACTTGAAACCCAGCAGGGCGAAGTGCCTGCAAGAGCAGAGGCTGGGCGTCCCATTTCTGCAGACTTAACTGGGACTTCGGATTCTGCCTCTGACCCAGCCGAGGGGCCTCGGATGTTATCAGGAGAAGCAACCGCTTTGGGAGGAGACCCTACTCCAACTGGCCTTTCCGACTCCACCAATCTGTTCCTGACTGCTCCGTTAAATGGCTTGCAGGGAGTTACTGTGCGCCGCCATCGGGGCCCGGATTATTATAGAGACTCTCAGACCTTGGGTTGTGGTAGCGCGAGTTGGGCGATGGCACCTCTGGCCGGGAATGTATCAGTGGCCGGCTGCCCGTCTGAAGTAGCTGATTCCTCAGAAGCCGAGGCTTGGTGGATGCTTCAGGCTTCGGAAGAGGCGTGGGATTCTCAGAGAGAGGAGTACTGTCGGGTGTTGCATCAAATCGAGCAAAGCATGGGGCACCTGCGGGCAGCCCTCGTCCAGGCACAGCAAGCCGCTCCTGCTTCTGGGACGGGTTCAGCACCGGTACAACCTGCAACAGTTCCCGTGCCTGCTCAGGGGGCTGCCGCCATTGTGGCAGCGCCAGCCCAGCCAGCCCAGCCTGTTCCAGTCCAACTGCCCGCCCCAGCGGCTGTCCAAGTTCCTGCCATCGCCCCGGTGCAGGGGCAACCGTCCCTGCCGCCGGCGGTCCAGCCTGCGCCTGTCCAACTACCTGCTCCAGCTGCTCTCCAAGCTCCTGCCGCCCCAGTGCACGGGCAACAGCCCTACTGCTGCCGCCACCGGCAGCACCTGCTCCGGCCTTTCCCATGATGCCGCCGTTTGCGCCACCAGTTTGGGGAGTGCCAGGAGGTGCCCTTCCACCCTTGGCACCTTATGGAGTGTCTCCCCCTCCGTTTATGCCTAGGATCTGGCTGACTTCTTGTTTCAATGGGACTCAGGACTTGCTTCCGGCTTTCCTGGTTCAGGTAAATGCCCACATGTTACAATATGGGCGACAATACCTGAATGATTTTGAATGTGTGTGCGAGGTGGGCTCGATACTGGATGGCCCTGCAGCGAATTGGTATGTGGGACTGTTTCAGCGCCAAGCTGCGGAGTTGCGTAACTTCCAGGACTTCATGATGGCCTTACGCTGCCACTTTGAAAGCCCGTTTGTTGGTGAGCAAGCCAAACAGGAGCTCATGGACATGCGCCAAGGCAAGGCTCCGTTTGTCGAGTTTGTGGAGAA
This sequence comes from Sphaerodactylus townsendi, assembly GCF_021028975.2. Classification (NCBI taxonomy): domain Eukaryota; kingdom Metazoa; phylum Chordata; class Lepidosauria; order Squamata; family Sphaerodactylidae; genus Sphaerodactylus; species Sphaerodactylus townsendi. The sequence goes on along the minus strand of NC_059433.1, from coordinate 1,487,856 downwards.
CTTCCACACAGTGGCCAGCAAGATTCCAGATTGGGATGACCCCGTGAAGGTCTTTGCGTTTAAAAAAGCCTTGCACCCTGACCTGTTAAACTGGTCGCTGATCCGTGACAACCCACAGACCCTGATGGAGTGGATTGTACTTGCAGGTACTGCCGATGCGCGGATGCGTGAAGTGGCCACCCTGGGTATATCGGTTGGAAGAACTCCGATGGTCCAGCCGCGTACAAAACCAAAATGACCAGCAGACTTGGAATCATGCCCCTCGTGGAGAATTTGAGAACACAGATGGGGTGGTACATAACGTTGCTGGTCATTTTGGTTTTGTAAAAACCTTGCATTTGCTGCGCAGGCAGTTTTGGTGGAAAACTATGCGGAAGGATATTGAGGCTTATATCAAAGGCTGCCCTGTTTGTGCCATGGCTAAGACAATTCCAGCCAAGCCCCAAGGATTGTTGCAGGACATTGCATTGCCTAGTGAGCCTTGGCAGGTGATCTCGATGGACTTTATTATGGACCTGCCTTTGAGTCATGGCAAAACAGTGATATGGACTGTTGTTGATCTGTTTTCTAAGCAAATCATTTTATTCCTTGTACCTCCATCCCCACAGCACAGAAGCTGGCGGAACTGTTTATGCTGCATATCTATAGGTTGCATTCTGCCCCCCGGAAAGTAAGATTGGATAGGGGCCCCCAGTTTATCTCCCGCTTCTGGAGGGCTTTTATGAAGTTGCTGGGGGTGGAACAGGGGGTGTCCTCAGCGTACCACCCCCAATCCGATGCCGAGAGTGAACGATCCAATCAGACGTTGGAACAGTACCTGAGGTGTTATGCAAATTATCAGCAGGATAACTGGGCTGATTTGTTACCTTATGCTGAGTATGCTTACAATAACTCTGTCCATAGCAGCATGGGCAAGACACCCTTTGAAGTGGTTCACAGTCGTTCAGCCCCCCCTCTGCCTATGCTCCAGTTCGAAAACAATCCTGCACCGGAGATCCAGGACTGGGTGCAGTCTGTTGCAAAGCAATGGCTGGCTATTCTGAAAACTCTCACGGAGGCAAGGGACTCTTACAGGCGCCAGGCCAATAAGCATAGCCGTGATTTTCCTTTAGTGGTGGGGGACATGGTGTATCTCTCCACAAAAAACCTTCGTGATATTCATCGCCCATCGAAACTGAGTGCGAAATATGTGGGGCCCTTTAGAATTGTTCGGGTGATCAATAAGGTGACTGCTGAACTGGACTTACCTAAAGCTTTGAGTAAAATTCACCCTGTTTTTCATTACAGCTTATTGAAGAAGACATGTTCTCTGGATGTTTGGCATCCAGAGATGAAGGTGCCTCCTCCAGTTCTGATTGATGGCACCAGACATTATGAACTTTCTGACATTCTTGATTCTCGCATCTATTGGAACTGCTTGCAGTATTTGGTCTCTTGGAAAGGATGTTTACCTGGACAGAATCAATGGATTTTTGCTGAAAATGTAAAAGCCCCTCGCCTTGTCAAATTGTTTCATCAACGCTGTCCAAGCAAGCCGGGGGGGAGGGCCTTAGAGGGAGCAGAATGTCAGGAGGCCTGTATTTAGGGGTTTTGCTTATGCGGCTCTCTCAATGCACAGGGGGGTGGTGGAATGGGTTAAATGCATTTCTAACTGTTTCTTCACTGTTTCTGTAGAATGTTATGTAGTACCAGGTGGTGCCCAAGGTCACTGCCTGACCATCTCATGTTATCTTTTTGATGGTAACTTTTAGGCGCGCTTTCCCAGGCTGGGGAGTGCAAGTTGTTTTAATTACTGGGCTTTGCACGGGCAAATCTCAGTACTGGCTTTAGCCAGGGAAGATCCAACACGAATAAAAACTACTGTTCTTCAACAAGAGTTTGCGTGTGTTTTTGGGATTCTGACACTCATGGCAGAAAGGCAAGATACAAATTCTGTAAATAAATCAATAAATAGTATATGAATATTGAAATTGCAGGAAACAAGCACTGCAGCCTTACAATATGATTAGACAAGGGTCATTCTTGCTTTTCCACCTGTTAAACTGTTAAAAATGCAGATAACACTCTATCTGGGAATGTATTACCAATTTTTTGTCATGAAGTCACAGTTGACTTAGGGTGACCCCTTAGAGTTTTCAAGGCAAGAGACAGCCAAAAGTAGTTTGTCATTGTCTGCCTCTGCATAGCCACCCTGATATTACTCAATAGTCTCAGTGGCCTCCCATCTAACCACTAACCAGGGCTGACCCTGCTTACTCTTCTGAGATCTAACTAGATTGGGCTAACCTGGGCTATCCTAATTAGGGAATACTATTTCTTTCCACATATATATCAAAACATACCTTACTATTAAGACATTTCTGGGAAAAAGCATGGAGTGAAACCAGCTGTATACCCTAAATGCACCATGAATCTTTGTGACCATTCTCAAAGATATGTTAAGTGTGAAAATGTTTCTTACATAAAAATAAATGGGTAATTCAATCCTAATTTTCAAGTTGTACTGTGAGCTGAAAAATAAGTGGTAAAAATCTTTAGATTGGAGTCTATCAAGATTATGACAAAATTGTTGAATAATACAACAGACATCTCTTTGAATTATGACAGCAAGCTATGTTTGAAGCAGTAAGAAATAATGGCATTATTGAAAAACTCTCAAAATGGTAGGAATCCTACTATACAGAAGGCCTCTATCTGAACAGGCGGCCAATGGTTGATTCTTACCCACCACTGTCTGCTCACATTGATGCTTAACCCTTTGCTTTCAGGATCCTCAAGTGTAACCGTTTTTGTACTTCGCTTGCTAAGAATCCAAATAGGTCTGGGGTGAAGGTTAGTATGACAGCCACAGAGGGCACAGAGGCATTTATGGCCCCTTCAAGCAATGACAATCCTTTGTGCAATTCATAAGGCGGAAGAGACATTTGGAAGTCTGTCTTCTGGAAGAATGTTTGCAGAATCTCTAAGCACAATGAATTGCTTTCTTTATGCTCCTTCTCCTCCTCACACCAGTAAAACAGTCCAGGAGGAGAAGGTTGTCAGGTGAACAGGATATTACAGTAGAAATTTTCTCATTTCACAGGGACAGCTCAATTAAACAACAGAGTTCAAGATTAATCACCTCAACGTAAAGAACGGGATTCTCAGAATCACAAACATGATGCATCTTCACATCTTCATGCAAGAGAATTACACAGAAATATAAAGTTTTGTGCTATCTTAGACTGTTTGTCATCTTGGGATCTGTAATTATGCATTCCATATGTCAGTACAGTGGTCAAAACCTACCAACCAACAAAAAAAGGTTGGGGAAATTCCCATATCCTTCCCATTCAATGTCAGCAAACTAGAAACAGACTAAAGTATTTGTTGCCCTTGCCATGATCATACATATCCACTGCTATATAAGTGTCTGCTGAAATTAGATAACATTTGCTCTTCAATTTTGGGGCAGTTCCACTAGAAGACAATATGACGAAACTTTAGCACTTCAAATAAAAATTCTTGGTTTCCTACATAGCCCCTTAAGTCAGTGTGGTACAGGAATTAGGAAGTCAGATTAAAATGTGGGAGACAGATTTGGATCCTCACTCTGCCACAGAAGCAGATTTAGATCCTTATTCCGCCATAGAAACTGGTTGGGTGAGAAGGTTGCCAATCTCCAGGTAGCCCCTGACATCTTCTGCTATTATGATTGATCTCCAGATGACCGAGATCAGTTCCCCTGAAGAAAATGGTTGCTTTGAAGAATGGGTCACATGGTGATATATCCTATTGAAATCCCAAAGCCTGCCTTCCCTAGGTTCCAGCCCCCTAATCTCCAGGTATTTCCCAATCCAGAGCTGGCAACCCTACTGGGTGACCTCAGGCCATTCGCACACTCTAAGGTCGATTCTGCACAGTCCAAATATCCTAGGTTGAGCAAGGAAAATATCCTGGTTTGGCCAAGATGTTCGCACAGTTCCCTGTCCTAAAGCGGGTTTTTCCCACTACATTTCCCTCATCCTGGGTTTTCCAAAAAAAGGTAAAATTGTGATCTTTTTCCAAAATCCAGCATTGAATCCGCTTCCATGGGAACAGCACAGGAGCAAAACCAAATTATTTTTCCCACCCTGCCTCATCTCCCCACCTCACATCATGTCAGTTTCATTTCTGCTGAGTTGCAGCCCACTTTTTCTGAAACAGTCCCACTCCAGATTTACGTTCCCAATGGGATCCTGGGAGGGGTCAGGAAGCTCTTCTGGGAGCCAGGCAAGTGAGGCCATGTGGGGGAGCAGGAGCGCTCACCCTGTTCCCTCCCTCCCTCCCTCCCTCCCTCCCTCCCTCCCTCCCTCCCTCCCTCCCTCCCTCCCTCACTCACTCACTCACTCACTCACTCACTCACTCACTCACTCACTCACTCACTCACTCACTCACTCACTCACTCACTCACTCACTCACTCACTCACTCACCAAGCGCCACTCACCAGCTGAGCCACAGCCCGGAGAGCTCAGTCCTGCAGCTCTGGGCTCATGTTCCCAGTGGGGGCCTGTTGGGGAGGGGTGGGGAAGTGCCTACCTGGCAGAATGCTCTCATCTGGTGACAGTTAGTCGGCCTCCAGAGCCCAGTCAGCCCCTGGCCACCAGCAGCATTGTCGGCAGAGATATGCCACGATTTTTGTGGCATATATCTATTCTCCCCCATGGGGGAGTTTTAGGTCAGTCTTTAAAAAAAAATTTTTTTTTAGGGTTCCTGTGATGTGGGAAAGCTCTTTGGAGCAGGTGGAGGGGCTCCATCCCTGCCTGCCCAACAGTCTAGATTGCACTATTAGGAGATGAAAGCCCACTGAAATCTTATGTGACTACATTCTCAGATCTCAGGGAACATTTGGAGGAGTCCTAAGTAACTACCATATTGTTGAATCTTCCAAGCCTTCGTTTCTGACAGTTAAAGACAGGGAGAAAGGGACTGAACAAAGGAAAGTATGAAAGGCAGAGAAATGGGAAGGAAGGATACATGGGGGGGGGGGGGCAGAGAAAGGAAGTTAAGTTTGAGGCTGAGAAGAAAAGAGGATAGGTTATCAGGAGCAAGGAATGGTGAAGATAAAAGATAAAAGTTGGTGAAGATAAAAGATAAAAGTGAGATAAAAGTTAAGGGAGAGAAAGAAGCAGAGAAAGGGGAAGGAAATATTGTGGAGAGGATGATATGGGGGGAAATGAGATGCCTCTAACAAGTCCTTGTGAGTTCACAGTTTATTAATCTGACTCCTAATCTACACATGCAACAGATATATGGAAATGAGGTCAATGTTTCTAGAGCAGACTACTAATCCAGACTGCAGGTGGGATCCCATTTTGAATATTCTCCTGTCTAAAAATCTTTCCGAGTGTCAAAAATTAGCACAATAAAGAGTTTGCTGAGCTAGAATTTTTCTCTTTGATTTTCTACCTCTTTACTGCTGGGGACCTTTTAACATGGAGTAATATTTTAAAAACTTAGCATCACTTAGCTACATTCTGAAGTGGCATTGTCCATGAGGGGCAAGCCCTGAAATTGCACCCCTCCAAAAACCCCCCCAACCCAACAGGTCTTCTCTATCTTGGTAGACAATCTCTCCAGCAGCCAGCTTTACCCATTGCTTTCAACCACGGAGAGCTTCTTCACCCATAGTTGAAAGCATTGGGTAGACCTGGGCACCGGAGGACAGATCACCAGTTCTTCATAATGGTGGGTAGACCAGCTCTCTAAGTGGCAGCAGGAGGCGGAGGCTGGTGGGGTGCAGCTTTGAGAGGGAGGCACAGCAGCTTCCTGCTTTGCAAAAGGACAGCCAGGGCACCTTCAAGAAAGTGGCATAGGGGCACACACCCTGGCTTGCTCTACCCTAGATGTGCTAATGCTGTCCACTTTACTAGGTCAGGATTCTGTGACACATAAAAACCAGACTTAATTTGCATATATGTGTAGATCTAAATTCAGGACCCAGCACAATGCTGAGTCTGAATCACAAACTTACAGTTAGAAACACCTTTAGCTTTTCCAGACAACTACAATATGACTGGCAAAAAGAGGCAGAGGAACTTTTACAAGCTGTATCTGAATTCTTCTGACAGGAAAAAGTGACATTCCTTGCACACCTTCCAGCTCTGAGTGTCACCAAACCATTCAACACCACCTCAAGAGCAATAGCCTTCAAAATGAGGTTTACTTGTTCCATTGGAAACGTGCAAACCCAGAAGAAACAGCCTGACTTGCCAGGCACTTTAAGAAAATAGCCTGAAGGCTGATCAGCACTAAATCCTGCAGATAATCATGGGATCAACAGTAGGGGCCAGGAAGAAAAATCCTTTCCACATTTACGGCATCTGTACAGTTGCAAAAAAATGGCAATGCAGAACAACGCACTTGCCATTTGGATCCTTTACAGATGAAACATTGTACTCATCTGTTTTCCAAAAGGGAAAACCAAACAATTAGCAGAACACCACGGGGGGGGGGGGGGGGCGGCAGGAATAAGGTGAGAAGGGCACTATATTAAGTAGTACAAGTGCAATTATTCCTATTCTTATAGACTGATAGTGCTGACATTGAAAACATAGTGTTGGGAAAGGCAGTCACTAAAAATAGCACTGTTGACTATTTACTGTGAAAATATTGACTTTTCCTTGAAATGAGAAAACACTAATGCAATGCAAAAACCTTGAAAACAAAAATTTGAGAGTAAATTATCTTTTCTGGTGCTGGTTTAGTGACTCATAACCATGGTTATGTTTGTGCACTACCTGTATGTGCATGATGCATAGTCAAGAGAAGTTTAAATAAACCTAGAAAAGGTAAGTTAAACTGAGAGTGTTTGACTAGGCCTAGGGCAGTGGTTTTCAACCTTCCTAATGCTGTGACCCTTTAATACAGTTCCTCATGTTGTGGTGACCCCCAACCCTAACATTCATCCATTTTACAGATGGAGAACACTGATGCAGAGAGTCTTAGGTGACCCCTGTGAAAGGGTTGTTCGACCCCCAAAGGGGTCCCGACCCACAGGTTGAGAACCATTGGCCTAGGGCAAGATGTTCCAGGGATTTGAATCTTTTCAATATGGCCCTCCATGAGCTATATCACAATGGCACCAGATTGCAGCAACATCTTAATTACAAGGAGTCCTTATAAAACTCATCCCCCCTCAAGTATCACAGTTTATTTCCAGCTTGATTCACTAGAAGCCAAGTTTACTAGAAGCCAAGTGTGTATTTAAAACCCAGCAGAAATGCTCTCTGCTTTGCCCTGTTCAAATGTGCAGATCTTATTTGCAGTTGTTGCTGAATGGTCTTGCAAGTAATGGAAATCCACACACAAAGATAACTTTCCTCTTCTCCAGCCCACCTGAGGACAGCATTAACACCATGGCCATCTTCCTTCTGAATGCAGCTGATAACTGGCAAGAAAATGCTCTGCCCAGCGCACCAGACACAGGAATGCAAGTGCTGTTCCCACATATGGATCATCCCCATAAGCAAAGGCTTTTTGGCAGCAATCTTGGGCACTGAATATGCTGCAGCCATCTGGAAAAATTCTCCCACTACTGTATGTCCCCACAATAAAAAATCCTGACATAACCTTCACTGCCAATTATGGAGAGGCAGAGCAGTACTGTTTGTTTTCAATACTGATGTTTCCTCCATGCAACTACAGCACAGCCCAACAGATGGTGCTGCCCACACCCCCAATACCTACCACAAACAACTGACTGATACGGAATCTAGCCCAATTAAGTACTTAATGATCTGGACTTTGAGTTGTGATAACAAATTAGAGAAACAGGAAGAGATTAAACACTGTTCTACAAAAAGCAGAAATCTGGAAAGGATACCCTGAGGGAAGCTTAACAAGGAATCTGTACTGCTATTGAACCTCTGGCAATCCTTAGCTTTCCATCAGGTTGTGGAGCTGGTGCAGATTAGAGTTCCATGCCTATGTAGTGTATTGCACTATATAAAATCCCAGATTTCACAGAATCAAAGAGTTGGAAAGGGCAATACAGGCCATCTAATCCAAACCCCAGCTAAATACAGGATCGACCTCAAGGAGCCTTTTCACAACCTTTTGACCTTGGAAGAACCCTTGAAATATTTTTCAGGCTTTGGAGAACAGATTCAGGCCCAAATATGAATCAGATATTATAAAATGATTATATTCATTTAATATGTAGGTTTATGTACATATATGCTTGTTAAACATGTGAACACTATATCACAGGAAGGGGCAGGTGAAATGCATTTTTCAGGAAATTAGTGGACTCATCCAGTGTGGCCAGTGACACCACTCCCTCTCTTCCATATTTTTTCCCTGTGGTTTTCCTGTAGTACTACAGAGCATTGCCAGAGGGCTCAGAAGGAGTTGTAAATAGTTTTTTGTTTGGTCTCTGCTTATCCTTGTGATACCATGTGCCCAAATCTGAAATTTTCAAACACCAAACATGATAATGCAAAAGTGTAATTAATAGAGGTTGCTCTGGCCTTTAGGTCCTAGTCCACCCTACCCTCTCTCAGGGGATCCCAATTCCTCCTTGAGGGGCTTTTCTCTCTCTTCTAAACTGCTGCCACTACACCACCATTGTAGGAATTGCCCACGTGGAGGGACAGGACCCCCCCCCGCTTCCCTTCCAAATTCAGAGGTCATGCCTTGAGCTCTCCTGCTTTCCCACTTCTGGCCATCATGGGGACAGTTTACTGCCTAATGTGCCCCTGGAAGAATAGCCACTTGACAACAGCCAGCCTTCACCCCTCCTGCTGCTCCCTTTTAAAAAACAGCATGTCCAAGATGGTGGTGGCCTATGTGGCACAGAGAACTGCTTCCAGCATCCAAAAAGTATTTATTAAAAAGAAAATTCCATCATTATTCACAGTCAAGAGGACCTTCAAATCACCACCGGCTCACCATATCTATGACCACCTAGAACACGCACTGTTACGTGAGAGAATCCACACTACCTACAAAGAACTTGCAAACATAGACAAAGAGTTGTTATTCCTCCATATCAACGCTAGCCAAAAGATGAGCACCCAAGACTGGGATAAAATTTCAACTTCACCTACAGAAAAATGGAGGAGGACATGGCTTACCACACCACAAGAGAGAAACAACAATTCTACAAATGCCAAAAGCATCAGTTGGAACGTGAATTGGACACATCACTGACCATCATCAATCTGACTGAGAGGCAACTTTCTGATGACGAAATATCCATCTTATCAAAAGGAGGCAACTTTGCTGTTACCACCACCAGAATCCCATTAGAAAACATCACTGCTAATGCTAATGTTGAATCAGTGATTTATCCTGAGGTTCTTCACAGAATTCTTCACAGAAGTCAACATAATAAATTATATAATTCAAAACAGTTGTTTATTATATAAGTGTCAGGATCGTTCCTATATATGCAATCAGTACCTGATATATATATGTAACCATTGCTGTCTATGCATTCTCGCCTTGACCTGAGTTTATGGCTTCTGCATGGCTTTGTAGACTAGGCCTCCCCTGACATGCCGGGCTCAAGGGAAAGAATTATTGTTGTTATCTTGTCTTGTGCTAGCAGCCAGATGGCTCCAATGTCATCTGCATTGACCTTGGTGCCGGGTGCAACCGAAAGTACAGGTTACCAGATGCTCTGCTCTGAGAAAGTGGGAAGGGGGATTCTGTGGGGATAAATGTGTATCAAGAAGCCATGTTAGTTAGAACTGGCTTTGAAACTGTGAACCTGGTCCACATAAAGGCTTCAGAGCAATATAACAGAGTCTAATTTTTGGGCAAAGATCTGGGGATTTAACAATAAGTTCATTATATATACATATATAAAGAAAAACATGTAAATAATAAATGAGGGACAGCATTTTGTACTTTCGCTCCCTTAAAAAAAAAATAGATCCGTCCCTTGCAGACTATCTACAGTTCTAGCAACAAACATCCTTTGCATCTTATGTAGATCCAGTTTTGGTTTTCCTCCCCGTTCACTTGATTGCAGGATGCAGGCACTGGTTTAGAGAAGCTACATTGAGGAGCTTAGTTAATGAAATTTTAGATGGAAGTCAGTGTTATCACTGATGATAGCGGAGTCAGAAATGAATTATTCCACTTCTGATCTTGCTGTTTAATAAAGGTGAAATTATGTTTTATTTCTTTATAAGTTAGATAGGAACAAGTTGTGTTAGGTAGAATGTAGGAATTACAGTTTAATTTTGTATTTGTATCTGTATGGAACCTCCTTTGCTCAAGGCAGGAATCCACCCCTGCTCCACCTGGGCATGTCCCTTTCATTTGCAAAAACCATGAATGGACATTTGACAAAAGGGACCCCGGAAGAAGCACCTCCATCTGCCTTAATCCCACCAGCAGGCAGATAAGGGTGCCGTCGTCATTAGGTTTCATTTCCTGGCCCCAAGCACCCAAAGGACTCTTTTGTGTTTTTCCCGCCTGTGCCTACGTCATTGCCTCGCCCTGCTTCTGCCGCGAAATTCAAGAAGGGACTGCCCTCTGGATTCTAATTGGTTCCTATGTATTTGTGAATGAATTATTGTAGATTGTCCTGTACTCCCCCGGACTCCTGGGTGGGAGACTATATAAAAGTTGTTGTAAAGCTGCTAGGCAGTTGCAGTTGCCGTGGTGTGGAGGTGCTGACACATAGGTCAGCATCTCAATAAACTCATTTTTATTTTCACTGTTCTCACTGTGTTGGGTCCTGTCTCTGTTCCTCTGTGCTGCTGAGAGCTGGCGGATCTGGGAGAATAAAAGTTACCCAGGCAGCACAGTAACACTGATAGTCAACCCCAAGCTACCAGGTAATCTCATTTAATGGACAGTTTAGATATTAAACAGCACAGGTCATAAAATAGGTCCCTGAAAAACCACCATTAACTCATAGTCCTTCCTTTCCTTTTACAGTGTAACAGAATGGAGTGATCAATTGTATCAAAAAATGCTGATAAATCTAGTGAAATGGACTTGGAAGATGCAACTGTTCAAATCCCCATTATGAGATCATCGTCGAATATAATTAATGCGGTTTCCGTCTCATATTGGAATGAGTCAAGGGCAGAACTCCACACCAATAATTATGGCACATCAAACTGGGATCTGAAATCTTGGTTTAAGACAATATTACATATTTAGCGTATTCTGAGCTTGTCTCCTGGTACTGTCTTAGCTGCGTTGCAGGCCAAGGTACTAGATGGATTTGGGGGGTGTGTGGTGGGGGGATTGTAATAAAAACAGCATTCATTTTTTCAGGCAAACTTGGGCTTCAAAGATCGAACACAAGTCAAATCTTGGTTTTTGTACATTTACAAAAGTGTTATATTTCACTTGTGATTCAGGTGTGAGTTTCAAAGAAGTAGAAAATGTATTGAAGAGTAGCAAAAGGCAGCATATTCCCTCAGGGGCTCTTAAATGCTGAGCTCTCTCTCTCTCTCTCCCCCCCTTCTCTGTCTGCAGCTTAGAGCTCCCAGTGTTCTCCTTCTATGTCAAAATGGCACGTCTCTGTATTTCCAATATAAAGGTCTTCCACCTGACCTTACAACAGATAAAGGACCTTTCACCTGGCCTGACCTTTCTCCTGTATCTAATTGTGTTATATTTTTATTAATATCAGAATAGGTTGCTCCTGTATTTATCAGCATTTGAACTGTTTCTCCCCCTACTGTTACCAGAACAATTGGGTCATCAGGGGATAAGACAAGGGAGGTGTCAAGTGCCTGATTAGTTCTTGTCTCCTGGCCTAGATCTGAGACCCAGTAGCCATATGATGTGCCACTGTCTCTCGCTTGTTCTCAACCCTTCCTTTCTCTTTGGCTGTTCTTTTGCTTTTATTTGCTTGCAAGCTTCAAAGGAACAGGTACCTAGAGAAGAGATAACCTGAAGCACATGAACTCTGGGAGCCTTGCCATGCTTATGGAATGTAGGGGAGGGGGGTGGACAATCCTGATACAATGGAGAGGGGAACTGAGGGCTGCATTTTCTGAGGATTTGTGTGCCAAAAAACAGTCTTGCCCAAAACCCTTTGATTGTGCTTCACTCCTGATTTGCTGCCAATTAATAAAATATTTCATCAATTTACTTACTTTCCTTTATTGGCATTTAGATTGTACACAATATACAAAGGTCTGAATAAAACCAAGTTACATTAGAGTTGTATACAAAGAGCAAAGAACAAGATAATTGAATAATAGATTAGACTGTACACAATATACATTTAGATTGTACACAATATACAAAAGTCTGAATAAAATCAAGTTACATTAGAATTGTACACAAAGAGCAAAGAACAAAATCATTTCATAATAGTTCGCAATCTACTTTCTGATTTCCACAATTTCTGCAAGAAATTTAGCCACTGTGATATAGTTTCTGGGATATGATCATTCAGTAAAATTTGGACAATGCCATCCTTATTCATGAAATTTTTAGAGCAGAAGGATAAAATTATTCTATGGTATTGCATGCAACAGGCAATCCAAAATAATATGCTGAATTGTGTCAAGGGACTTTGTTGAACATGTACATGTTCTCTCCTGAAACCATCAATATATAAGTCTTATTGTTGGACAGCCCAGGGACAAGACAGGAGGTGAGGATTTGGCATAATCACTTCTTCCACCACTGACTCCCAGCACCTTCAATCTTCATCTGATTGAAACAGAGCTTGAAACTTTTTTCATGTGAGCTAGTATTCTAGCCAGCGGCGGAGCTCCCAGGGGACAGGGGGTGCACAATGCACTGGGCGCACGAATTTGGGTCACATGGGGGGTGCAAAAACCCTCCCCCTTCCCCCCATGGTGCCCCCACACTTACTTTAGAAAACCAAGCAGGCTTTCCTGTTCTGGTGGGAACTACATTTCCCAGGGCCTGTTCTCCAGCCTGTTCAGTTTTCTAAAGTAAGTGTGTGTGGGGGGCACTGCGGGGGGCCCGGCATGATCCCCCACAGCGGCCCCCTGCTGTGGGCCCCCCTGCTGCACCCCCACACTTACTTTAGGAAACCAAGCAGGCTGCAGAACAGGCCTTCCTGTTCTGGTGGGAACTACATTTCCCAGGAGTTCCCACCAGAACAGGAAGGCCTGTTCTCCAGCCTGCTCGGTTTTCTAAAGTAAGTGGGAATGGGAGTGGGAGTGGGAGTGGGGGAGCACCGCTGCGGGGGGAGCCAGAGTGCGCACCGGGCGCACTCTGGCCTAGCTACGCCTCTGATTCTAGCTAACAAGTTTTCTTCCTAAACTTATTTAATACTTACCAAATATTATATATATGCATACTTATATGCATACTAATATATGCGTTAATAATAATCATAATCACAATCACAATCACAATCGCAATCGTAATCGTAATCATAATCGCAACCGTAACCGTAACCATGACCATGACCATGACCATGACCATGACCATGACCATGACCATGACCATGACCATGACCATAATCATAATCATAATCATAATCATAATCATAATCATAATCAAATCCATCATGCTAAGTAGCATATTAGGCAACAAGTCCTCTCTGGCATTTCTGGTCTTGGGCAAGTGTTTCAGCCTCGTTTCAGCTGAAGAAGTATTCAACACCTTCAGTTCTTGCTCGAATGTTCTCCTCCAGGTGTTTTGGGGGCATCCTTGCTGTTGTTTGGCATCAGGAGGTATCCACCTCATTGCTGGTGTTGGGATCTGGCCATTCTCCATGTGAAGGATGTGGCCAGACAGTCAAAGTCTTCTGTGTGCAACGATGGTATGGAGTTTGCACATGCCACTCCTTTGGAGCACCTCTTCATTAGTGACATGGTCATAATATCAGAGCTTCAGGATTTTGTGAAGATACTTTTGATGGAAGACATCGAGCCTGCTGTTGATACTTGTTGATGCCTTCCAGGTCTCGCTAGCATAAATGGCTGTCAGGATCACAATGGAGGTGAATAGGCAGAACTTGGTCTTTAGGGCAATGGTTGGTGAGCACCAGATCTTGTTCACTCTCCAAAAAATGGTTGCAGTTTTCCCAGTGCAGCACCTGACATCTGTCTCTGCATCTCCATTCTGGGAGATCACAATGCCCAAGTAGGTGAACTTTTCCACTTTCTCTAGCTGCTGTGATCCAATGATGGTTCCCTGTGTTTGAGCTGTGGAGCTAACATATATGATCTTCAATTTATCAGTGCTTATCCTGAGGCCAATTTTCCCCACTTCTCTATCCAGGTCAGTCGTTTCACAGTAAAGCTTTGGCTCATCTTCCTCGAGCAGAGTGATGTCATCAGCAAAATCCAAGTAGCCAAGGTGGTCTTGGTCAGGCCAGTGTATGCCATTGCCAGAGCATGTTCCAGTTCTCCACAAGATGTGGTAAAGGGCAACAAGGGAGTGAAGTGGAGACAGAATGACTCCAGTGGTGATTTCAAGGAAGTCTGTTCAGTCATTATCTGTCTTGATGCAACAGCTGGATCAGAGGTACAAGTCTTTGAAGATAGTGATGATAGCTGTTGGTACTCTGTACAAACACAGGATCTGCAAGAGGGACTCTCGGTGAATGCTGTCAAAAACTTCCTTGAAGTCAGTGAAGTTGATGGCCAGTGGATGTCGATATTCAATGCATTGCTTTATGACATTTCGGAGGGTGAATATTTGTTCACTGCAGGACTGTCCACTGCAAAATCCAGCTTGTTTATGGGGGAGCAGGCTGAGTGGGAGATCATAAAGGTGCATCAGGGAAATAAGCCATTTGTGGAATGTTCAGAACAGTTCCGTGTGCTGGCTAGCAGAATTCCAGATTGGCCTGACCAAGTTCTGGTGCATGTATTCACAAAGCCCTTGAACCTGGAATTGCATCAATCGGTGCTGATGAGTGGAAACCTGACCACCCTGATGGATTGGATCATGCTGGCTGGTCAAACCAATGCCCAGATGATGGTAGTCAAATCGTTTGAAGTAAAGCCAACTGGACCTCACCGCGCACCCCCGGCTCCCTCTGGATCTCACAAGCCGCCAAGTCGCTCACCGGCTGCTGAAGAAGAAACAACTTATGCCCATCAATGACAGCTGGGGCTATGTTTGTATTGTGGGGATAGTGGGTATCTAATGGCCACCTTCCCTGCTAAACCAGCTCCTAAGCAGATCATCCAGCAGGGACACAATTTGAAATTGGCTGGTCACTTTGGTTTTGAGAGAATGCTCCACCTTGTGAGGAGACAGTTTTGGTGACATTCTATGAGAAAGAATATTGAAGCTGGGCTTCTTGCGCATGTGCGACACAGGCTAGTCGCAAATCGAGATACCTCCGGCAAAAGAAAATAAAATACCAGCAAAAGAATGAAAATATAGCCGGATCAAAGAAAAATCTCTACAACCTAATTAAAAGTCAACTCCGGGCAGCAGTGCAAAGCCTCAGCAGAGTTGGTGAGTGAATTATAACTCATTAAAAGCTATATAAACAAGCTGGAATTATAACTCATTAAAAGCTATATAAACAAGCTGGAAGATTGTGACGCAGAAAACATTGCTATTTACAAAGCAATAATGGTCACTGATTTCACTATGAAGTTGAAGCAGGCATTTGTGGCTTTTGAAAAGGCAATCATGGAGAGCTTGAAAGGGGTCTGGGGAGTTCTTGAAAAGATAGAGAATAAATTTGCACAGACCCCTGGAAAAGTTGCAGGCATGGTAGAGAAAAAAAAGCTGGGTTTCCTTCGAAATCTCCCAAACAAAATTCAAGCTGACAGAAAGGTCAGTCAGAAGAAAATATAAAAATAAAAGAGATAAGGAGACAAAGCAATCAAAAGATGATGATACCGTCCTTCTATCTCGCTCAAAGTTGGACTTAGTCGACTGCTGAATAGATGTGGGCAGTACTGTACAGATAACGGACTAGTCATCAATTATCAAAAGACCAAGATTTTGATCTTTGCCAAACAATACAAAAAACATAACTGGGCGATTAATAAAGTGCCAGTGGAGCAGGTTAACCAATATAAATATCTTGGAATTACATTTTCTTATAACCTCTGCTGGTTACCCCACAAAAAAGCTGCTATTGCAGCTGCTACCATCAGTTATTCTGCCATTGCACGCTTCTTTTATGGAAAGGGCCACTCCCTTGTCCCAGCAGCACTAAAAATCTTTAACTCTAAGATAGAAGCGCAGTTACTTTATGGAGTACCTATCTGGTTCCAAGCAGTTGATCTACTCCCTTTGAATACTGTCCAATCCAAATTTTTTCCAGAAAATTATAATAATTCGCCAAATTGTGGGTAATCGTATGTGGCCTCCTCTCTGTTTAGAACTGGGGCCAAAAATTCCATTAGTTTATAGGGTTTGGTTGAGAGGCCTTTAAATCTTTTGTCTTCACTTGCATTTCTCGTGATGATGAGCACTCGCTGATTCACCTGCTTTTGTCTACTTATTAATCCATGAGCCTCTCTCTGAGATTCCTTCCGCACATAGGCCACAATGTATTTTCAAACCACTTTCACAACTGGTTTGTGAAGTGGATTTTACAATTCCGCATTGTGCTTCAGCAAGAGTCAGCTGAAAGAAGTTTGAAAGTGCATTATTCTGCATGTGCGGAATGAGCCTGATAGAAAAAAAGATTGAATCACTTGGTATATCTCTTGACTTGCTTTTCCCACTATCTAGTTCAGAATCCTACAACTTGTTGAAACAAAAATTGTTGGAAAGCGAATGGATTAATTTAATTAGGGCTGCTATGAAAACTTGTTCACCCTTACATCTTTCAATACCCCTATATCAAAACAGGATGGCTCCCTATTTGTATTTTTTGACTAATCCAATGGAGAGAAGAGCCCCTGTACACTCTTGCTCTGGCTCTGGCAATGTTTTCCTCCTCCTCGGGCTTTCATTGCATGGTAGATTTAACAACTTTGGAAATGAGCTGAAGGGTATGCTCTTGTGGTGAATAACAAATTGAAACATTGGCACATCAACTGCTTTGCTGCCCTAAATTTGCTAATATCAGATCAAAATATTCCAATATTCTTTCTAGGATACCTAGTGAAATGGGAGAATCAGGTAGACTTCCTTTCCTTCTGGACAATTCTGACAATGAAACTTGTGAATTGGTAGCACGATTTTTACTGGAGGTGATGCACAATTAATAATTTATATTCTATCTTAAACCTTTGTATTTGTGTACTTTGAATCTCAGGTTTTTTATTGTGTTATGATTATTGTTATGCCAAATAAAGGCTTATTATTATTAAAATTCAAGTTGACAGAAAGGTCAGTCAGAAGAAAATATAAAAATAAAAGAGATAAGAAGGAGACAAAGCAATCGAAAGAAACAACAATGCCTGATCTGGTGACAACATTTCTACAAAAGAAAGAAAATCAGCCTCTGAAGAAAGTGATTCTAGAAAAATACATTGTCATGGAAGCAGAAGTGGTAACATAATGATGAGAAGCAGAAGAATCTGGATCCAGAAAGTAAAGACTTCTTCATTAGAATAAAAGCTGTTTTTTGTCTGTCATAACTTTTCACTCTATTACTAATAACTTTTTACTTTACAAGCACAGTTAGATCAGTTAGATAAAGCTGAGATGTGAAAAAAGGAAATATGGATTAAAAATGAATTTCAAAGAACAAACATGAACTCAATGAAAAGATTAGCAAACTATTTGAAAAAGAGAAAGGAGAAACAGAGAATAAGAGGGATAAAAGATAAAAATAATCAATTTATAATAGAAAATAAAGAAATAAGGAAGAAATTTGAAGAATTTTATAAGGAATTATTCAGTCATGTCCATAATGAAAAATTTGATGAAAAACCAAAAAAGGACCAACCAAAAACACAGGAACAGAGGCCCCTTCTGCACACGCAAAATAATGTGTTTTCAAACCACTTTCACAACTGTTTGCAAGTGGATTTTGCCATTCTGCACAGCTTCAAAGAGCACTGAAAGCAGTTTGAAAGTGCATTATTTTGCATGTGCGGAATGAGCCAGAGAGATCAAATGGAAGAGCCTATTTCATAAGTAGAAATAGCTAATGTAATTAAAGAGTTGAAAAATAATAAATCCCCAGGTCTAGATGGGTTTACAGCAGAATACTACAAGGAAATGTCAGAAGTATTAATTCCTGAGATGCAAATATTGTTTAATCAAATTCTAAAAGGACAGAAGGTGCCAGAGACATGGAGAGAGATGGAAATAATAACAATTGTGAAACCAGGATGGAATCCAGAGCAAGTGGAGTCATATAGACCAATAAATTTATTAAATCAAGATTACAAGATCTTTGAGAAAGTATTTGCAAATAGATTTAAAAAGTTCTTCCGAAATTAATAGGACAAGAGCAACATGGGTTTATAAGAGGCAGAGATATTAGCAACCCACTAAGGAACGTATTAAACATAATAGAATAAAAATATGCAATGATAAAACGTTTGATACAGTTAGTCACAATTATTTATTTCATACTTTGGAAAATTTTGGTTTTGGAAAACAATTTATAAATACTCTACGAGAGATATATCAAAGAGGAAAGGCAAAGATAAGAATAAATGATGGATGGACAGGAATAATAAATATTGAAAGAGAAGTAAAGCAAGGATGCCCACTATCGCCACATCTGTTTATAATGGCAATGGAATTTCTGGCAGAAAGGCTTAATAATAATGGAAGGATAAAAGGTTATAAAGTGAATCATGAAGAAATAAGATTGAACTTATTTGCAGATGATATTTTAATAACAACAGTGAACCCGGTTGATACAATGAAAAAAATTAAAAATTATCCTAGAAGATTTTCAGAAATATTCTGGATTAAAAGTCAATATGGAAAAAACAGAAATAATGGGGGTTAATGTGGAAAAAAGACAATTAGATAGAAGACTAGTAAAAAAAAGATTAAATATCTAGGTATTATAATAACACATAGAAAGGAGAAGATGTTTAAATATAATTATGAGGCAAGATGGAAAAAAATATTACAACAATTAAAAGAATGGGATAAGAAGACTTTATCGATTACAGGAAAAATAAAAACACTAAAAATGTGTATAATGCCGAAAATGTTTTATCAATTTCAAAATCTTCCTTTAGAAATTAAGAAGAAGCAATTTGAGGAATGGGACACAAAGTTGAAAGTTTGGGTGTTCAATCAAAAAAATCCAAGAATTATGAATAAGATAATATACATGATGAAAAATTATTTAGGCTGGGGGATACCTAAAATGCAAGAGTACTATGAAGCATTCCAGATTAAAAATCTGATGAACATAAATGAGGAAAATGTCGAAGGATGGGTTAAATTTGAAAATGAAATAAATGAAGGGATTGGTGTCTATGGAATATTTAATAATGAGTTGAAGAGAGGGAACCAAACTGCAATAGGACCAAGAAAGGTGTTACTAGATATATGGGAAAAATGGAGAGGTAAATGGATGCCCGGCACTCTGGATGTGGCAAGTGTGGCTGGAAAAAATGTAAAAAAGTGATAAAAATATTGAAAAGACAAGGAATTCAAACTGTTGCAAATCTGATAAGAGAAGGAGGAAAAATTATGACATTACAAAATTTTATAGAGTTAGGAGGTAATGAGAACTGGTTGGTCTTGAGGGGCATTTGGGAAAGGATAAAGGTTTCATGAATAAGAGGAGAATGTATAATGGCAAAATGTTTTGAAGTATATGAAAAATGTAAAGGGAAAATTTTGGGACATATATATAAGTATATGGTTGATGACAAAGACTTTATGATAAGAACATTGAATCAAAAATGGGAGAAGGAAGGTTTTCTAGACACTGGGAAAACTGAAAATTTAATAGACAGTTGGAAAAATATGAAGATTGAGAAATATATGGAGTTGGAAAGAAAAGTGATATTGAAATGGTATAGAACACCAAAACAACTAGCATATATGATTAAAGGACTTAGTCCTAAATGCTGGCACTGTGGAGATCAGGAGGCATATTATAGCCATATGTGGACAGAATGTATAGAAGTGAATTTTTTTTGGACAACTGTAATGTTACATATCGAGAAACTGGTGAAGATTAATATTGGGATAAATAATGATTCAATGTTCATGGGTGTAATGGAGGATAGAAGGGTAGATAAAAAATATAGCTACATGTATAAAATAATGATCAAATAGCACATGCAACAATAGCTTTAGGCTGGAAAGAAAAGAAAAAATGGACAATCCAGAAATGGTTGGAATATATCTGGGAACACTGGACATTTTCAAAATAATAACAAAAAATAAACTGTGGCAAGATAAACAGAGTGAAATTTTGAAGATATGGACAATATAGGTGGACTGGATGAAAGAAGCTGGAGTCAATGAGGAGATATGGGAGAAGAGATTACAAAGAATGAACTTACTGCTATTTGTTTGATAAAACTATGAAGAAAATACAGGGGGGAGGGAAAGGGGAAAATGTATTGTTTGAAAACGAATGAAGAAGAGTATTAATATAAAATGGAATATCCAAATGATACAATAAAAATTATAAAAAAACAAAAAATGAAGATTATGTGAAAGGATGTCCTGCCTGTGCTATGGCAAAGAACATTTCAGTCAAACCCCAGGGATGTTACAGCCTATTCCAGCCCCAGATGGCCTCTGAAAGGTGATCTCCATGGACTTTATAACAGACTTGCCTGAAAGCCATGCCAAGACTGTAATCTTGATGGTGGTGGATTTGTTTTCCAAACAGGCTCATTTTATCCCCTGCTCTACCATCCCACCTGTCCCCAAACTGACTAAATTGTTTATCCAGCACATCTATCATTTACACTCAGCTCCTGACAAGATAATTTCTGATGGGCCCCCCAATTTGTTTCAAAGTTTGGGAGAGCTTTTCTGAAGCTACTGGGTGTGGAACAAGGTCTGACGTCAGTGTACCATGCCCAATCTGACGGCCAGTCAGAACGCTCCAATCAGACATTGGGGCAGTTCCTCAGTAATTACCACCAAGATAATTGGGTGGACTTGCTGCCTTAAGCGGAGTACAAGAATGCCGTTCATAGTAGCACCCTTTGAGGAAAAAACCCCTTTGAGGTGGTCTCTTTAGCTGGTCAGCTAAACCACTTCCCTTTCTGGGGCAATCTGTGGTTAAATCTCCTGATTTACAGAACTGGATACAACAGATTGTGGAGGGGTGGGACCCTATTTGCATGCACTGCAGAAAGCCAAAGATTCACAAAAGAAGCCGTCTGACAAGCCACACAAGCACATTTCCCTGGCTGTGGGTGATTTGGTGTACCTTTCTACTAAGAATTTAAGAGACATTTATAAGTACACTAAATTGGGTTGGACCATTTAAAGTAAACCGCATGATCAATCCTGTTACTGCCCAGCTTGAACTGCCCAAGGCATTGTGTAAAATTCACCCTGTGTTTCATTGCAGCCTCCTCAAAAAGGCCCTTACTCCAGATGTGTGGCATCCTATGCATTCTCCTCCTCTGATGGTTGATGGTACCAAACACTATGAAATCAAAGAAGTTCTGGACTCTCGCTTTTTCTGCAAACGCTTACGATGTTTGGTATCTTGGAAAGGATTTTTACCTGGGCATAATGAGTGGGTTTATGCTGAGGATGTCTGAGCCCCAAAGCTCATCAAAGCTTTCCATCACACATGCCCAAGCAAGTCGGGGGACGGCCTTAAGGGAGGTGGGATGTCATGCTGTGTGTCATGTGGGTTGGGCTGCTACTGGGGTTGAGGCTGTTATGTTTGGTGCTGTTCTGTTTCCCTCCTGCAGGTGCCTTATCTGCAACCTTGAGGTTTTGAAGAATTGTTTCAGTGAATGTTACTCTGTTTTGTTTCACACTTGGGGGGGGGACACTAAAACACCTGGAGAACTAACCAGTTCATAAAGTGATTTGCCAAGACTAAATAGTGTGTTTTATGTATAGATGTGCTTTTTCCATTTGGATTTGTTTGTCTAACTTAAGCTGATTCTGCACAGGGAACATGGGTTCATGCAACCCATTTCAGTTTCCTGTGTCGTTGTTTGCCGGATGGGTGCACGGGCCAGCCAGGTTCACTGGGATCCTGGAGGCAGGAGGCAGCATGGTTCACATGGAAATACTTGTTTCTGTGTGAACTGTACAACCAAGAATCCCCCCACGTGAGAATCCATCACCCTGAGAATCCACGCCTCCCCTGAGAATCCTCCACAACCACCTACTGGCAGGGCAGGGCAGCTGCCTATTAGAGGATCCACTCTAATGACGGCTGCTTAGAAAGTCCACTATAATGGTGAATGGAAGGGGGTGGGAATCAAATGCTTCTTGCTTGTTATAGTTTGCACAGGCAAGCAGGAAGCAGTTGAATCCTGGATTAAAGTAAAAACCTGGGTTTAGCAAATATAACAGGTTAAAAGCATTTGGGAGGCAAGTTCTGTGGGAATCCCCCCACCCCCCACTTTTTAAAAGGGCTTCAACTTGTTCTTTTTGGCCCATGCACAATCAGCCTTAGTGAATTTTCTTCTTATTGCACAAGTCATCAGCGCAGAACATTTATTAGGCACTTGTTTTTTACAAACACTAAACGAGCAAAAATACTGCATAGCCAGTTGGCAAAAATGTACACAATAGAAAACACACTGATAAATGGTCATAAGCTTAAATAGAGATAAAATTATTCATGATCACACATAACCTACTGTTAGGTCTTGGACCCTTAGCCAATAAACAAACTCTGGATTGTTGCTAAGTAGCATTTATTGAAAGGTAACAAAGTACCCAGCTTGAGAAAGCCAGTTCTGCCAGACCTGGCTTTCACTGGCTTATGTAACCCCTTAGAACTTCCCCCTCCAGTTTTCCCAAAGAAAGTGTGAAAGTAGTTAGCATGGTGCTTTGGTGCCCCAAGGTTAGAGATAGGGAGAGATACAGCCACCTGGCATGTCCACCCCCATGGGGCAACAAGTGATTCCCTATTTCCACTGGGAGTGTTGTGCTAGGGTCAGCCTACTTATCTATGCATGTTATAAGCCATAAATATCAAGAGAAAAAGGAAGGAAAGTTCCGTTACATATGGCAGAGCCTTAGCATATCTCTTAAAAGGCCTGCACTGAAGTGAAAGTAGTGGTGTAGGAGGTATCTAATCTGGAGGAATAGGGTTTGATTCTCCGCTCTGCTGCCTGAGCTGTGGAGGCTTATCTGGGGAATTCAGATTAGCCTGTACACTCCCACACACGCCAGCTGGATGACCTTGGGCTAGTCACAGCTTCTCGGAGCTCTCTCAGCCCCACCCACCTCACAGGGTGTTTGTTGTGAGGGGGGAAGGGCAAGGAGATTGTAAGCCCCTTTGAGTCTCCTACAGGAGAGAAAGGGGGGGATAAAATCCAAACTCCTCCTCCTCCTCCTCCTCCTCTTCCTCCTCCTCCTCCTCCTCCTCCTCCTCCTCCTCCTCTTCTTCTTCTTCTTCTTTCATCACCTAGATGCCATTTCTATCAGTGTAAGGTGATACATAGAGCACTGAGCTAGGAATACCCCCTCAATCATCTGGCACAGTTCCTGACTCCTACCCATAGATTCTCATAGTAGCTTGGAGATACCTAGCAACATATTGGTTAATACAAGGATTCCAGTCAGTTAACAGGTATAAGATCAGCCATGTTTGGGTAGCTCTGACATTTATGTAGGAGAAGAGTAATTATGGAATTCCTCAACTCAGTGTAAAAATTTCAACATAGCAAGACACAAGATAAAAATTCAGGAATGCCAGTCCTACACAGATAATGTCTCTCCTGATTAGGAGTTCTCAAAAATCTTCCATAAAGGATTGCTGTAGGCAGGATGTTAAACTTGGTGAACAGAAAAGCTCAATGGACTTAGGGTGGAATAAGTAGGCACTATACCAGTTTGCCATAGGGAACAAGTTCCATTTCCTAAAGAGTGCAAAACTTGTCTCTTGATATCCAGCAGCATGGTAGTCTAGTTTCCAGTTCCCAGCCAAATCAAACACAGGACTGATAAAACGAGCTATGCTTATCAGACAACTGTTTCCATTTTCACAAATGTGATTTTGGGAAATGGCTACTGCAGATCAGACAGAACTTTCTTATCGTGTGAATACAGAAGCTGTCAATGGAGGCAATCACATTCAGCGAGGTGCTTATCATTGCTTAACAGTACAAACTTGGTGGTTTATGCAGAAGATTCTCTGGAAAGTACAAGAATTCAAAGCCTGCCAATTCTCCTGGGCCTATTTTAACTCACAAAGAAAGGGGAAATGTTCATGTAAATAAAAATGTCATGAATTCTAACCAACCTCCCAACTGCTAGTAAGCTAGTGATTCTCTTTTTTTAGAAGTTAGCCTCTTTACTACATCTAGCATTTGGGTTGAGATATGGATTTTACATTCATTCTTCAGTTAGTAATGAGGTGCTATCATTTCAGCCCCAAGGCAAGACACAGAATCTTGAAGCTACTGGGAACCTGACTTTTCTTGCAAGGCAGAAGTCGTTATAAGTCTTGCCGAGGCAAATAAGGCACGAGTCATGGCTCATCAGAAACAGTCATTTTAGTGCTGCATGGGGCACACTTCTTGAATGGGGCCTTCATGACCAGTCTTGTGACCTGAACTACCATTGGTCCAAGGAAGTAGACAAAACAACCAGTCAGTGAAAGCTAGCTCAGTTAACTCAAACTGCAAAGGGTCATTGAGGATAGAGAAAAAGCTAGCCAGCGAACACTGCCTCAGCGCAGAAGGAAAACAGAGAACACACACAAGTCAAAGAGAAGGCTGAATCAATCTGCACATATTGGTGGCAAGAAAGGAACTGAAGGAAAGTGGGGGCACTATCCTGGGTCACTTGATTGTTTGGGCAGGAAGAAACCATCACAGATGATACAGAGAGGAGAGCTCCCCCTGCTGGTGCTAAGGTCCAAAAGAATACTGCCAAGTCAGATGGCCTATACCCATGGTGGCGAACCTTTGGCACTCCCCCCACCCCCCCCCCCCCCACCCCGCCCCGCCCCCCCCCCCCCCCCCCCCCCCCCCCCCCCCCCCCCCCCCCCCACCCCCCCCCCCCCCCCCCCACCGCCCGCCCCCCCCCCCCCCCCCCCCCCCCACCCCCCCCCCCCCCCACCCCCCCCCCCCCCCACCCCCCCCCCCCCCCACCCCCCCCCCCCCCCACCCCCCCCCCCCCCCACCCCCCCCCCCCCCCACCCCCCCCCCCCCCCACCCCCCCCCCCCCCCACCCCCCCCCCCCCCCACCCCCCCCCCCCCCCACCCCCCCCCCCCCCCACCCCCCCCCCCCCCCACCCCCCCCCCCCCCCACCCCCCCCCCCCCCCACCCCCCCCCCCCCCCACCCCCCCCCCCCCCCACCCCCCCCCCCCCCCACCCCCCCCCCCCCCCACCCCCCCCCCCCCCCACCCCCCCCCCCCCCCACCCCCCCCCCCCCCCACCCCCCCCCCCCCCCACCCCCCCCCCCCCCCACCCCCCCCCCCCCCCACCCCCCCCCCCCCCCACCCCCCCCCCCCCCCACCCCCCCCCCCCCCCACCCCCCCCCCCCCCCACCCCCCCCCCCCCCCACCCCCCCCCCCCCCCACCCCCCCCCCCCCCCACCCCCCCCCCCCCCCACCCCCCCCCCCCCCCACCCCCCCCCCCCCCCACCCCCCCCCCCCCCCACCCCCCCCCCCCCCCACCCCCCCCCCCCCCCACCCCCCCCCCCCCCCACCCCCCCCCCCCCCCACCCCCCCCCCCCCCCACCCCCCCCCCCCCCCACCCCCCCCCCCCCCCACCCCCCCCCCCCCCCACCCCCCCCCCCCCCCACCCCCCCCCCCCCCCACCCCCCCCCCCCCCCACCCCCCCCCCCCCCCACCCCCCCCCCCCCCCACCCCCCCCCCCCCCCACCCCCCCCCCCCCCCACCCCCCCCCCCCCCCACCCCCCCCCCCCCCCACCCCCCCCCCCCCCCACCCCCCCCCCCCCCCACCCCCCCCCCCCCCCACCCCCCCCCCCCCCCACCCCCCCCCCCCCCCACCCCCCCCCCCCCCCACCCCCCCCCCCCCCCACCCCCCCCCCCCCCCACCCCCCCCCCCCCCCACCCCCCCCCCCCCCCACCCCCCCCCCCCCCCACCCCCCCCCCCCCCCACCCCCCCCCCCCCCCACCCCCCCCCCCCCCCACCCCCCCCCCCCCCCACCCCCCCCCCCCCCCACCCCCCCCCCCCCCCACCCCCCCCCCCCCCCACCCCCCCCCCCCCCCACCCCCCCCCCCCCCCACCCCCCCCCCCCCCCACCCCCCCCCCCCCCCACCCCCCCCCCCCCCCACCCCCCCCCCCCCCCACCCCCCCCCCCCCCCACCCCCCCCCCCCCCCACCCCCCCCCCCCCCCACCCCCCCCCCCCCCCACCCCCCCCCCCCCCCACCCCCCCCCCCCCCCACCCCCCCCCCCCCCCACCCCCCCCCCCCCCCACCCCCCCCCCCCCCCACCCCCCCCCCCCCCCACCCCCCCCCCCCCCCACCCCCCCCCCCCCCCACCCCCCCCCCCCCCCACCCCCCCCCCCCCCCACCCCCCCCCCCCCCCACCCCCCCCCCCCCCCACCCCCCCCCCCCCCCACCCCCCCCCCCCCCCACCCCCCCCCCCCCCCACCCCCCCCCCCCCCCACCCCCCCCCCCCCCCACCCCCCCCCCCCCCCACCCCCCCCCCCCCCCACCCCCCCCCCCCCCCACCCCCCCCCCCCCCCACCCCCCCCCCCCCCCACCCCCCCCCCCCCCCACCCCCCCCCCCCCCCACCCCCCCCCCCCCCCACCCCCCCCCCCCCCCACCCCCCCCCCCCCCCACCCCCCCCCCCCCCCACCCCCCCCCCCCCCCACCCCCCCCCCCCCCCACCCCCCCCCCCCCCCACCCCCCCCCCCCCCCACCCCCCCCCCCCCCCACCCCCCCCCCCCCCCACCCCCCCCCCCCCCCACCCCCCCCCCCCCCCACCCCCCCCCCCCCCCACCCCCCCCCCCCCCCACCCCCCCCCCCCCCCACCCCCCCCCCCCCCCACCCCCCCCCCCCCCCACCCCCCCCCCCCCCCACCCCCCCCCCCCCCCACCCCCCCCCCCCCCCACCCCCCCCCCCCCCCACCCCCCCCCCCCCCCACCCCCCCCCCCCCCCACCCCCCCCCCCCCCCACCCCCCCCCCCCCCCACCCCCCCCCCCCCCCACCCCCCCCCCCCCCCACCCCCCCCCCCCCCCACCCCCCCCCCCCCCCACCCCCCCCCCCCCCCACCCCCCCCCCCCCCCACCCCCCCCCCCCCCCACCCCCCCCCCCCCCCACCCCCCCCCCCCCCCACCCCCCCCCCCCCCCACCCCCCCCCCCCCCCACCCCCCCCCCCCCCCACCCCCCCCCCCCCCCACCCCCCCCCCCCCCCACCCCCCCCCCCCCCCACCCCCCCCCCCCCCCACCCCCCCCCCCCCCCACCCCCCCCCCCCCCCACCCCCCCCCCCCCCCACCCCCCCCCCCCCCCACCCCCCCCCCCCCCCACCCCCCCCCCCCCCCACCCCCCCCCCCCCCCACCCCCCCCCCCCCCCACCCCCCCCCCCCCCCACCCCCCCCCCCCCCCACCCCCCCCCCCCCCCACCCCCCCCCCCCCCCACCCCCCCCCCCCCCCACCCCCCCCCCCCCCCACCCCCCCCCCCCCCCACCCCCCCCCCCCCCCACCCCCCCCCCCCCCCACCCCCCCCCCCCCCCACCCCCCCCCCCCCCCACCCCCCCCCCCCCCCACCCCCCCCCCCCCCCACCCCCCCCCCCCCCCACCCCCCCCCCCCCCCACCCCCCCCCCCCCCCACCCCCCCCCCCCCCCACCCCCCCCCCCCCCCACCCCCCCCCCCCCCCACCCCCCCCCCCCCCCACCCCCCCCCCCCCCCACCCCCCCCCCCCCCCACCCCCCCCCCCCCCCACCCCCCCCCCCCCCCACCCCCCCCCCCCCCCACCCCCCCCCCCCCCCACCCCCCCCCCCCCCCACCCCCCCCCCCCCCCACCCCCCCCCCCCCCCACCCCCCCCCCCCCCCACCCCCCCCCCCCCCCACCCCCCCCCCCCCCCACCCCCCCCCCCCCCCACCCCCCCCCCCCCCCACCCCCCCCCCCCCCCACCCCCCCCCCCCCCCACCCCCCCCCCCCCCCACCCCCCCCCCCCCCCACCCCCCCCCCCCCCCACCCCCCCCCCCCCCCACCCCCCCCCCCCCCCACCCCCCCCCCCCCCCACCCCCCCCCCCCCCCACCCCCCCCCCCCCCCACCCCCCCCCCCCCCCACCCCCCCCCCCCCCCACCCCCCCCCCCCCCCACCCCCCCCCCCCCCCACCCCCCCCCCCCCCCACCCCCCCCCCCCCCCACCCCCCCCCCCCCCCACCCCCCCCCCCCCCCACCCCCCCCCCCCCCCACCCCCCCCCCCCCCCACCCCCCCCCCCCCCCACCCCCCCCCCCCCCCACCCCCCCCCCCCCCCACCCCCCCCCCCCCCCACCCCCCCCCCCCCCCACCCCCCCCCCCCCCCACCCCCCCCCCCCCCCACCCCCCCCCCCCCCCACCCCCCCCCCCCCCCACCCCCCCCCCCCCCCACCCCCCCCCCCCCCCACCCCCCCCCCCCCCCACCCCCCCCCCCCCCCACCCCCCCCCCCCCCCACCCCCCCCCCCCCCCACCCCCCCCCCCCCCCACCCCCCCCCCCCCCCACCCCCCCCCCCCCCCACCCCCCCCCCCCCCCACCCCCCCCCCCCCCCACCCCCCCCCCCCCCCACCCCCCCCCCCCCCCACCCCCCCCCCCCCCCACCCCCCCCCCCCCCCACCCCCCCCCCCCCCCACCCCCCCCCCCCCCCACCCCCCCCCCCCCCCACCCCCCCCCCCCCCCACCCCCCCCCCCCCCCACCCCCCCCCCCCCCCACCCCCCCCCCCCCCCACCCCCCCCCCCCCCCACCCCCCCCCCCCCCCACCCCCCCCCCCCCCCACCCCCCCCCCCCCCCACCCCCCCCCCCCCCCACCCCCCCCCCCCCCCACCCCCCCCCCCCCCCACCCCCCCCCCCCCCCACCCCCCCCCCCCCCCACCCCCCCCCCCCCCCACCCCCCCCCCCCCCCACCCCCCCCCCCCCCCACCCCCCCCCCCCCCCACCCCCCCCCCCCCCCACCCCCCCCCCCCCCCACCCCCCCCCCCCCCCACCCCCCCCCCCCCCCACCCCCCCCCCCCCCCACCCCCCCCCCCCCCCACCCCCCCCCCCCCCCACCCCCCCCCCCCCCCACCCCCCCCCCCCCCCACCCCCCCCCCCCCCCACCCCCCCCCCCCCCCACCCCCCCCCCCCCCCACCCCCCCCCCCCCCCACCCCCCCCCCCCCCCACCCCCCCCCCCCCCCACCCCCCCCCCCCCCCACCCCCCCCCCCCCCCACCCCCCCCCCCCCCCACCCCCCCCCCCCCCCACCCCCCCCCCCCCCCACCCCCCCCCCCCCCCACCCCCCCCCCCCCCCACCCCCCCCCCCCCCCACCCCCCCCCCCCCCCACCCCCCCCCCCCCCCACCCCCCCCCCCCCCCACCCCCCCCCCCCCCCACCCCCCCCCCCCCCCACCCCCCCCCCCCCCCACCCCCCCCCCCCCCCACCCCCCCCCCCCCCCACCCCCCCCCCCCCCCACCCCCCCCCCCCCCCACCCCCCCCCCCCCCCACCCCCCCCCCCCCCCACCCCCCCCCCCCCCCACCCCCCCCCCCCCCCACCCCCCCCCCCCCCCACCCCCCCCCCCCCCCACCCCCCCCCCCCCCCACCCCCCCCCCCCCCCACCCCCCCCCCCCCCCACCCCCCCCCCCCCCCACCCCCCCCCCCCCCCACCCCCCCCCCCCCCCACCCCCCCCCCCCCCCACCCCCCCCCCCCCCCACCCCCCCCCCCCCCCACCCCCCCCCCCCCCCACCCCCCCCCCCCCCCACCCCCCCCCCCCCCCACCCCCCCCCCCCCCCACCCCCCCCCCCCCCCACCCCCCCCCCCCCCCACCCCCCCCCCCCCCCACCCCCCCCCCCCCCCACCCCCCCCCCCCCCCACCCCCCCCCCCCCCCACCCCCCCCCCCCCCCACCCCCCCCCCCCCCCACCCCCCCCCCCCCCCACCCCCCCCCCCCCCCACCCCCCCCCCCCCCCACCCCCCCCCCCCCCCACCCCCCCCCCCCCCCACCCCCCCCCCCCCCCACCCCCCCCCCCCCCCACCCCCCCCCCCCCCCACCCCCCCCCCCCCCCACCCCCCCCCCCCCCCACCCCCCCCCCCCCCCACCCCCCCCCCCCCCCACCCCCCCCCCCCCCCACCCCCCCCCCCCCCCACCCCCCCCCCCCCCCACCCCCCCCCCCCCCCACCCCCCCCCCCCCCCACCCCCCCCCCCCCCCACCCCCCCCCCCCCCCACCCCCCCCCCCCCCCACCCCCCCCCCCCCCCACCCCCCCCCCCCCCCACCCCCCCCCCCCCCCACCCCCCCCCCCCCCCACCCCCCCCCCCCCCCACCCCCCCCCCCCCCCACCCCCCCCCCCCCCCACCCCCCCCCCCCCCCACCCCCCCCCCCCCCCACCCCCCCCCCCCCCCACCCCCCCCCCCCCCCACCCCCCCCCCCCCCCACCCCCCCCCCCCCCCACCCCCCCCCCCCCCCACCCCCCCCCCCCCCCACCCCCCCCCCCCCCCACCCCCCCCCCCCCCCACCCCCCCCCCCCCCCACCCCCCCCCCCCCCCACCCCCCCCCCCCCCCACCCCCCCCCCCCCCCACCCCCCCCCCCCCCCACCCCCCCCCCCCCCCACCCCCCCCCCCCCCCACCCCCCCCCCCCCCCACCCCCCCCCCCCCCCACCCCCCCCCCCCCCCACCCCCCCCCCCCCCCACCCCCCCCCCCCCCCACCCCCCCCCCCCCCCACCCCCCCCCCCCCCCACCCCCCCCCCCCCCCACCCCCCCCCCCCCCCACCCCCCCCCCCCCCCACCCCCCCCCCCCCCCACCCCCCCCCCCCCCCACCCCCCCCCCCCCCCACCCCCCCCCCCCCCCACCCCCCCCCCCCCCCACCCCCCCCCCCCCCCACCCCCCCCCCCCCCCACCCCCCCCCCCCCCCACCCCCCCCCCCCCCCACCCCCCCCCCCCCCCACCCCCCCCCCCCCCCACCCCCCCCCCCCCCCACCCCCCCCCCCCCCCACCCCCCCCCCCCCCCACCCCCCCCCCCCCCCACCCCCCCCCCCCCCCACCCCCCCCCCCCCCCACCCCCCCCCCCCCCCACCCCCCCCCCCCCCCACCCCCCCCCCCCCCCACCCCCCCCCCCCCCCACCCCCCCCCCCCCCCACCCCCCCCCCCCCCCACCCCCCCCCCCCCCCACCCCCCCCCCCCCCCACCCCCCCCCCCCCCCACCCCCCCCCCCCCCCACCCCCCCCCCCCCCCACCCCCCCCCCCCCCCACCCCCCCCCCCCCCCACCCCCCCCCCCCCCCACCCCCCCCCCCCCCCACCCCCCCCCCCCCCCACCCCCCCCCCCCCCCACCCCCCCCCCCCCCCACCCCCCCCCCCCCCCACCCCCCCCCCCCCCCACCCCCCCCCCCCCCCACCCCCCCCCCCCCCCACCCCCCCCCCCCCCCACCCCCCCCCCCCCCCACCCCCCCCCCCCCCCACCCCCCCCCCCCCCCACCCCCCCCCCCCCCCACCCCCCCCCCCCCCCACCCCCCCCCCCCCCCACCCCCCCCCCCCCCCACCCCCCCCCCCCCCCACCCCCCCCCCCCCCCACCCCCCCCCCCCCCCACCCCCCCCCCCCCCCACCCCCCCCCCCCCCCACCCCCCCCCCCCCCCACCCCCCCCCCCCCCCACCCCCCCCCCCCCCCACCCCCCCCCCCCCCCACCCCCCCCCCCCCCCACCCCCCCCCCCCCCCACCCCCCCCCCCCCCCACCCCCCCCCCCCCCCACCCCCCCCCCCCCCCACCCCCCCCCCCCCCCACCCCCCCCCCCCCCCACCCCCCCCCCCCCCCACCCCCCCCCCCCCCCACCCCCCCCCCCCCCCACCCCCCCCCCCCCCCACCCCCCCCCCCCCCCACCCCCCCCCCCCCCCACCCCCCCCCCCCCCCACCCCCCCCCCCCCCCACCCCCCCCCCCCCCCACCCCCCCCCCCCCCCACCCCCCCCCCCCCCCACCCCCCCCCCCCCCCACCCCCCCCCCCCCCCACCCCCCCCCCCCCCCACCCCCCCCCCCCCCCACCCCCCCCCCCCCCCACCCCCCCCCCCCCCCACCCCCCCCCCCCCCCACCCCCCCCCCCCCCCACCCCCCCCCCCCCCCACCCCCCCCCCCCCCCACCCCCCCCCCCCCCCACCCCCCCCCCCCCCCACCCCCCCCCCCCCCCACCCCCCCCCCCCCCCACCCCCCCCCCCCCCCACCCCCCCCCCCCCCCACCCCCCCCCCCCCCCACCCCCCCCCCCCCCCACCCCCCCCCCCCCCCACCCCCCCCCCCCCCCACCCCCCCCCCCCCCCACCCCCCCCCCCCCCCACCCCCCCCCCCCCCCACCCCCCCCCCCCCCCACCCCCCCCCCCCCCCACCCCCCCCCCCCCCCACCCCCCCCCCCCCCCACCCCCCCCCCCCCCCACCCCCCCCCCCCCCCACCCCCCCCCCCCCCCACCCCCCCCCCCCCCCACCCCCCCCCCCCCCCACCCCCCCCCCCCCCCACCCCCCCCCCC